>NC_142337.1:2590833-2919166 GCF_054954075.1 Amborella trichopoda | reverse complement strand
AAAAGAACAAACAATTAAAATAAAAGATGTCGGAGATTACCTCAACCGGGCTTTTTACACCCCACACCGAGTCATCACATCCAATGGCGGGGGATCAACGGTCCAGCTTTAATCTCGAACCGAGAAAGCTAATTTCGACCAAACTAGGTAAGCACCCTTAAATCTCTACAAAACCCTAACTCTAAAATAATAGGCTCAAACCCTAATTTTCTCAACCCTTAGATTAGATCATGAGAGAGAGATACTCTTTATGTTGGGGTGTGCCGGTCCTTTTTAGGAGAGAGAGAGTAGAGAGAAAAAATAAGAGAGTAGAGAGAAAGGGGCATAGCCCCTAAGGAAGAGAGAGAGAGAGAGTTTATGGGAGAGAGAGGTACGTGAGATGGGGGGAGAGCACCCCTATTTATAATGAAATTTAGGTCTACGGTTTCTTTAAGGTTTCTCATAGTTTGCCTCTTTCTTGAGATTGAATATGGACCGTTGGTCATGGTGACTTGTGGGGTGAGAGATCTGAGCTATCCATTCCATAGATGGGCTATCAACATTATGGAAGGTGTATAAACCATTATCCACCTTTCTTTAAATCATTTTCCCATCAATATATTTAAATAAATTAAATCTATTAAAGATATAGTGCATACCATAAATTGCATATTCCTTCTCATATTTTCTATAAGAATATTTCAATAATATCAAGTCAAGATATTCCTTCAATAATCAAGATAAGATATGGTCAATATTTCCTAATCATTAGTTAACTACATGCTACAAGATATAGTTACCATATTTAACAAACTTGAAGACAAAGCAACAAGATAAGGTATCCAAAGGTGGGGCATGCCACCCATGTATGGTATGTAGGGCCCCACCTAATATCGACATAGTGGGCCCATGTGCACTACGGGCCCCATGTATTTTTTTTAATAAATATTTTAAAATTTAAATAAAATGAATTTTAAAACATTATAACTTTGTAAATTAATAATTTCATTTTTATAAGTCAAAAAATAAGAAATAAAATATCAAATGACTTACAAAAATTCAAATAATAAATCTAAAACAATTTAATAATAAAATCAACACAATTAAATTAATACGATGGGAAGTGGATCCATATGGTTCAGGAATTCAATCAAAGATCACAGGGTACTCCACCTTCAACTGTAGACTACAGACTACACTTGTTTTATCGAACCGACCCAATATTTCTCATGACCTACGGTCCAAGCAGGGGCTCATTAGCAGGTCACCAAAGTCTGGTCGATGAGCCTAGGAGTCACAATCTCAGTCTGTGGATTATAGGTCCTCCCCTAGAGACAAGAACAACCTGGTACGACTACAGTTCTATGACGCATATGGATATCTCTCGCACATGCATATGCTTCACCCAAAGGTGGATATCTATATTTCCCGAACGATCTATCTATATGCATGTCGTGTGATGGAACATGGATGAGGTTTTGACCCCCGTCTCTATAGGCCTACCATCACACACAACAGTCACACAGTCCCTCGGCTCACGCATCTAGGCATAAGCTCCGAACTCATCAAGAGCTCTCTCATATGACTATATTATTATAATATACAAGTAACATCACCTCTCACTTCTTTATATTTCTATAATTTTCTCTACATCAACACCGTATATAATGATACATTATCTATGGCATAAGCAAACATCACCTCTCTCTCTTGTTTATAAGTTAGGGAAAAGTTTATATAGAGCCGAGGTTGTAATCAATCAAATTTGAGTTTATCTCAAAAGTTTCATTAAAAAATGCTGTTTTGATGTTCAAATTTCTTCAAGTTAATCATGTCGACATCAAGAAGCATAGACATGAAAAAAAAAAAAAGATTTCAAGTTTTGAAAATAGTATATTTTGTAGCATATTTTTAGACCGTCAATTTTCAAGTTTTTTAAGTTTTCATATGCTATTTTTTAAACTTTAAACTTTATAAATAAATATAAAAAAATATTTTAAGCACAAAAATTTTTAATATTATAACCAGATTTTCTGGATATCAAGGTAGGCTCTACTCAAACCGCACCCATTTATATTTATATGTTTTCCAAATCAACTGCTTGCCTTTCTCTCCCTCAATGATTTCCTCTGTTACAGCACGCCATTAAAACCATCTCGTTTCACAAATTTAGAAGTAATATCAACTCCCTCTCTCTCACGGAGACACACATATATTATGGACAACCCTGATAACCGGCGGCACTTCCTCCTCTTCCCTTGGCTGGCCTTTGGCCACATACTCCCCTTCTTCCACCTCGCGAAACGGCTGGCGGATGCCAAAATCTCGGTCACCTTCCTGGCCCCTGCCTCCGTCCTTCCCCGCCTCCCTTCACTCCACCTCCCTCACCACCTTTCCCTCATCTCTTTCCATCCTTTCTCTCTCCCTCACGTTCCCGACCTCCCCCCTGAAGCTGCCACCACCTCCGACCTCCCTCCCCACCTCCAATCCCTCCTGAAATCCTCTCTAGACCTCCTCCAACCCCTCCTCCATTCTATCCTCTCCAAACTCCCCCTTAACTTAGTCATCCAAGACTTTGCTCCATATTGGCTCCCCAAAATAGCTGCCAAATTCGGTGTCCCAACCGCCTACTTCAGCATATTCAATGCAGCCTCAGTGGCGTACTTCATGGTGCCCTCTCGAAGGGTCCCGGAGACCCCTCCTCCTAGTGCTTCTGATCTATCGTCACCACCGTTTGGCTTTCCTTCCTCTTCTCTCTATGTGCAGCGCTATGAAGCTGAGCAGCTCCTATGGATCTACACTTACCCCGAGCCAGATATCTCTGGCATTGATCGCCTCTTACGAACAATCTCCAATTCCAACATGGTAATCGTTCGCTCCTGCTACGAGCTCGAAGGGAAATACTTTGAGTATCTTGAAAAAGAGTTTCAAAGTCATGCTAACCGTGAAAGTTCTGATCGTTTTTATAAGAATATTGGAAATTTGAATTTCTTGCCTGTTGGGTTCCTTTCCCCTAGGCTAGGGGATGAGGCCCCAAGGGATAATAGCACTGGTATCGATGGTGGAAGTAGTGTCGAGAAATCATGGACTGAGTGTCTTGATTGGCTTGATAAGCAGCCTTTCAAGTCAGTGGTCTATGTGGCATTTGGGACCGAATGGACGCTCACTCCTTCGCAAACTCGTGCAGTCGCACTGGGCCTCGAGTCATCAGGCGCCCGCTTCCTCTGGATCAAGAGGACCCCGCGCTATGCTCCCTCAGAGGCTTCTGATGGTTTGCCTGAGGGGTTCGTAGACCGGGTTCACAGGCAGGGACTCGTGTTCAAGGAGTGGGTGCCCCAATCCATGATCTTGGCTCACCCTTCAGTCGGTGTCTTCTTCTCTCACAGCGGGACTAGCTCAGTGATAGAGGGGTTGGCTACGGGGAAGCGTCTCGTGCTATTGCCTTTGGTATTCGACCAAGGGCTCATAGCGAGGCTTGTGGCTAACGAGTGGAAGGCTGCTATAGAGATCGAGGGCCGGAGTTTAGAGGATGGGAACTTCACGAGCGAGTTGATAAACCGAGCGATAGTGAGGGTCGTCATGGAAGCAGAGGACACTGAGACATGGATCAATGCTAAGGACCTTCAGGCCCGAGTGTTCGGAAACATGGAACTCCAAGACAAATACATCAAACTCTTTGTTGATCATGTGGATACATTGGTATGTTGTAAGAAAGAGTGAAAAAAAACCCAAGGGACATTATCCAGGAGTCTTCTTGGACCATGGACATTAATCATTTTTATTCCAGTTTTTTCTCTTAGATTGAATCTTTTGAATAGGCTCTGATTGAAAGCTTCATGCCCAAAACTAGAGAGAGGAAAAAAAAAAAAAAAGGTCAATGCACAGTATGACATAAAACCGGGTTTAAAAACTCGGTGATTCTTACACGGACTAGACAACTTTGCCGGTTCCAAATGAGCCAGACTCAAATGATTGGAGTATCGCTTGAGTCTGTACGAGTTTATAAAAAATCCTGTGAATATTCTTCAAAAAGTAAAGTTTTTTTAAGGGCTAGCCTCTGTGGGAGGACTTGAGACTCGACGATCCTAACCCAGCAGTGGCCAAATCCATGGGCATGTTTCGAGGTTAAAAACACTGATATAGACAAACAATCAAAGCATGTTGATCATACCCTGCATTATACATGTAACCTACTGCCTATATCCATAACAAGAGACTCAAGAGGAATAGAATCAGCTTCCAAACCCCCCTCCATTTGCTCAAAAATATTTCTAGCTTCCCTGTATTTTCCAGCATTAATTAATCCATTCATCAATGTGTTATAGGTCACTAAATCCGGAGAACACCCTTTTTTAGTCATCTGTGACACGATCTGGCAAGCCAAACCTACATTCCCCCTCTTGCACCATGCATTTGCCAAGCTGTTATATGTGACAGCATCCGGCGATAACAACCCGTTATTTTCCAACATTTCGACCAACTCTGATGCCTCTTTAATCCTCCCTTCTCTGCCTAGTCCATTCACCAATATGTTATAAGTCACTATTGAAGCCTTAATTTTCATTTCTTTCATGCTGAGAAATATTTCCCATGCTTTATCTCTCATCCCACCCTTATATAACAGATGAATCATTGTGTTCATGGTGATCTCATCAGGATTTTTCATTTTTAGAAACAGGGCATATGCATCACTTAATTTACCCATCTTTCCAAGCCTATATAACACCTTATTCCAAGTAGAAACACTCATAGAAACACATGAATGCTTAATTTCTTGAATCAAATTTAGTAGTTCTATGGATTTGCCTTCCCTTATAAGTCCCATGATGCAAGCCTTGTAAGTGTTCTCATTGGGTTGAATCCCATTTCCCTTCATCTTTTTAAACAGCTCACATGCCCTCATGCCTTCCCCTAACTTGCTATAGTGGTTAATGATTATGTTGTAGCTGCAAAAATCAGGCTTGCAATCTAGACTCTCCATTCTCTCAAACAATCTCAGCCCTTCATCCACGCGACCGAGGTCCACCCATGCACCAATCACTGTATTATATGTGTACGTATTCGGCAAGACCGTACCTCTGGCCTCCATCATTCTGATGATTTGGATTGCTTCTTCGATTTTATCGGAGACACACAGAGATTTCACCAAGGATGAGTATGAAACCACATCTCTCTCAATTTCTTTCTCCTCCATCTCCTTCCACAGTTGCCACACCATCTCTTCATTCCCACTCCTTGCATACATGTCCATAAGTATATTGTACAAAACACAATCTGGCTTGCAACTATATGTTGGCATTTCATGGAGAAGGCCCCTTGCCTTATTTAGCCTATTAGAGCTGCATAATGCTTGAATTAATATGGTGAAAGATATCACATCAGGCTTACACTGGTAGAGTTTCATGAAGATAAAAAGCTCATAGGCTTCATCTACATAACCTAATCTCCCAAGCTTTTTGATGAATTTGGTGTATATGATCACATTAGGAGAAGGGCTAATCTTAAGTATTTTGGCTATAATTTGTGCTGTTATAGTGGAAGCACCAACCTTTTTGTTCTGGCCGATACACGATTTGGCTGATAACCTCACTGGATTTTTCTTTTCACAATTTGTTTCTCCAACAAGGTGGTATTTGCAGGCCAAGTGATAGCCAAATTTGCATGCCTGAGACATTCAACCGTGCTTGTCGGCTCCGTTTTCATCCAATCATAACCCTGCATCTCATATGTACTATAATAATTTCATTGCATTTTATCGCCTCGTAAATTTCTGTTTTGGTTGAATTTAGATTCAAAATGGGTTGCGAAGAAACCTTTAATATCATGCCAAAATCATAAACTTATAGTCCCTTCTCCAACTTTGAAACATAAAACTATAAGAACAGGGTTATAATTGCTGGAGATTTACATATTTTCCGTCTAATTCCTGAAATAATCGGCATTAATATGGCACTAGGAACTCTTCTTTTCAAGTTTTTATCATAAAACAGAACTCAAATGACCGAAAGAGCAAGGAAGAACTGCTTTGGCCTAGTGGCTTATCTTACAAATTATACTTGTATAGAGCATAAACACATCAATTCTAACGCAAAACCAGTCCTAATATTAAAAAATAACCATCCCAAAAAGTTAAAAATACTAAGAAAATAAACCAAAGTGATCGCTGGGAGGAACAAGAGATCAATGAGGCCACCTGCTATGATTCCTCTTTGTTGTAATTTGGAGATCTTGTTGAAGTGGGTTTAGTGGATATGGCAAGGGGAAATTGAGCTGTATAAACATAAAGGGAACAACTTACAAATTTCTAGTAAATAAACAAATAGTAGGAAAAAAGGATTAAATTTCATTAGTTTTAGTCCACTGGTTCTTTATCAATGGATGTCACCTTATCTCACGCAAGGGACATGAGCCTAAGAAAGGGACAAAGCCGTGAAGGGACAATTTCGAAAACAATATCCTTTGCTCAGGTAAACATGGTAGGAAGGAACTTCCCAAAGGAAAAACTATACTTCGAAACCACTTTTGGGTGAATTCCCAATGTTTTAACGTTGGTGAGATTTGATCTGGATCATGATCATAACTAAGTGGGTGAGGTTTGGACAGGGTTCCCACCTTGCCCACCTTATACTATACAAGTAAAGGCGTGTATCTGAATTTTAAGAAAAAACACGTACAGTTTTGGTGTCAAAATGACTTGAAAAATCATGTCCAACTTTAATTATGAAATTTTAGAATTCAAAAAATAATACTAAATAGCTCCAATTGTTCATTATTTCAATTTTTTTTTTTTTATCAAAATTGAATAGGCCATTAAACCAATAAAGGATTTGGTCCAATCAAAATTGGTTTAAATCACTAATCAGACTAGTTGGACAAGATTTTTGGGGAAAAAAAAAAAAAAAATATTTAAAAAATATAAAATATATTAAAAAATTTCAACTTCATTTAGATAGTTGAACCAGTTACATCATTTAGTTTTGACTAACTAAAGCTGGTCAAACATCAATTTTGACTGTTTTCCAATCAAACCTAATTTTTACTTTGGATACGATTGATCAAGGCCCTACTAGGAAATCCACCCAGTCAGTCGGACTACCAATTTGGTCCGATCATGATAACTATGATTTAACTATGGTCTGTCTTGTCATTGTTGGAAAATGTACTAATAAATTAGGTATTAAAGTGAAACAATGGCTAGTAATGCTGACAATGGAAATAGAACAGCCCCAAGTACTATTATTTGAACCAATGGTTTAAAAAGCGGATCGGTGACCAGGATCGGGCACCTCAAAAACTGATTCGGATCGGTGAATCGGCGATTCGGATCGGGAATCGGCTGAATCGGTCAGATTAAAGCTTCAAAAAAATCCGAAAAAATTATTAAAATTCATTATAAATTTTTTTTTAGGAATCCAATAAAAAATGAGGGCACTACATTATTAACTTTCATTTTTTTTATTAATTTGTAAATATTGAGATGCTCTTTCCCCGTATAAACTTATTTTAACTATTAAATTTGCATCGCATAAAAGAAAATCATAAAATTATCATGGATAAAATATATAATTATATATGGACTATTATAAAGAGTAGACTAATCAATGAAAGAATGGCCATTAAAATCTCGTTTTGGCGAAAAACCCTAATCTGCTAAAAAAACCCAAACTATTACAGCCTAACTAACTATAATCCAAAATTATTACAACATCACTAATTATAATATTATATACTGAAATTATAATTATTAGTTTACATTTTATAATTATTTTATTAGACAAATAATAACAAATTAAAAATATTTTATAATATAATCTAATTTAAAATGTATTATTGACAACTGTAAGAAAAATAGTACATTACATGATTTATAATGTAAAAATTCATAAATAAAATAAAAGATTTGGTTATCAATGTTAAAATTAATAAAATGAGTACAAATTTTGGAAATAACACTTCAATTTTTTAAAAATTTATTTTTTTAGGTTTCTATAATAAATTTAGTAAAAGTGATTGTTAGTAGAAAGATGGAGATTTCAAATAGAATAAACTTTTTATTTTTAATTTTTTTATTCCTTTCATATTATTTGCAAAAATAATTATACCACTATATACAACAAAAATTAACTGTTATATAAAAAATTAATTTTTTTATTTTTCATTTTTTTATGTCTTTTATATTATTTACAAAAATATTTATATTTATACCAACCACTATATACACAACAAAAATATTTATATTTATACTAACCACTATATATACAACAAAAATGCAACATAGACCTAAGGGGATTCGAATACAACAAAAATATTTATATTTATATCAACTACTATATACACAACAAAAATACAACACATGCCCAAGGGGATTCTAATGCAACACATGCCCAAGGGAATTCGACCTTGGGACCTCAAGTAAAAAAACCAAAATTATAACCACCAAGCCATCTAACTACATGTAATTATAAATTGCTGATTAATAGACTATATTTACATTTCGTTTTCATTTAATGATGTTTGGGAATTATCCCACATTGAAAGATGGGTATTTAACTTTGGTATATAAATACTTATGCAATATGAACTATAATATGTGTGCAAAAATACCAAGGCAACCTCACAGGTGCGTTTGGGCACATGTGTACATGTGTGAGTGTACGTGGGGCACCCTCACACGTGCGCTTGGACACATGTGTGCGTGTGCGTGTGTGAGTATGAACCGGGCTGAATCGGATAGAACCGGATGGGAACCAACGGTTCCCAATTTTTGGTTGGAACCGGCACGGGCTGTGCCGGTTCCCGAGTTGAACCCGGGCGAGTCCGGTTCGACTCGTCGTTTTTTAAAACATTGATTTGAACCATTGTTAAAAAAATCGGGAAATTTAATCACTAACCACCAAGTTAGATCGGCCGGTTTCGGTTTTGGGCGGTTTTGGTGATCGACTAGTATTTAAATTTTTTTTCAAAAAATTTATATAAATTCTCAAGAGTAAAGAATTTGGTTTGTAATGCATTTTTTAATATTATTTATATTATGGTAAATATTAAAATTATTTTTGTCATTAATATTCACTTTAATTCAAAAATCAATTCATTAAAATATTTTTTTCATTAATTTTCAACTTCATTTGAATGTGTTTTATTTTAATAATTTTTTATATACTTTTTATATTTTAGTAGATTTTTTTTTTTTGTATCTTTTTTATTTTTCACCAATTTTTTGACTGTCCGAAATTTACCCTGTTAGAACGGTTGAATCGGCCGTTTTACCGGTTAGGCCGATTAAACAGCTTATGGGACCATGTCTAGTTAACCGTTTCGATTCGATTTTGCGAACATTGATTTGAACCTCGGTTTTCTCGTAATTGAAAAATGCAGCGAACATTGATTTGAACCACGTTCGCGTAATTGAAAAATGCATTAATGAAGTGCATTAATGAAGTAGGTGTAAAGCAGGTGTAGGGTACAAAGCTTGCATTAATGAAGTAGGTGTAAAGTAGGTGTAGGGTACAAAGCTATTGTCGGTCATTCCCCCCCCCCCCCCCCCCCCACACTAACTTAGCCAATTTACCCAAAAAAAAAAAAAAAATGGACAGGGTTTATATGAATTACGAGCTTGGCAATAAATATTATTTTAAATATAATTTAATCCTAATTTTTAGAGAATATATAATCTTTAATATGGAGATTATGAATATGAAGAAAAAAGATTAAAAACTAAAAATAATAATTATATTAAAAAGCATTTGAACCGTTAGTTGGGCCACCTGTTTGCATCCATCTTTAAGATGGATGCTTTATACCTCTGGACCGCATACCTCTGGACCGCATAATGTAGAAATGCAGTGCAAACAATTTTCCCAAAAAAAAAGCACTAAATTAGCCTACTTTTTCCCATTGATTTTGGCCTTCTAATTTTCCGGTTGCACACAAAGAAAGTGTTTTCAAGAATTTCATGCACAAAGTATGATAATCACAAACATCGACAAAAAGGGAAAAGGATGTGCTAACTACTCTTAACCTCCAAATGAATAGGTGAACGAGGAATTATCTGCTTTAAAATGGATTACATGTATACTAGTTGCAAAACCATCCTTCTTTGAAGGCCAACGCTTCCTTATAAAGGGAGGAAGACCAAATATAGAGGTGGTGATTGTGAAGTAGGAGGCATTGGTTACAATGATGACATGGTAAATAGGTTCGTATTTATGAATTATGACCTCTTTGAATATCACCTCATAATGGAGATCATGAGTAATTAGTCTTTATTTCATAGACTATTGCATAGACTCACACACACACAGTCCTATGACCTTGCTGAACATCACTGCGACTAGTTTTCATTTCATAGACTCTTGCACAGAGAGAGAGAGAGAGAGAGAGAGAGCTTTTTTATTTCCCTTAGTTTTCAGCACTAGAAACCATGCTTTTGAGGAATTAGTCTTAATTTCATCCTATGACCTTGTTAAACATCACACAGTGGAGATCATTAGTAATTAGTCTTCAATTCCTAGACCTTTGCACCAAGAGAGAAACAAAGAGAGCCTTGTTTAAGATCACTTCACAATGGAGATCATGAGCATTTAGACTTCATTTTATAGACTTTCGTGAGTGCGCGCTCCTGAAAACACAGAGACCCTTTAGATTGGCCTTAGTTTTCAACATAAGGAGCCATGGATTTGAGCATATTGACCATGACCATATTGTCCATCACCTTGGCCTCCATGATCTTAGCCTTGAGGATCCTTCAAAGCTCAAAAGTGAAGATAAGGCTACCCCCAGGCCCTCCTAGGTGGCCCATTGTAGGGAACCTCCTACAACTTGGTCCCTTACCTCACAAGGACTTTGCTTCCTTTTGCTCAAAGTATGGACCCTTGGTCTACTTGAGACTAGGCAATGTGGATTCAATCACAACAAATGACCCTGAAATCATCAAAGAAATTCTCCTCAAACAAGATGATGCATTTGCCTCTAGACCAAAGACACTAGCTGCTATACACTTAGCCTACAACAGTGGAGATGTGGCCCTAGCACCATTTGGGAAGCATTGGAAACACATGAGAAGGATATGCATGGAGCATCTCTTGAGCACCAAGAGATTGGAGTCTTTTCAAGAGCAAAGGAGGCAAGAAGCTCAATTTATGGTCAGCTCTGTGTACAGAGATGCCATGCATGGGAAAACCATCAACTTGAGGGAGGTTTTGGGAGCATTTTCGATGAACAACGTGACCCGGATGATCCTCGGGAAGCAGTATTTCGGGGCAGGGTCAGCCGGACCGGACGAGGCGGCGCAGTTCATGGATACCACACATGAGCTATTTTGGTTGATGGGTGTAATTTATCTAGGGGACTACTTGCCATTTTGGAGATGGTTAGACCCATATAGATGTGAAGAGAAGATGAGAGATGTTGAAAAGAGAATGGATGCATTTCATGTGAGGATCTTAGAGGAGCATAGGAGGAGGACCAAGGTGGTAAAGGAAGGGAGCAAGGATGAAACAATGGATTTTGTGGACATATTGCTATCTTTGCCTGGTGAAGATGGGAAGGAGCACATGGAGGACATTGAGATTAAAGCTCTTGTTCAGGTTTGCTTGCTCTATAGAAGATAAGTGCATCTCTAATGTTATTACCATCTCTATGTCGCTGTTTTAGAAGAAAGGAATCATGTTCGGAGACGATCCGATTCAAATATTTAATTTAAGTTTTTGCTTAATTTGAATATATCTAATTTTCTTCCTAGGATATGATCGCGGCGGCAACGGACACATCTTTGGTGACCAACGAGTGGGCTATGGCAGAGGTGATAAGGAATCCAAGGATATTGAAGAAGTTGCAGGATGAGCTCGACACAGTCGTCGGGAAAGATCGAATGGTTGTCGAATCCGACTTAAATCACCTCCAATTCTTGCGCTGCATAGTGAGAGAAACTTTCCGGATGCACCCGGCCGGCCCTTTCCTGATCCCTCATGAGTCCCTTAGGCCAACCAAGTTAGCAGGATTTGATGTACCAGAGAAGACCAGGATTTTCATCAACGCTTATGCACTGGGGAGGAACCCTAAAATTTGGGACAATGTTGATGAATTCTATCCTGAGAGGCACATGACAGTGGATGGGGGTAGAATTGAGATCAGCCATGGTGCTGATTTCAAAATCCTTCCTTTTAGTGCAGGGAAAAGGAAATGTCCTGGTGCTCCTCTGGGGTTGTGCTTTGTGTTGCTTGGACTAGCACGCCTCTTCCATGCATTTAATTGGTATCCACCAAAGGGAATGAGCGAGAAAGACATAGATGTTAATGAGGTTTATGGCTTGACAATGCCCAAGGCCAACCCCCTCCTTGCCATGGCCAAGCCACGCCTCCCCTCTCATCTATACTAGTCTCTCTCTCTCTCTCTCTCTCTCTCTCTCTCTCTCTCTCTCTCTCTCGTGGTTTGATTTTCTACCAGTTTATCTTGCCTAGTTGAGTGTGATATGTTAGTGTCATATTAGATGTATTCTACACTTTGGGCTTGCTTTTAATTTCATTTTCCAAACTATGAGAACAAGTGTGATATGTTAGTGTCATATTAGATGTATTCTACACTTTGGGCTTGCTTTTAATTTCATTTTCCAAACTATGAGAACAAGTGTGATATGTTAGTGTCATATTAAGATGTATTCTACACTTTGGGCTTGCTTTTAATTTCATTTTCCAAACTATGAGAACAAGTGTTTGGAATGTAACATTCTCTCTCTCTCCGTCAATTGCTTAGGGTTGATGCTTTTTGTAAATAGGGCTGGCAACGGATTGGGTATGGGTCAGTCCCGGCTGGACCCGCTAATATACCCAAATAGTATTCAGGTCCAGGTTTTGGACCCGAACTTGATTCGTTGGGTTCAAAAATTAGATCTATACCCATACATGTCGGGTCTTGGGTCTACCCATTCGGGTCCTGGGTCTGGTCGGGTCCATTTTCACCCTCACTATGAGTTTCTCTTCTTCTTCTTTTGCCCTTTTTTATTACCATTATATACCCATATTATTGGCAACAAGGTCACAATCACTCTCCAGTAGATTTCAAGTTGTCTGATTTGTCATTTAATAGCTAAAGATGACTACGAGTTCTTATTACATACCAAACGAATAGGATTTAAAATAAAGTATTTTATCTCCAACGGTTTACGAGTATGAGTCAAGTCCAAATGGACCCGGACCAGAATAGTGTTCGGGTCCAAGTTTTGGACCCAAACCCGACCCACTAGGTCCAAATACTGGACCCATACTAGAACTCATGTGGGGTATACCCAACGGGTCCCGGGTCGGGTCCAAGTCCATTGCCACCCCTATTAATAAACCATAGCCTTTTTAAATACCCTAATCTTCCTCTGTTCTTGGATGTCCTATCATATCATAACAGATGCAAGTTAGCAATGATTCAAAACTCATACCTCGATTTTCTATCCCACAAATCCGTAACGGATCACCAATTGGTCCGCATTAGCAATCTAGAAACATGTTTAAAAATAAAAAAGTTCAAAAAAGTAAAATGCGGGTTAGAGACCTTAAGAAAACATTAGGTAAGCGTTTGTCAATCTCAAGGCTAATGTAATAGTATATGTCGATCAAATGGTCATAATTGTATTTCATCTTTGAATTTAATTTTGTTTAGAAATATAAATTACTTGAAAATTGGAGTGTCTACTATCGAAAAATAGGTACACCTAATAAAAATATTTTAAAAATAATTCACCAAAAATAAATTGACCAAAGTGCCCCTAAAATATTTAGGGGATATTTTGCTCAATTTATTTTTTGTGAAGTATTTTTTTATATATAGTTTTATTAGGTGTGACTTAATGAAAGAGTGGACATTCCAATTTTAAACTATTTGAATTTGTAGAAAAAATATTAAAATTTAAATATAAAATGTGATCATAACCATCAAATTAACTGTAATTCAATATAGATCATTAGCTGTATACTATTGCATCAGCCTTCAGACATATAAAAGTTACTCCATGGCCGGTATTGATTCATCCACAAAATTAATTCGATCCCAGCTGATCTCCGATCCAAATTGGAGGGCTTTGAAACACTACATGCAACATCTATGATAGTTATGAGAAACATGACGGAATTTTGGAAATTAGTCAGAATAAATCCCTAAAATTTTAATATAATCCATACACTCAAAATGACAGCAATGACTTATCTCGGTCCAATTAACTGGTTGGCGTCAAGTGAACTTTAATGTAGAGAGAGAAGGGCCATACAGTTAATGAATCCACTTCCTTCAACTCCTTAGAGCCGATTGATGGGACAAATGTTGGTTTACTTTTTAAATTTTATTTATTTTGAAAATAAACCGATCCCAACGGAGAGTAATTTACAAATTAAAAAATTCAAAAGGGGAGATACACTTATAACCAATAGATGGGACAATTTTTTATGTCTATTTATTTTGAAAAGAAACTTTGGATCCCAAAGGAGAGTAATTTACAAATTTGTAGATACCCCCTCGAGATTCTGGTAACCTTGATTATGAGTCACTACGACCGCACAGACCTTTCTAAACCATAGTCAGTTTAGATCCAGTTTAATTATCCCATAACCTTCCAAAACATATCTCAAGCCATAGTAAACGCCGAGAGCTTTCAGACAGTCTATAGATCACTCAAATTGGACCTACTGTTGAAAAGTTTGGGCCTCAAAGAAGTCACCCATCAAAATTACCAAAATACCTCTACATTCGACACAGTGCATCGTGCACGTACCCCGCACTGCATAATAGGATACTCATCCCGCAGCCCGATGGGCCCATTACATCTAAGCCAATGATTATATGCTCTTGAAAATTAGCATATTGTATATTACTCTCTCCGGTAAAACCTCGCAAAGAATGTTTTTAGGACCACAAAGTTTTGCGGATCTAACCTCCTCATCCTATGACCAACTTCATAGAGATTAAACATTAAAAATAATATAAAAAACAAATAGATTTTGTGTTTTAAGGGAGCACACTGTCTATTTACTCTCTTGGGTAAAACCAATCTAAAAGTATTTTTAGGACCCAAAGTTTGGGGATTTAACGTCTTAGACCCAAATGTTAAACACAACAAAAAACATTTCCTAGTTGCATTCTCTATGGGTTTGAAAAAAATATTACCTCAAAAGTGAATGGAAACCATCCAATTTTTAAGTGGCGATATTTAAGCATTACAAAAATCAAAATTCAATTTTTTTTTCCATTTTGAACGCAACTATCAAGTGATTTTTAGGTGTTTATGTGTACTTTATACTCCCACGGGAGCATAGTATACGCACTCATATAAAAAAGATCACACGCATTCTACATTGCCCGAAGTAAATATCATCATAAGATGGAATAAAGATTGTCCAAGAGTGTTTAGAAACTCAAAATGTGGACCCTTTTTTTATTTTTTTTTGGGGAAAACTCAAGTGATTACAAAGTGGATATAAGAATTTTAGATTGAGTAAATTCTCTCGGGCGGAATTTTGCATAAGGGAGTAAGTATATAGTGTGCTCCTATACAAATAAGCTATACAATCCATATTCTTTTATGGGTATCAAGGCTTATTATGGCATATCCTACACCCCCAACATGAAATGCCTGTGGCCGCAATTATGACTTTGGAGACCATATTTCATGAAAACATCATAAACATTGAGTTTCACCCCATTATTTCATGAAAACATCATAAACATTTGGCTGTAAAGAGTGAGGACAAAGCAGTTCACACCAGGCACTGCCCCAAAGCTGAAAGCATACCAATTTTAAGGAAATGCCATCCATCAAGACACAATTGAGTTCTCATCACAAATGCCTTTTTCAGGTAACCAAATGCTATATTTAGCCACTCCCAACCAAAGGGGACACCCCCCTATCATACATTTTTGTTAGTTCATATCCCCTATACACTACTATAAATACCCCACCAAGTTTATCATAATAGGATATCACATAGTCCCTCTAGTATCCTACATTGTCTCCCAAAGTTACATATAGAGGAAAAATGATGAAGGGGTTGGTCACATGCCTCTTGGTGCTCCTTGTGGGTCACCAATTGGGCCACCAAGCTCGAGCCATCGACTGCATGGCGGTCACTGAGTCACTCTTACAGTGTGTCACTTATCTGACGGGCACGGCCGATCAGCCGGCTCCCGCCTGTTGTGCCGGAATGAAGCACTTGACCCAAATAGCAGCCACCGTGGTGGATAAGAGGGCAGCATGCGACTGCATCAAGAAAGAGGCGGAAAAATTCCACAACATTAAGGAAGAGGCTGCAACCAAACTCCCCGGTGCATGTGGTGTGACCATCTCAGTGCCGATCTCTCTCAACACCCATTGCAGCAAGTAAACATCCTACTTTGCTATTACTATTATCATCAGCATCAGCATTTTTGTCATCATCATTATCCTAATTTTTTAGATCATTACCGTTAATAAAACAACTAAACAAGTTGCTGTTGCGTTTTACCGCATCCGTTTTCTTGCTTGTCTTCGGTGGTTCGAAAGCAATAAGCAACAGCTATTGCTAAAGCGCAATATGTTTTCTTGCTTGTCTTCGCTGGCTCGAAAGCCTATGTACGTGCCAAGGCCCGTAGTTGTTTTAGTATATCAGTATTCTCTGGATCAACCTAGTAACCTACTGCTTCACCCAGTTGATCAGGATTTTTAAGCACTGATGCCTTTTATAATTTTATTTTATTGAACTCTTACAGATTTGCCCTAGATATCCTCTGTATAATTTTTCGTCCCTTTTAGAGTCTATGGGTTACAACTCTTTTTTAAATTGAACAATTGCCATTTCTAAATATATCTGGGCATCAAATGTGTTAATTAGTATGAAAATCACAGCTAAGACAATTTTTGTACTGGACTCCGAAAAAAAGAAAAAATTTTCCCTATAATATTTAGAGTTGCTCTAAAAATGAAAATTTCATTTGCTTAAATTTCCATTAAGAAAAAATGTATTCAATTTAGAGAAATAAATTGCAAAAAGTACTCTGCTATTAAAACAAAAAAAAAAAAGCCTTGAAGATCAAAAGAAAAAAAAAAAAAAAGCCTTGCCCTAACAGTATTATGCATTTGCGGGAATACTAGATTTTTTTTTTTTTTAATTCCTTGAATATTAGATTGCTAACTTTTTAGTTCCTCAAGAAAGATTTCTATTTAATTATAAATTAAATTTTAATAAACATAAAAGCACAGTTACGTTGATTTTCATATTCGAATCAAAAATAATTTTATTAAGATTTTATTTTCGTAAACCAATGAAAATCAAAATATATTATTCCGTAAAGAATTAAAAAACGAAAGAAAATAGATTTTTCAGTACACAACTAATAAAGTTAACAAATAAAAACCAAAAATAAATAAGTATTCACACAAATAAAAACCAAAAACAAATAAGATTTTTTTGGTAGAAATAAATAAAAGCAAAAAGTACTGTCAGACTGCCACGTGGCCATCTCATCAGCCGATGGCTCGATGAGAGCCCGTGGGGCCCAAAGTCATTCTCTCGCTCCTCGCCTCTTCTCTCTCTCTCCTAAAGTACTTAGTCTCATCTCCTCTCT
The DNA here is from genome assembly GCF_054954075.1 of Amborella trichopoda. Taxonomy (NCBI): domain Eukaryota; kingdom Viridiplantae; phylum Streptophyta; class Magnoliopsida; order Amborellales; family Amborellaceae; genus Amborella; species Amborella trichopoda. Next base: position 2,901,610 of record NC_142337.1, on the reverse strand, counting down.
CTCTCTCTCTCTCTCCACGGTACCCCTCTCTCTCTCTAAATGCATAAGTGAGCCGTAACTCTGCATAAAATAAATCTGTAACCTTGAGTTTTGAATTTGAATTCCAACTGATCGTAATCAATGAAAATCATCACCCTTTGCAATGTTCAAAAAAAAAAAAAAAATCTTCACCTTTTGTGTATGATATTAACCATGGTTATCAAGACTAGATCGAACCAGTGATACCTGGGTTGATCTAGTCGAAAATAAAATTTACTTTAATAAAAAATTGATCAAAACAAATGTTAAGCGGTTTTGGCCTATTGGACTATATGCAGTTTCTTTTTGTTCGTCCAGCCAAATAAAATTTTTGAATAACTTTTTTAATATATTATATATTTTCTTTTTATCTTAAATTTCAGTCAAACTTGTTCAAGCAGTGATTAGACTAGTTTCAACTAGATAACAATGAACTATGTTAGCTCTTCCTTTTAGCATCTTCCTTCTATTATTTACCTAATTTTGTCATATGTTTTTGTGGTTCTTGCAGGATCAACTAATGTGGGACAATAATATTAAATAAAGAGAGGAGCACCGTTGCCCCTCTCAGTAATTTTAGAAGAGGAGGAGGAAGAAGACGCTACTACCTCTATATAGTTTTGTGCGTTTGTGGATTGGAAGAGTTTTCTATGTCTTGTAGGCTACTAGTGAGGGACCACCTTGAAAAGGGTATTTGGTAATCAGTTGTAGTATTCAATGATCTATATGAGATTAATAAAATTGGCATCAATGAGTTTGGAGTAATGGCATTTCGTAGTCATGAGCCGGTCCATAAGAATGGCGTGGTTATCTTTGTTCTGGATTGGTCCCCTAGAAAGCCATGGTCATGACAGTACTAAAGAGGAAAATGTTAATTGGGTGATGTGTTATTTAACCAAAAAATGGAAATGCTTTATTTGGAAATTAGAGAGAGGAGAGAGACATAGCTATTTCGGGTGGCTGGTGAGACGGGATGATCACAATATTCTAATATTTTTTAAATTACGCTATTAATCCTAATACTATTTTTCTTTTCATCCACTTCTATAGTAAGAAAGCAATTTTTAAAACTAACGCCCGCAATATAAATTTTGAAATTTAATATAGTTTTTCTCTCTAAAAATTTAAAATTGAGATAGTTTATCTCTCTAAAACTTGAAATCTCATATAGTTTCTCTCTTTAAAAATTATGAAGGAGTGTCTACAAAGAGACCATCTACTTTTTTTTTTATAAGAAAGTCACAATCAATCTTGCTGCTAAAATTTCAAAATGGGTGGTTGTAAGAGTGTCATTAAATAGACACAAAGTTATATATATATATATATATATATATATATATATATATATATATATATATATATTCTTAGACTTCTTGATTTACTCAAAGCTATCTAATTTTACATATAATGAGTGAGAATAGTTGTGACTTCCTTGTAATAAAGATAAATGGTCCCTTTGTATACACTCCCAAATTTTGACATAGTTTCTCTTTCTGAAAATCTAAAATTTTAGGTAGGTTCTCTCTCTAAAAATTTGATAAAATTTCTCTCTAAAACTTTTGAGAGACTCCTGTTATAAAAAAGTTTAGATAATTTCTCTCTCTAAAACTTGAAATTTGATATGGTTTCTTTTTCTAACAATTTTAATATAGTTTCTCTTGAAAAATTTCAAATTTCAAGTTTCTAGAAAGAGTAACTATATTAAATATATGGAGGGTGTTTTCATATTAAAAATACTACTTTTTTACTTAGGATGGTGGATACAAAAATAAATGATATCAAAGTTAGAGATATGATTTGAAAAGTTTTGGGGGTGGGCATGCCCCAAAAGTGTAATTCATCGACAAACTACAAACTTAGTAAATAAATTGATTTGAGCTCAAAAAATTGGAGCAAAAGTCAGGACCAAAAATATGGATTACAAATTAAGAAAACAAATCATTCAAATTTCGAATTTGACCAAAAAATACCATAAAAAAAATTTAGATATGTATAGGTAGCTTTAAAAAGTGACAAATTTACAATTACTAGGGGGAATACAATAAAGTCATCGAATAATATGTTTTATATCATGAATGGGCAGCATTGAGGTCTTGGTTGACAATGTTTTTGTCTAAGTTTTCATTGAACACAACAGCATGATATACTTATTTCATTGTCACCGCACAAAGCACAAAAATTCAAGATTTAAAATCAACGAAGAGAAAGAGAAAATTTAAGAAAGTTAAAAAGTGAGCACTAAAATAAGGAAGAAGTCATTTAAATGTTTTTGAAATTAGGTAAAATTCGCATTTATATATGTTTCATCAAGCAAATGTGATTTTTTTTAAGATCTTTGAAAAACCTCAAAAACAATTAACTGCAACTCAAAAAATTATCGATTTTTACATGACTAATTCACGCTAGAGAGATAATATCAATTGGAATCATCCAAGCTGACTCGAAACTGAGAGATCACGAGATATGACTATGACCGCAGTGACTGACCCCAGTTTAGAAAAAATCAATCGGTTCAATATAGTGAATCACGTAATTTTTTTTGTAAAAGATATATACAAAGACCTTTATCAATTAATTTCCTATTTCCACCTTTTTTTTTTTAAAACGAATTTTGAAAGCAAGCTTTCTTTGCTTTTTCTACAACATAAAACTTATATACTTCCCCCTATATAACGTCCATTCTGAATGGAGGGCTAAGATTGCTCCAATTACAATATCATGTCTCTATTATTTTATTTTTAAATTTTTTTCTATAAATTGTTTGACGCCAAATTTTAGACGACCAATCCTCTATTAAACTCCCACTAGCAAATATTATAAAAACAATATTTTCAATAAAATAAAATAATCAAAATACCCCTGAAAGATTCAAGGGGTATTTTGGTCATTATATTTAATCGAACAATTATTTTTAATATTTTTAATAGGTGTGCCCCAATGAGAAGGTGATACAGACCAATTTTTATAGTCATACAATTTGTATACAAAAAGCTAAAAATAAAATACTTTGAGACGTCAAATCTAATATCAAACGATGAGTGGCTTTCTTGATCAAAATTGGATGGCTGGATGGTAGGATAAGCATAGATCTTCTGTATTGTAGGGGAAGAATAGAAACATTTTTCTCTTTTGAAATCGTCTGATATTCATGTGATCAACTACTGTGTTGTTCTTTTTTTGCCCTAACAGCTCATATGCCACATTTTAATGCATTTGAGGCTCATTTTGAGTCATTTCACACCCCGAAAAAAAAAAAATGAATTCAACTATAGATCTACAAAATTTAAAGCTTCATTTTCGAATCAATGCCAAAAACATCAATTCCTATTTTTAATGTTGAAGTCTGATCTCTCATATTTGGAGTTTTGATCACAATAACTATAAGTTTTAAAAAATTTCATCAAGTATATATACTAGAGAAATGTTTCTATACTTCTTCCTACAACATAGAAGATCTATACTTCCCCTACCATCTAACCATCCAATTTTGATCAAGTGAGCCGCTCTCCACTTGATCTTAAATCTGATGATTCAGAGTATTTTACTTTTAATTTTTTTATACAAATTGTATGAATATAAAATTTGGTACTTTTCATTTTCTCATTAGGGCGCACCAATAAATAATATTTTAATAAAATATAATAACCAACATACCCCTCGAAACTTTCAAGAGTACTTTGGTCATTTTATTTTTCCGGGAATATTATGTTAATATTTTTTACAAGTGCATGTTTAATAGAGGATTAGAATAAAAAATTTAGTGTGAAAATAATTTACATAAAAAATATTAAAAATAAAATAGTGTAGAGATATGACATTGTGATTAGGGCAATCTTAGCCCTCCATTCAGAGTGGACGATTGGATAAAAAGAACTATATAAGTTTTATATTATAGGGGAAACATAGAAACCTTGTCCTATATATTAATAGATTTCCTCACTGTCTAAAAATATATATATGTTTTTTAAAAATTAAGGAATATTTTAACAAAATGCATCTAAAAGATGAATTATTTAACACTTTACCTATTTAGTTATATTTAATTTCAAAAAAATGCACATTATCATGAGTTGGAATTGTTGAAAATTGGTAAAATGCTAAATATTTGATATGCTAGGTATATTATGATAAATTTTTCAAAAATCAATGATGATAGTTGTTATATTATTTTGAGCTGGCTTGCCGCAAATCGGTAAGTGCACTTGGATCGCCAATTAACCCTACCGACTTCTTTTTTACAAGGAGAAAGTCAATGCGAGTTGCCAAAACTTATATTATTGAAGAACGACCGGTGTTGGCAAAATCGAATTGGAATGGTTGACCGGACATGGGTTCGGAAGCGATTAGTTTGGCCAAATCGGTAAACCGACTGATTCAACCGTTATAACCTAGCAAGTTCTGAACGATAAAAAAAAGTGTTGAAAACAATAAAAAAGTTACAAAAAAAATCTACTAAACTATGAAAAGCATATAAAGGATGTGATTAAAACAAAACACACTCAATTGAAGTTGAAAATTAATGGAAAAAAATAGATTTTAATGAATCGATTTGTGCCTAGGAGTATTTTAAATGTTTTTTAAAAAGATGGGAAAATATAAAAGTGAGTATCAATGACCAAAATTTTTTTTAATCTTTACTAAAATAGTATTAAAGAATACTAAAATAGTGTTAAAAAAATCGACTTAAAGAAAATGAAGAAAAAATTAAGTTATATAATATAGGCTTTTCTTTTTATCAATTAAGTAGTAAATGGTGTATTGGTTAGTGGGTCTGATAAAAAAAGACTTCTTAAAGAGAAGATCTAGTTCGATTCCAATGGGCAAGTAATTTTAAAGAAAAACTTCTTAAAGAGAAGATCTAGTTCGATTCCAATGGGCAAGTAATTTTAAAGAAAACACACTGGCGGGCAAGATTCAAACCATGATTCATATAAAACTTAGTCATCAAAGCTAACCAATAAATCATTCTAATGTATTTGATATAAATTTGAAGTAGTATTTTATTTAAAATTTAAAATATCGGTTGATCACTAAAACCGCTCAAAATCGAAACTGGCCAGTTCCGATCTAGCCTCAAATGTGGCCAATTCTGATCGAACCGGACGATTAGCAGCTAGATTGGCCGGTTTTGCGAATACTGAGAACGACACACTTCATAAACCTATAGAAGTTATGATACTGAAACCCCTCAATGGATCATCTCTGCTTTGAGAAGTATAGATATGGGAAAAAGAATTGATTTCGAAAATGGTGTATATTGTAGCGCATTATCTGGATGGTCCTTTTTAAAAATTTCAAGCGTCTTAATTGTTTAATGTATATTTTTATACTATTATAAGGCCTTTTGGCATTGGAACTGCATCTTAGAGCAAAGTTTAGAAATGTGTCTTTCACTAAGGTGACGTCTAAATAATCAAAGTATGGTGCACATTTAAATAGTGTTGAAAGATGTTGTTTCAGCATTGAAAATCTTTGGGATGGCTTGAAAATCTATTTTCATCTCCGATTATAAAATTTAAAGCTTTAAAAATAGTGTAGATCGACCATATCTAAGAACAATTGAAAATATTGAAATTGGGCAGGCCAAAAAATGCATTATAAGATGCCCTAATTCCGAGATTTAAATCCATTTTTTCTCATGTCCATACACCTTGAAGTTGAGATGATCGATTTGAGAATTTTAGGGCCTTGAAACAACCTCTTCTAGTGAATTTTTGATGTGAGCCTTAATTTCATTATTTAGGGGCCCCGCCCTTACACAAACTTTTTCCTTTTTAAAATGCTAGTCCATACTTCATCGTTCACACGCTAATTAATTTAGCACATACGTGCAAATGTTACATACATACACCGAGTGAGAGAGAGATGGCCACTATTAATTGAAAGAGCTGAAGGCATACCAATTTTAAGGAAATGCCATCCATCAAGAGAGACAATCGAGTTGCCATCACAAATGCCTTTTTCAGGTAACCAAACGCCTTTTTCAGGTAACCAAATGCCTATATTTAGCCACACCCAAACCACCCCCTATCATACATTTTTGTTAGCTCGTATCCCCTAGACACTCCTATAAATACCCCCTCCCCCCCTCCCTCTCTCCAATCAAGCCACCAAGTTCATCTTACTCGGATATCACAGTCTCTCTAGTACCCTACATCGTGTCCCAAAGTTACATAATGATGAAGGGTTTGGTCACATGCCTCTTGGTCCTCCTTGTGGCTCACCAATTGGGACACCAGGCTCGAGCCATCGACTGCACGTCTGTCACTGAGTCACTCGTACAGTGTGTCACTTATCTAACGGGCGTGGCCGATCAGCCTGCTGCTGCCTGTTGTGCCGGAATGAAGCATCTGACCCAGATTGCGGCCACCGTGGCTGATAAGAGGGCAGCATGCGACTGCATCAAGAAAGAGGCAGAAAGGTTCCACAACATTAAGGAAGAGGCTGCAACCAAACTCCCCGGTGCATGTGGTGTGACTATCTCAGTGCCAATCTCTCCCAACACCGATTGCAGCAAGTAAATTCCATTCTTTGTTATTACCATTATTATCAACGTCAATATTTTTGTCGTCGTCATCATCATCCTAATATAGTAGATCATCACCTTTATGAAAACAACTAAATGAGCTATTTTTATTTTATTTAGGAGAGATATATTTTAATATAATAGAATGGCATATCATAATTCATATACCCGTTCTCAAATAGTTTGGAAAAAGCTCTAATGACGGTGATGGTGATAAATAAAACCCATTTTGCATCATATTTACTGGGATTCCTTGGTTCGGACCGAAGAAGCAATGTGATTCAATGAGAGATTATCTTACCTTGTACATCAATCGCCATCACTATCACCCCCAGTTGCTCAAATTGGTCTTAGATGGGGCATTTTTTGGAATATGTATTGAAAAAACAAAATCTTATACAAGGGGATTGATCCCTTGAAATACTTGCCAACAACGTTCATTGTAGTTATTGTTTCCAAAAAAAGACTCATTGCAATAAGAGTCGATAACTATCTCACTATCAAGAGTGAGGGTACTTTGGTAATTATTATTGACACACTTAGGTACTTTAATATATACCATTTAAATACACCTTCTCATTTGGAGGCTCTATTATCTATCACTTCGGTAACTTTTCTTGTACAAAGAAACCATGAGGCAAATAATCTACATTAACATTTCCTTATAAAATTTTGAACCCTAGCTAAGTTCACCAACTTATATTGAGCTTTAGAATAGTGGCTTGAGCTTGGCATGGCCTTTTTATTTTTCCTGTGCAAAACCAAGCGTATAATTATTTATCTTGTGCTTGTTTCAAGAAAATAACTGACAACCTCCAATAAGACTTTAAATCACTTATGAAGTTAAAAGACCATGTAACTTACTATTTTTCCCTTTAATTGATTAAAATATGGGAAAGGTTTCTATACTTCTCCTACATTATAGAAAATCTATGCTTCCCCTATACCATCAAGCCATCCAATTTTGATCAAGTGAACTACTCACCATTTGATCTAAATCCGACGCTTTAGAGTGTTTTATTTTTAAGTTTTATTATAGTAATTGAATGAATATGAAATTTGGTATGTTGTGTCATCTTCTCATTGGGGCGCACCTAAAAAAAATACTAAAAAGAATTTTTGATAAAATATAATAACCAAAATACCCCTTGAATATTTTAGGGGTATTTTAGTCATTTTATTTTATTGGGAATATTTTTATTTTTATTTTTTACAAGTGCAAGTGTAAGAGAGGATTGGATGCCCAAATTTTGGTGTCAAAGTATTTTGTAGAAAAAATTAAAAATCAAATAGTGTAGAGTTGTGACATTGTGATTAGAACCATCTTAGTCGTCCATTCAAAATAGAAGGTTGGACAAAGGGAAGTATATAAGTTTTATGCAGTAGGAGAAGCATAGAAAGGTTGCCCTTAAAATATATGTCATATGATAAGTTTTAGCAAAGTTTTTTTATGGATGTCTACCTAACACAACCCAACCTTTTTACCTGGGCATAGAAAAGTTTAAGGCCATCATCCTTATTAGACAATGACCAAAATATATGTACAATTGAAAATTAACTCCTCGATGTGCTAACAAAAAAAAAACTCTTCTAAGTACTTATCCCTCTAATATTTATGATAAAGAATTGATAATCTAGGCCAATCGGATGGGAATTGACATGATTCCTTGTTGAAACCAGGAATTGGTTCAATTTAGTGGGACTCCTCTAGTTTTATCAAAGATAGGGAGATTTATCAAGGAACTAGGCGAATCCGGATTGATCAAATCACCGTGTTCCTACATAACTTAATTCTTTAATATTATAATTTTAAAGTTATTTTGAAAATATGAAAATGGCATATTAATATTCTCTGAATGAGCCCAGTAGCCTACTGCTTCACCCAGTTGATCAGGATTTTTAAGCACTAATACCTTTTATAAATTTATTTTATTAAACCATTACAATTTTGCCCTAGATATCCTTCATATAATTTCGTCCATGTGCCTCTTGTATTTCAGAGTCTATGGGTTACCACTCATTTTTAATTTGGAGAATGGCAATTTCCAAATATATGTGGCCATCAAATGTGTTAACTAGTATGAAAATCACAACTAAGACAATTTTTGTACTGGACTCGGAAAAAAAGAAGAAATTGTCCATATAACACTAGATTTGCTCTAAAAATGAAATTTTGAGTTGCTTATAATTCCTTAACAGAAATGTATTCAATTTAGCAAAATAAATTATACACCGCTAGTTTTTCACAGTTATGTTATTCAAACAAAAGAATAATTTTATTCAATTTTGATTTTCGAAAGCCAATAAAAGGAAAATATATTATTGTGTAAACAATTAAAAAACTAAAGAAAAATGACTTTTCAATACATAAATAATAAAGTAGACAACTTAAAAAAGGAAAATTATTGTGTGCAGGTTGAACCGTATTTCTACTTATGCAATAAAAAAGTGTATAGCATCCATCTTTTAAGATGGATGCAAGTAGGTGTTCCATTAAAAACAATGGAAAGCTGTCTAAATATTTTTTTACTAGAATTATTTAAAATGGAAAGCTGTCTAAATATTTTTTATTAGAATTATTATTTTAAAATTTTAAAATCTATTTACTTTTTCATATTCATGATCTCCGTTAGAGATTAAGAACTGCACTAGAATTATTATTTTAAAATTTTAAAATCTATTTATTTTTTCATATTCATGATCTCTGTTAGAGATTAAGAACTGCACTAGAATTATTATTTTTAATTTTTAAAATTAATAACTTCAAAAAAATTTGATTTTTTGGTCTGTCAGACTGTCATATTCATGATCTCCATTAAGAAAATAAGAACCACAAAAGGTCTTTTGGGTCTGTCAGACGGCCAGATGGCCATCTTCATCAGCCCGTTGTTGGTTGTGAGAGCGATCACCGAGGGCTGATGAAGCCCCTGCAGTGCCAGCATTCACACTTTAGCCACGTGGCAATTATGTCATCTTCCAAATTGTTGTGCGTGTCTCCATTGTGTCAATGGAAACGGATGTACAACCACTAAAACAGATCCCGTTCAAGTGAGCTCTTGGCCTTGAGTTTTGCATTTGAACTCTTGATTAATCGTAATCATTGAAAATCATTCTCCTTTGTATATGGTATTAACCATAGTTATCGCGACCGACCGGGGTCATTCATACTTTTGCTGGTCTAGTCAAAAATAAATATTATTTTTATTTTAAAAATAATAATCAATCAAAATTAATGTTCAATAGTTCTGGCCAAATTCGACCGGCTGTTCATCCAGCCAAATAAAATTTCTAAATACCTTTTTTTTTATATCAATCATTTAAATTTTTTTATATTTTAAAATTTAGTCAAACTTGTTTCGACTGGACCAGTCTCTTGGCCCGATCATAATAACAATGAACTATGATAGCTCTTCCTTTTTAGTATCTTTCTTCTATTATTTCCCTAATGTTTTCATATGTTTCTGTCGACCTTGCAGGATCAACTAAGATGTGGCACAATATTACTGAATAAAGAGAGGACCACCGTTGCCCCCACAATAATTTTAGAAGAGGATGAAGACGCTGCTATCTCCATATTTTTGGTGTTTGTGGATTGTAAGAGAGTTCTACGCCTCGTAGGCTACTCGTGAGGGACCACCTTGAAAAGGGTATTTGGTCCTGTTTGCACTAAGTTGTAGTAGTAAATGATCTATATGAGGCTTAATAAAATTAGCATCAGTGAGTTTGGAGTAATGGCATATCGTAGTCTTGAGCAGGTCCAAAAAAATGGCGTTGTTATCCGTGTTCTAGATTGAGATTACTAGTATCATGCACATGTCATGACAATAGACATAGTATTGCAATTTGAATAAATTGAAAAAATGTATCCACGGTAACTATACAATGGAATTCATAGAAATAAAATTACTTTTGATCTTAAAATGAAAGATAATAGTTGCTCAGACATATTTACACAGAGAGAGAAAGACTTGCTAATTATGATCAACTAATTAAGAGAGAGAGAGAGAGAGCACCCACTCATAACTAATTCACGCTAGAAAGAGAGAATATCAAATAGAATCACCCAAGCTGACTCGAAACTGAGAGGTCACCAAATATGACTATGAATGCAGTGACTCGCTCCAGGTAAGAAAAAAAATCAATCGGTTCACTACTGTGAATCCGGTCATTCTTTGTAAAATGAAAAGTATGCAAAGAACTTTATTATTCAATTTACTATTTTTGTCTTTTTTTTTCTTTTTTTTTAAAGAACAATTGTTTCATGCAGGCTGGACCACATTTGTAAAATATGCGGTCTTGAAGTATAAAACATCCATCTTAAAGATAGATGCAAATAGGTGGTCCATCTAAAACTAATTGAAACAAACGGTCCAAATATTTTTTTAATAGATATTCTTATTTTTAGCTTTCAAAATTTATTTATTTTTTCATATTCATGATCTCTATGTTAAATATTATATATTATCTAAAAATTACAATTGAATTACATTTCAAAAATTAATTACTAAGGGGGCCCACATTTCTACATGTGCGGGCTTGGGCACATGCTAACCGCGTCTTATTCGTGGGATCTGACTACTGTGTTGTTCTTTCTCGCCCTAAAATTTCATATACCACATTTTAATGCATTTGAGGCTCATTTTGAGTCATTTCACTCCTTAAAAGGACCTGGTGGATTCAACTATAGATATAAAAAATCTGAAGCTCCATTTTTTCAATCGAATCCCCATTTGCAAAGAAAACATGAGTTCCTAAAATGGGGTTTTTAATTTTGAAGTCCGATCTCTCATATTTGGAGTTTTGATCCAATAACTGCAAGTTTTCAAATTTTCCATCTTAAGTATTTATACTAATAGATTTCCTCATATACCCTTTGTTATGGTATAAAAAATTTTATTTCGAGTCACAAAAATGGTGTATATTGTAACGCATTATCTGGACTTTCTTTTCCAAAATTTTCGAAGTGTTTTGATTGTTTAGTGTATATTTTCATACCATTGTAAGGCTTTCTGGTACAAGAATTGCATCTTTGAGTATAGTTAAGAGGTGTGTCTTTCATAAAAGTTGATGCAATATATAAACATTGCATTTTTCAGCACAGTTTGAAGGTGTGCCTTACTTTGATTATTTAATGTTGGTGCTTTATACAAACCAAAACCATTTTTAAAAGGTATAGTTTGTATAAGACTGAGACCCTAAACAATCAAAGTAAGGCAAACCTTTAAATAGTGTCGAAATATGTTGTTTTACTATTGAAAATATTTGAGATCTTGAAAAATTATTTTCATCTCTAATTATGCAATTTAAAATTTTTAAAATAGTGTAGATCGAGCAAATTTATGAACATTTGAAAATCTTCAACATTGACCGTTCAAAAAATACATTACAAGATGCACTAATTCCAAGACTTAAAATCCAGCTTTTCTCATATCGATATTGTTGTGTGCGGAAGCTTTAAACCCGACTGGTTATTTTTGACAAATAAAGTACAAAAAAAAAAAAAAAACAACAACCAAGAAAACAAAGCAAGAAAGAAATAACAGAAAAAGAGAATACTAGATTTTACGTGTTTCATCATAGATGTGACTACATCTATTGGCACGGCAAACTGAAATTTAGTATACCAATAAAAGTTACATCATAGATATTGAGATATAAACTCTCTAACCCTCAACAAAACACAGTCGAGCAAAACCACTCCCCCGACAGATACCACATGTCATTATTCTTCTCTTTACTTCTGGTAACTATTACCGACAATAACAGATAGAAATACGCGAGCAACGAGAAAATGACTTTCTCTCTAACTAAAAAGGGAAACCACCCGAGCAACAAGAAATTGACTTTCTCTTTAACTAAAAGGAGAAATCACCCAAAATCTTCATGACAACCAAATCTCTACAAAAAACCCGACTTTCAATCTTCAGGAGTCTAAAGAAGGCACATCACAATGTTTCTCTCCATAATAAGCTCTTTCTCTGTAAGGGGAGGCCCCTACCTCTATCGCTAGAGGAAGCCACCTTTCTCATATGGTGACCCAAATAAAGTATACAAATTCTTTGTTCTTTCATATATATATATATATATATATATATATATAAAAGGTTAGAAATCCACACTAAATAAAAAACTTCCTATAAATGTTATATATATATATATTAAAAACCAAAAGATATATACAAAAGTTTTAGTTTTTTTTGGATTTCTATTTCCTTTAAGAAATTTATTAATATCAAACTCAATTTCACACAATATAAGATTTTCTTATGTGGGTCATTTTGGATATCACCAAATCTAATAGATGCATCTTGAGGTCATGATGATCAATTTGAGAATATTTGGGTATCAAAACAACCTCTTCAAGTAAATTTTTGATGTGTAGCTTAATTTGATTGTTTAGGAGCTCAGCCTTAGATAAACTTTTTCCTTTAAAAATACTAATCACATAATTCACACGCTAATTAATTTAGCACATCTGTTCAAATGTGCTACAAACACATACACAAAGAGAGAGATGAAAAAGCAATATACATAGTTCATCCGGATCGGGGAGTGAGAGAGAAAGGATCATTGCACCTCTAAACTTAAGCTCGGGGTGGCAATTGGGTTATGTCGATTTGCGAATCCAATAGGTCGAATCGACACGTCTCTGGTAGTCAACCCAAATTGGATTTGGTGGGTTGGATACATGTCCAAACTGCCCTAGAACCTGAGTCTTCTTAGACCTTGTCAGTTTCAGGTCAAGGTGTACTTAAATATATACATTTGCAACATTTTATATTAAAAAGTATTTTAACATTATTTATATATTATAAAATATTTAATTAATTTTATTTTTCTTACATCTAGATCTGGACCTAGCCCACCTTATAAAGCTTAAAATGTTTGAATAAAGTTTGGGAACGAACCTTAAATCGTTCTCCAAAGATAATAATTTTATAAAAACTTTAATGTAATTTTCCGGTCTATTAACCGAGTTCCGAGTTGGGGATCAACGGATTGGGTTGGTGCATGTCCCAGTTGGACTTAGGGGATTCCAAATAGAGCAGCTAATCTTTGAAACACCGATTTTTTACAGCATAATGTATGCTAAATATTTCCTCTCAAAACCTATTTCATAATACTTTTTGCACAGAAATTAACCTATTTCATACAGAAATTAACCTATTTCATGACCATTTTTACTTTTTGCACAGAAATTATGACATATGAGGAAATAACAATATTGGATTTCAAAAGATTTTATATTCTTGTAGGAGCATATTATCCATTTACTCCTTCGGGCAAAATCCAAACTAGAAGTAATTTCAAGATTCTAAGTTTTGGGGGTGTAACCTCTTCAACACATAAACCAATCTCAAAAGAGAAAATCCAAATCACTCTCTATGCACTTAAAACAAAATAACATCTTAAGATTGAACAGAGAATATCCAATTTTTTTTAATGTAGATCCAAGTATCAGAAAACTTCAAATTCAATTTTTTTTTTCTTTTGAAAATAATCATCTAGTGATTCTTAAGTAACTCCCAAAATTTTCAGTTCAAAGAATACTGTATGGGTTTGAAAAAAATTTAGGGGTTTCATCTAGTGATTCAAATAAATTGAAAAATTTTCAATTTTTTCTCACAAAATAATCATCTTAGGGGTTTCATCTATCGCATTCTCAATGGGTTTAAAAAAATATTACCTCAAAATTCAATAGAGACTATCCAATTTTTTAATGATGACATCTAAGCATTACTAAACTGAAAATTCAATTTTTTCCTTTATGAACACAACTATCTCGTGGATTTTAGGTTTTATCCAAATTTTGGTATAAAATGTCCTCCCAAGTAGGTGTTTTACCCGAGGAAGTATGTGTAGGGCACTGCATACTATACGCTCGAGGTCGGGTCTACCCGTTAGGTCCAGGGCTTGATTGGGTCTATACCACATTGTAACCATGAGCTTCTGTTTTTTCTTTTTCTTTTATGCCCTTTTTGTAACCATCATATACTGGCAACATTTAGAGTATTGCACAACATTTATGAATACACATATATACCCATATTCTTTTTTGTTTTATGTATTAATTGGAACTTCCTAAGAAACAAACGTATTGGTAACATTTATGAATAAATACCTACATATACGAATATTGTCCGGGTCCCTTTCAGGTCCAAAATTTGGACCTATACCCGTCGGGTCTTTGGGTCTAGTCAGCTCCATTGCCACCCCTACTCAAGTGATTATAAAGTGGGTATAAGAATTATAGATTGAGTAAATCCTCTCAAGTAAATTTTTGCGTAAGGGAGTAAGTATATAGTGTGCTCCTATACGAATAAGCTATACAAGCCATATTCTTTTATGGGCATCAGGGCTTATTATGGATATCCTACACCGCCAACATAAAATGCCCGTGGCCCCAATTATGACTTGGTTAGAGAGAGACCATATTTCATGAAAACATCATAAACATTGAGAGAGAGAAAGAAAGATCACAGTTTAGTGAAACATCATAAACATTGAGAGAAAGAGAGAGAGAGAGAGAGACCATATTTCATGAAAACATCATAAACATTGAGAGAGGGAGAGAGTTTCACCCCATTATTTTATGAAATATCATAAACATTTGGCTGGAAAGAGTGAGGACAAAGCAGTTCACACCAGCCACTGCCCCAAAGCTGAAAGCATACCAATTTTAAGGAAATGCCATGCATCAAGACACAATTGAGTTCTCATCACAAATGCCTTTTTCAGGTAACCAAATGCTATATTTAGCCACTCTCAACCAAAGGGGAAACCCCCCTATCATACATTTTTGTTAGTTCATATCCCCTATACATTACTATAAATACCTCCCTCACTCTCTCCAACAAAGCCACCAAGTTTATCTTAATAGGATATCACATAGTCCCTCTAGTACCCTATATTTTGTCACAAAGTTACATATAGAAGAAAAATGATGAAGGGGTTGGTCACATGCCTCTTGGTCCTCGTTGTGGCTTACCAATTGGGACACCAGGCTCGAGCCATCGACTGCACGGCGGTCACTGAGTCACTCGTACAGTGTGTCACTTATTTGACGGGTGCGGCCGATCAGCCGGCTGCCGCCTGTTGTTCAGGAATGAAGCACCTGACCCAAATAGCGGCCACCGTGGCCGATAAGAGGGCAGCATGCGACTGCATCAAGAAAGAGGCAGAAAGATTCCACAACATTAAGGAAGAGGCTGCAACCAAACTCCCCGGTGCATGTGGTGTGACTATCTCAGTGCCAATCTCTCCCAACACCGATTGCAGCAAGTAAATTCCATATCTTTAATCCTAGGTCCTCAGAATGATCATGACTACTATTACTACAATCGATATCATTATCACCATCATCATCATTATCCCTATCGAAAAATCATCGCTGCTTATCATCGTCATCATCGCCACCACCACCATTACAACAACACCTTTCTCAGATTATATTTTAAATGTCCATTTTTGAAAGACTTCTTTGTACTTTGTACCTTTTTTGAAGAATTATTCTTGCATTGATCTAGGAGAAAAGCCAAAGTTCATTTTAAAAAAAAATATCTAGAAAACCTTTCAAATACTGGGAATAATCATATAGGCAAACTCGTTACAGGTTCAATGTAACAAGAGTTAAAAGACGGTTGGATGCCATCAAGCTTTGAGCAGTGAGGATACTGTGTTATTACCAATTGATACTAACTCACATCTTGAAGTTCGAAAATTTGAAGGGATCTGATTGTTTTAGAGCTTTTTCTTAGTGGGTCTGTGATGAGGATAAAATTGGTATTAAGAAAGATACGAGTCAAACATAGTTATGGGTTTAAAAAAGGGAGGGCATTTAATATATCGGTAATATTCGAGATTTTAAAAATAAAAAAATAAGGCAAATTCGGAAAGCAATATTAGGACGGATGGATAACAAAATAAGGTTTAGGAATAAGGTTTTAGGAAGGAAAACGTAAGCAAAACAAAATCTTATGTTTCCTTCTCTCCCTCTCTCTTCTCTCTCTCTTATGTTCCCTGCGTCACTGCTCACTCTCACTCCTAATTGCCCCTGCTCTCTCCCTCCTCTCTGTTTCCTTGCTCTCTCTCTCTCTCTCTCAAATGCATAAGTGAGTCATAAGTCTACATGCAACAAATCTTTAGCCTTGAGTTTTGAATTTGAACTCCTACTAATCGTAATCGTTGCAAATCTTCACTCTTTCTATATAATTTTTTTTTTTTTTTTTTTTTGACAATAACCTTTTGTATATGATATTAACCATAGTTATCATAACCGGTGGTTATATCATCGATTGAGGCCTTGATTAGTTTGGTCGAAAATTAAAATTCAATTTGATAAAAAATCGGTCAAAACTAATACTTAGTTTTTCTAGCCGATTTGACTTAACCGGTTTTTTCTAGTTCATCCATTGAAATAAAGTATCTAAATTCTGTTTTTAATATATTCTATAATTTATTTATATCTTAAAATTGTCCAACTTGTTCAACTAGTGATTAGAACGGTTTTTACTATACCAGGTTCGCGAGTGGCCTGATCATGATAATAATGAACTATGTTAATTATTCCTTTTAGGACTTCCTTTCTATTAAGGACCCGGTTTCTATGTGGCCATGCCCACATATATAGAAATGCGGTCCTATTAATAAATCTATTTTTTATATAAATTTTTTTGACTTGATTTTTAAGGACATATAATATCTAACATGGAGATCATGAATACGAAAAAAAAAGAGTAGATTTTAAAAACTAGAAATAATAAATCTAGTAAAAAAACATTTTAACAGTTAGTTTTCATTGTTTTAGATGGAGCACCTACTTGCATCCATCTTTAAGATAGATGCTTTATATTTTTTGGACCACATATGTAGTCATGCGGTCCAGCCTGCGTGAAACAATTTTCCTTTTATTATTTCCCTAATTTTGTCATATATTTCTGTGGTCCTTGCAGGATCAACTAAGATGTGGCACAATATTACTAAATAAAGAGAGGACCACCGTTGCCCCCACAATAATTTTAGAAGAGGATGAAGACGCTGCTATCTCCATATTTTTGTGTGTTTGTGGATTGTAAGAGAGTTCTACGTTCTCGTAGGCTACTCGTGAGGGACCACCTTGAAAAGGGTATTTGGTCCTCTTTGCAATAAGTTGTAGTAGTAAATGATCTATATGAGGCTTAATAAAATTAGCTTCAATGAGTTTGGAGTAATGGTATTTCGCAGTCTTGAGCAGATCCATGAGATGGCGCTGTTATTTTTGTTCTTGATTAAGATTTTACTAAAAGGAATTTGCTTTATTGGTCCCTTAGAATGCCATGGTCGAGAGTATTAAAAAAAATTGGGTGATGTTTTATTTAATAAAAGAATGGAAATGCTTTATTTGGAGATCTGTGAGAGAGAGAGAGAGCTGGCTATTTCGTGAGAATGGATGATCACAATGGTGTTTTATTTGTCAGCGTGCTTCTTGTAAATATTTTTTAAATCACACCATTAACTTTAATACTATTTTTTCTTTACATCTAACTTGTAATATTTTAAGACGAAAATAGTCCCCTTGTGTAAACTTTGAAATTTGAGATATTTTTCTCACTAAACTTGAAATCTGATGTAGTTTCTCTCTTTAAAAATTTTGATATAGTTTCTCTCTCTCTCAAGTTTTTAAACATGATATAGATTCTTTCTTTAAAAGTTTTTGAGAAAGTTCATTTTTCTAAAACTTGAAATTTGATAGACTTTTTGTCTAAAAAATTTAAGATTCTCTCTCTAAAGATTTTGAAACAATTTCTCTATCTAAAACTTGAAATTTTATATGGTTTCTCTCTCTAAAAATTTTTAGGTAGTATATTTTATTGAATATACGGAGGGCCTTTTTACCTTAAAAAGACTACTCTCTTACTTGTGTAGTAGATGTAAAAAAAATAATATTGAAATTATTGGTGTGATTTGAAAAGTTTATGGGGTGAGCATGGCTAGAAAGTATAATCTCGGGAGCCATCTATAATTTTCCCTAAAAAAAAATGAGGGAGAGAGAGCGAGGTGGCCTATGTGCATCACCGATGAGATTTGGTTTATACCAGTAAGGTTTAGAATAACAATCTATCAACAAAAGTTCTTATACACTAGTATATACCAGTAAGTTTTAGAATAACAATATATCCACAAAAATTAGTAAGAAATTGATCTTAGTTCAAGAAATTGCAGCAAAAGCAAAAGCCAAAATGTGAATTACAAATTAAGCAAAAAGTTGAATATTTCAAATTTGACCAAAAAAATACCATGAAAAAAATTAAATATGTAGCTTTAAAAAGTCGCAAATTTACCGTTATTGTAGGGGATACAATAAAGTCATTAAATGATATTTTTATATCATGACTCTCGCATCATTGAGGCCTTGGTCGCAAATTTTTTGTCCAAATTTTTGTTAAGTAGAACAAAGGGATTGCTAGTGATTACTAGTACCACTATAAGCAAAACTTAAATATTCGATCCCATCTTGTAATAAAATTACTCACTTTATTTTTCTCTTTTTTATACCCTTACAATTCGTCAAGTGCTAACCAATTAAGCTCAGGATCTTTTCTTTCATGCTTTCATTTTTTAAAAAAATGTGACTTTCTGTTAGGTTACTCTTTAGCTTTCCAATTATTTGGGAGAATACATTTGTTTAGGAGAATTTTTTTATTCGATTATGTTGGTCTTCCAGTAAAATTTTATAGGTAGGAGCCTGTCTTCCCCACAGAAATACCCACAAAACAAAAATCATGTTGGTAATTTTTTTTTGTCATACGCTTTTCTAAGGGAATACAATTTTTCTTGAATGCTTTATTGAAATTTTTTATGGAATGTTTTGTTAAAGGATGCAGTTGGCATACGGATGCATCCTTAGGTGTAGAGGTAAGGTGCACCTTCAAAGTATATAATTTTGATGTAAAATGTTATTAGGATTATTTCAAAATCTATTTTCATATCTAATTATAAAATTTTAAATTTAAAAAATGGTTAAAATCAAGTAGAACCTATAAATATATGAAAATATTGAAAATGAACTGTGTAGATAATATGTTGTAAAATGCAGTATTTCTGAGACTTGAAATCTTTTTATTTTTCATAGTTGTACATGTCGATGTCGAGATGATCAATCAAAGGGTTTTTCAACATTAAAACTACCTTTTCTAATGGGTTTTTGAGGTGCATCCGTAGTTCTACATTATAAGGTTGCATCCCTATAAAAACTTTTCCCTTTGTTAAATCAAGAATATGATTTAATCGATGATTGTACCTGTAATATCTTTGTTAATTACTAATAAAACATATGTGTGCTCGTCTTTCCCGCTGATTGACGCACACAAAAAATAATAATAATAATAATCTTGATTCAATCTCACTTCTTATATGCTTATCAAAGCAAAAATTCAAAGATTTCAAATCAACCAAGAAAACAGAAAATTCAAAAAAGTTTAAAAAAAGAAGACTTAAATGTTTTTGAAATTAGGTAAATTCGCATTTATATGTTCCGTCAAAAAGTTGTGATTTTTTAAGATCTTTAAAAACTCAAAAAATTTATCGTATTTTAAAAAATGATAGATTTTTTTTAAACTTGTGCTTGAATTGAAGATCAACTAATTAAGACAGAGAGCACCTACACAACTAATTCACCCCAGAGAGAGAATATCAATCGGAATCACCCAAGCTGACTCGAAACTGAAAGGTCACCGGATATGACTTTGAACACAGTGACTCGCCCTTGTTTAGAAAACATCAATCGATTCACTACAGTGGATCAAGTAATTTTTTGTAAAAGTAAAAGTATACAAAGACCTTTGCCAAACAATTTCTTATTTTTGACTTTTTTTTCTAAATTATTCTGATATTCGTGTGATCAACTACGGTCTTTATCAAACAATTCCTATTTTTTACCTTTTTTTTTTTTTTTTTCTGAATTCGTCTGATATTCATGTGATCGACTATTTTTGTTGCTCTTTTTCGTCCTAAAGTTCATATGCCACATTTTAACGCATTCGAAGCTCATCTTGAGTCATTTCACTCCTAACAAAAAACTAAAAAATCAAAAACAACCTTGAATTTAGCTCTAGATATACAAAATTTGAAGCTCCATTTTTTGAATTGATGCTCCATTTTGAAGAAAACATCAGTTCCTAAAATTAGGTTTTTAATTTTGAAGTCTGAACTCTCATATTTGGAGTTTTGATCCCAAAAACGGCAAGTTTTCAAAATTCTCATCTAAGTATAAATACTAATAAATTTCCTCACTAACTTAAAAAATATATATGTTTTCTAAAAATGAAGAAAAACGTTTAAAAAATGCACGTAAAAGATGAATTATTCAACGTTTTACCTATATCTTTATATTTGATTTCCAAAAATGCAAATGATCAGAGTTGCAATAATTAAAAATGGGTAAAATGCAAAATAGTTGATATGCTATGTATATTTTGATATTTTCAAAAATCAATGTCAAAATAGTTGATATGCTCTGTATATTTTGATAAATTTTTCAAAAATCAATGATGATATGGCTTTCACATTATTTTGAGCAACTCGCCCCAAACTGGCAACCACACCCGAAGCGCCCATTAACGCCACCAACTCCTGTTTGAAAAGGAAAAAGTGTATATAAGGTGCCAAGGCTTATATTATTGAAGAACAGGGCACTTCATAAACCTACAGAAAAATCTGTTATGATACTGAAACCTTGCAAAGGACTTTGACATATATGGATATAAAAAAAAGATTTCAAATCATGAAAATAATATATATTGTAATGCATTATGTGGATTGTCCTTTCCAAAATTTTCGAACTGTATTGATTGTTTAATATATACTTTCATGCCATAATAAGGCTTTTTGGTACTTGAACTATATCTTTGAGCATAGTTTTGAGGCACGTTTTTCATAATGGTTAATGCCTCATACAAATTTTGAGTTGTTGAGCACAATTTGAACCCAAAGTCATTGTTTCCCTTTTCTATCATTCCAAAAGAATAATTGATTGAGTTGTTAGCAGATAATCTAAGGAAGCCATTGCAATTGCCGGAAAGACTAGTCCTATTAAAGGCACAAAAATAGAGGGTAAGTTGAAATATGTCATTAATGGGCGGCTCGTTTTAATATTTTATTGTACATATCTCTTTCTACCATTTTGTATTGTACCTACCATGGATTGTTGTGTCTATCATGTTCCCCAATCCCAAGGGAGATCTTGAGACACCCATGAAATGGAATAAAATTTATAGACTTCTTTATTTTTATTTTAAAAATGACAATTTTGATTGTGATTGATTTTAAAAGTGCGAATTATTTTGATTGTTTAATGTTAGCGCCTTATACAAACTGAACCCATTTTCAAAATACTAATCCGCACTTCATTGTTCACACACAAATTAATTTAATGCATACGTGCAAATGTTACACAGATAGAGAGAGAGAGAGTCACTATTACTTTACAAAGCAATATACATAGTTCATGCAGATCGGTGAGACAGAGAGAGAGAACACCTTTGCACCCCTAATCCTAAGCTTAGGGTGGCAATTGGGTCAGGTCGATTTGCCAATATGATGGGTTGAATCGACATGTGTTTGGTTCTAAACCCAAATTGGATTTGGTGGGTTGAATCGGCCTAGGTCAGGTTTGGGTTGGGTCCATCTTGGACCTTGCCGGGTTTGGGTCAAGGTCTACCCGACCTATACTAAATATATACATATGCAACATTGTTTATCTATAATAAATTTTAGTTTTTTTACATCTAGATCTGGATCCGGCCTACCTTATAAAGTTTAAAATGTTTGAATAAAGTTTGGGAACCTTAAATCATTCTCTAAAGACAATAGTTTTATAAAATAGAAAATTCAGTGTAATTTTCGGGTCTATTTAAGTGCATTCTGAGTTGGGGATCAACAGGCAGGCAGCAGCTCGAGAGGCAACAGTAGCCCGGGCTGCCGCCTTTCCCAATTCAACTCGGGCAGTTCCAAGTAGAACAGCAAATCTTTGAAACATCCATTTTTTACCGCTTAATGTATATTAAATATTTCCTCTAAAAACCTATTCCATATTCATTTTTACTTTTTGTATAGAGATTATGAGATAGGAAGAAGTTAAAAATGCCAAAAGATTTTATACTCTCGTCGGAGCATATTATCCATTTACTCCCTAGGATAAAATCCAGACTAGGAGAATTTAAAGATTCTAAATTTTGGGGATGTAACCTCTTCAACTTATAGACCAACTTCGGAAAAAGAAAATTCCAAATCACACTCTCTACCCATGTCACAACTTTTCTAGAGATTTTAGTGAAAATTTAATGGTGATCCTTTGGGGTCCAACTCACATGGATATGAGAAGGTATCATAGTGTCATTACTATATATATATATATATATATATATATATTAATTTTGTAGTCTATTTTTTTTTAAAAAAATTACTTTTGTGGGGCAATTTTGTAAATATTACTATAAGACAAAATGTACTTTTGTCATCTCCATAAGGGGTAAAGTAAAAATTTTAACTAAATGATATGGGCATCCTACACATAAAGTTTCAGGACACTAACTTCCAAAATGTCATTGTATTTTTGTAAAAATTTCAAATTTGCTCTTGCTTGATAGTAAAGTTATCTATTTAAATAGTTTTTTTAATAAAAAATAATGATTTCTTTGATAAATACACCCATCACAACCCCTTCTAACTTGAACCGTCCAAAGTTCATCGTGCGGTCACGATTGTCCGGTAGTGTTTCATTTTTCATTTTTTTTTTTTACAAATCGGAATGACCTAAAATTTGGAGCGGATATTCATAAAAAAAAGGTGAATCTTCAAAAATTATAAAAAAAATATTTTATATGAAAATATTGACCAAAATACCCTCAAAAAGTTTTAGAGGTATTTTGGTCTATTTAATTTTCACGGATAATGTTTTTATATTTTTATTAGATGCGCCTCAGTAAGATGTACATACCCTTAAAATTTCAGGTCATTCCGATTTGTAAAAAAAAATAAAAAATAAAATACTACCAGACAATCGTGACCCTACGATGAAATTTGGACGGTGATGAGGGCAGGCAAAATCACTATTCATTTTCGCCTATAGGCGTCAGAAAGATTTTTACTATATATATATATATATATATATAAACTTCACTACCCTTCAAATTACAAAAGTTCAAGATATAGAGAGTTGTGAAGGGTGGATTTATTAATTTTGTAGTCTATTTTTTAAAAAAAATTACTTTTGTAGGGCAATTTTGTAAATATTACTACAAGACAAAATATACTTTTGTCATCTCCATAAAGTGTAAAGTTGAAATTTTAACTAAATGATATGGGCACCCTACACATACAGTTTTAGGACACTAACTTCCAAAATGGCATTGTATTTTTGTGAAAATTTCAAATTTGCTCTTGCTTGATGGGAAAGTTACCTATTTAAATAGTTTTTTAATAAAAAATAATGATTTTTTTGATAAATACACCCATCACAACCCCTTACAACTTGAACCTTTGTATTTTGAGGGGTTGTTAACTCTAGACAAACCCATATATATATATATATATATATATATATATATATATATATATATATATATAGGAAAAATATCATATTATCATCTATTTTTAACTTCTATATCTCATCAAACCCAAGAATTAAAAATATTACTTGTAAGCAAAATGAATCCATCGTTTATATCTTCCAACCCCTAAACCCTTTTAACTATGCATTATTGACCTCAACAACTTATGAAATGACTTTATATATATATATATATATATATATATATATATATATATATATATATATATATATATATATAACTCCATTTCTCTCTCACATCATCGTCTCTCTCTCTCAAAATTCTATCTCTCTAAAACCCAAACTCCATCTCTCTCCTTAAAACTCAAACTCCATATCTTTCTCTCTCTAAAGCTTTATTTCTCTCTAAAACTCAAACTCTATATCTCTTTTTCTAAAACTCCATCTCTCTGTCACACATAAGAAGGTGTGCTCGTGTTTGAGCTCAAGCTAAACCCCTTGGCTGGTAAACTTATCGAGAAGCGAAGAGAGAGAGATGGAGTTTTAGTGAGAAAGATGAAGTTTAAATAAGGTGTCATTTTAGCATTTGTTTGAGTAAAAAATTTATAGTCAAAATGGTCCACACAGTTGTAAGATAGTAAAGATGAAGACATTTTGCTTACAAGTAATATTTTCATTTCGTGGGTCTCATGAGATATGAAAGTTAAAAATAGGGAATAAGAAGATATTTTCCCATATATATATAAAAGCAATGATTTCAAGCAACGGTTGCATCATACTGTAATGCAACGACACTTCTAAGAAACCATGTTTGTACTATTTGTATAACCCAAAATTTGGTACACACAATCTCTTCATCTCCATTATCGATCCAAAAAAAAAAATTAATTAATTAATTTGAACCCTAGATATGGTCAAAATGAGTCCCTTCCAAGATCTTAGTTTTTATAAACTCAAAATCATTTTTTTATTTTTTAACATTGTTCATCTAATGATAATAAAGTCATGCAAAAAAGATAGGAAATGAAAAAATCATTCTATGGCCTAGATCTAAGTATCTTACCAAAATGAACGGCCTACGTTAATTGGGCTAAATAAATACTTTTTAGGTATTTTTTTCATTTTTTTTTTTTTTGCGATTGTTCATTAGAATGAAAAGATTGTATATTTCAAATTTTAGATCAAACAAATGGCCATAACATGATTTTTGAAAATTATTGTATTATATATATATATATATATATATATATATATATATATATATATATATATATATTAAGACCGAATAGAGACTCTCCTCTTATTTCGAAGGTGAGACCTAAGCGATAGAAAACTTTATGAAATCTTTTCATAAAGATCTCACGTAGGCCACTGCCCCAAAGCTAAAGCATTCCAATTTTAGAAATGTCATCCATCAAGAGAAAAGAAGTCTTATCACAAATACCTTTTTCATATAACTAAATGCTATTTTTAGGTACACCCAAATAAAGTGACCCTCCAATCAAGCATCTTTCTTGGCTCAAGTCCCACTATCACTTCTATAAATACCCCTCCTCACTTCACTGCCTTTCCACCCGCACTCTCTACTGCTATTCTCATTCTCACATGGTCTTTAGCTTGCCTTAAAGAGGTAACATATAGAGGAAAAATGATGAAGGGGTTGGTCACATGCCTCTTGGTCCTCCTTGTGGCTCACCAATTGGGACACCAGGCTCGAGCCATCGACTGCACGGCGGTCACTGAGTCACTCGTACAGTGTGTCACTTATCTGACGGGTGCGACCGATCAGCCGGCTGCCGCCTGTTGTGTAGGGATGAAGCACCTGACCCAAATAGCGGCCACTGTAGCCGACAAGAGGGCAGCATGCGACTGCATTAGGAAAGAGGAGGAAAGATTCCACAACATTAAGGAAGAGGCTGCAATCAAACTCCCCGGTGCATGTGGTGTGACTATCTCAGTGCCAATCTCACCCAACACCGATTGCAGCAAGTAAATTCTGCATCCATACTTTTTGATAAAGTATAAATTCCATATCTATACACCTAAGTTCTCCATGATCATGGCTACTATTACCACAATCAATATCACTCTGTACATTATCATCATTATTCCTATCGTAAACATCATAGTTGCTTGTCATCACCACCACCACCGTTATGACAGCACCTTTCTCAAATCATTTTTGAAATATTCATTTTGAAGGACTTGTTTGTACTTTCCACTTTGTTTTTTGTTCTTTTTTAAAGAATTATTTTCGCATTGCTCTAGGAGGGCCAAAGTTGATTTTTAAAACAAAAAATTCAAGAAAACCTTTCAAATACATGTACAGGCTCAATGTAATAAGAGTTAAAGAAAGTTGGATCCCATCAAGGGTGTAGGGTTACTGTGTTATTACCTAGGCTCATACATGTACAGGCTCAATGTAATAAGAGTTAAAGAAAGTTGGATCCCATCAAGCTTTGAGGTGTGGGGTTACTGTGTTATTACCTATTGGTACCAACTCAAATCTTGAAGTTCCAAAGTTCGATAGGGCTGTCAGTGTTTTAGACCTTACCCCAACTCGAAATATTCGTACAACCAACATTTTTATCTCTGTGTAACATGGATATGCATATCTATAGTCTTTAAATAGTATACAAACGTTTCATCTTTGCGAAGAAATTTTATAATTGATATTTTTGAGACGTATCTTTCGTCAAATATGATTTTCTACTTGAGAAGAAGATTATCAAATTGATATTTTTAACTCTCTTATTTGTTTCGAATAAGATGCGGGACTAAATCCTAATCTTATCTTTCGCTCTCTCTAAGGACTAGATCTCCTTCTTAGTGCTCTCTCTCTATAACTCGCTCTCTCATCATTTGCTCTATCTCTCACTCTAACGATTCGATCTCTTATCTTTGCGCTCTCTCACACAATCTAAGGATTCGATCTCTCTCTCTCTCAAGATCCGAGTGTCAAGAACGATCTTTCCCTATCCCGATTTGGAGATTTAGATTTACATGCATCCTTCTTTCTCTCTTCAATGGGCTTTTGGAAAAGGAAAAAGTTTATATAAAGTTGCAAATTTATTTTTATTTTTTGGACAAAGATTCAAAGATTTTATTGTTGAGTAGGGAGATATATTATATTATTCGAAACAACAAGAGAAGATAAAAGAGCCCCACTTTTCGTCAAAGAATCCGTCAGTGCATTAGCTTCCCTAAAACATGGACAAATGAAACAGAGATTGTTTCAACGAAATCCATGACTTGCTGCAAAAGGCCACGAAGTTCCTAGGGTAAGTGTTCCTTTTTACACCATTTAACAATATTTAAGGAGTCCCATCCACATACACAAGAACAACCTAGAAATTTATCAACTAACATTTCAACCCCACACAGCAAGGCACTAAGCTTAGTTGTTCTAACTCCAATCGGTCCAGCGAAGGAAAAAGTAGAAAAATAATATTGGCAGCAGAGTCACGTACCACCCTACCAATACCTACAATACCTAGATTCCCCAATGAACCGCTATCAAATTTTCACTCTAGGCAATCACCAGGAGGCGCCATCCAAAACTTCTTAACCTTGTACCTTGTCTCCCCAATAGAAAAAGCTACCAAGATTAGCCCTTACATCTACCTTAAAGATATTCTTTCCTTCTTTGTGTAGAGAAATTGAATTCCAAATAGAGAGTTTGATAGTCTTTAATATAAGGTTGCAACCTTAAAATGTAGAATCACAGATGCACCTCAAAAATCTATAGGAAATATTTTTTTAATGTTGAAAAAACCCTCTAATCAATCATCTCAATGTTGAGATGTATGAATAAGAAAAAAAAAAGTTTTTGAGTCCCAAAAATAGTGCATCTTGCATCACATTATATAGACCGTCCATTTTCAAGATTTTCATATATTTATAGATCTACTTGATTTTAACCATTTTTGGAATTTAAAATTTTCTATTTAGATATGAAAATGGATTTTAAGATAATACTAAGAATTTTTTACAATAAAATTACATGTTATGATAAAATTTTAAGGTGCGCCTTAATTGGATTGTTTAAGGTTGCAACCTTATAGAAACCGCACCCCTTGGAAAATGCATATGTGCTTCTCACTTGCGTTTTTTATTTAATCGTTTTTTTTTTTTCTCATTTTTATTTAATGGTTTCCACTTTCTTTCTCTTTTTGAAAAAAAATGAAACATGCTTTCTCTCTCTATTAAGTAGTTTTCCGAAAAGGTAACGTATATAAAGAGACTATTTACTTTTAGTACAAGGAGATCACAACCATTTTCATCCATCAAATTTCCAATCAAATGGTTGTAAATGCACTTGTGGCTAAACTCAAAGCCCCAAAAAAATTTCTTGAACTTCATGACATATCTCAAACCATCCAATTTAACATCTAATTGTTAGGATTAATTGTAACCTCCTTGTAATAAAGATAAATTGTCTCATAGTATACAATCCCTTGTGAAAAATGCAAATGCATCTCTCTCTATTTTAATTTGTCCTTTTGAGCAATTGTCTACACACGAGGTATCTTGATTCTAAGCTTTGGATTCATCAAGTAAATGCCAACACCCTATTGGGATGTTGAGGGCATGTTTGGATGACTTGTTATCACTAATATTTCATCTTTTCATTTAAGTTAATAGTGATAATGATATATATATGTTATTAGGCAGTGTCCCCTATAAAGTTATTTGAGATAGACTTTCTTCAAATAATTTGGTGGAAATCACATGCTTGTAACTAGAAATAGCTAAATATACTTAGAACTTCCTCAAAGAGTCAAATAACTAAACAATATTTTATATAATATATGATACTTACTGAACAGCTAACAAGATAATATTATCAAAAATATACTTAAATCTTAGATAAGATAGTATATTTCAAATAATATTAACTATCATCTAATCTGGCATTACAATATTGCATTATATTCTGTCGATTAGTATTTTCTATTTAATTAAATGGGATTTTGTATTGTAAGACCATACATATTTCCTATGGAGGTCACAATCACACTCTTCAGTCATCGGATATCACAATAGCTTGGGGTACCTCACAAAGTTAAAAAAAACTTACTCTGGACTTTGTACTCAATAATAGGTGAACCCTCAGCCACATGATTTCACATCCAACTGTTAAAATGATATGACCTCATTGAATCAAAATAAATGATATGCTATACATTTTTATTAAATAACCATGTGATTATATATTTATTTATTCCTTGCAGGATCAACTAAATTAGGGAAAATTTGGAAAAATAAAGGAGGAGCATTGTTGCATTCCAATACAATAAGAGAGGGAAGAAGTGGAAGGGATGGTTACTATCTATCTCTATATTTTTGTAGTGTTTTGGGTTGTAAGAGAGAGTTCTACGCCTCGTAAGCTCCTCGTGAAGGCTTATCCTGAAAAAGGGTAATTTAGTCATATTTATAATAAATTGCAATGGTGAACAATCGATATCATGCTCAATAAACTTAAAAATTTGTCATCTAGAATTTATGGCTTTTTTTTCTTTCTTTTTTTTTTTTTTCTTTTCTGTTTGGCGTTAGACAAGCCTCTTAGATTGAGATTAACAATTTATTGCTCTACAAAGAGACTCTGCTTGTCTCGAGATGCTTTACTAGAGAGAGAGAGAGAGAGAGAGAGAGAGAGAGAGAGAGAGAGAGAGAGAGAGAGAGAGAGAGAGAGAGAGAGAGAGAGAGAGAGAGAGAGAGAGAGAGAGAGAGAGAGAGAGAGAGAGAGAGATTGTCAATTTTTTGTTTTAGATAGAAATTAAAGAGATTGTGCTCAAAAGCAACATACTTTAGGGTAGTTTATTTGGTTAGGTTCAACCACCAACGCGTTGGGGTCTGGTCCAATTTAAATCAATTCGATCTAAAACAATTAGATCACCGGTGTACCAGTTGGATTAGATTTAATATATATATATATAAGAAAACTAATTATAAGTTTAAAAATATGAAATACATTGGAAATAAGTTTCCCAAATTTGTTTGGCTAGTCGAACGAATCAAAATCAGATGGTCCGACCAATCAAACATTGTGTTTGACTGGTTGACCAAAAGTAGATTTTCGTTTTTGACTGGACAAGTCAAGGCAGTGGTCAAAACTTCGACCAAACGTCCAATCCAATCTTGATAATTATTGTTAGGAGTATTCGAGAGAGATGGCTATTGTGGATCATGAAGGCAAAAAATAGCTATTGCTTGTTGGATGACCTATGTGTATAGGACCCCAAAGGATCACCATTAAGTTTGGCACGGATCTATAGAAAAGTCAAGTCCCACACCCATGTGATAACTTTTCTAGAGTTCTATGCCAACTTTAATGGTGATCTTTTGGGGTCCTACATATATGGGTGGGGGAGGGTCTTATAGGATCATTACTCATATATATATATATATATATATATATATATATATTATGCGTTACCAACTTATAAATATATAATTTCAATGTATGAAATCATAATAATAGTCTAAAAAACTATTTTTACCCCTAATACGAAATTTGAAGCTCTAAAAATTAGTGTAGATCGAGCAAATTTATAAACAACTAAAAATCTTGCAAAAAGATGGTTTAAATAGTGTTTTAACAAGCTTCATAATGTTGAGGACCTGAAATCAATTTTTCAGACCCATACATTTAGAGTTCGAGATGATTGAAAGGTTTTCCAACTACGTAAATATCATATTTTCAAAAAAATTATTGAGGTACACTCTACTTTTAAAATACAAAATTGATTCCTTGTGGAAACTCTTCAGTCTAGTTGATACAAGGAGTAATTGAGAGAGAGAGAGAGATAGAGAGAGAGAGAAAGGGAGAGATGGTAACTAAAAATCACCAGTGCGGTAAACAAGTTCATGGCTTCATGCAACCAACCACAAACAATTTGAAACTCATATTTGTTGTTGATTTGAGTCGTCCGAATTGGTAATCTAGTTGCAATTTAAAACAAAAAAAGATTAAAGAGAATAAGGTACATAAATTCCTACGAAATATGTGTGTTTTGATTATTTAGATACAAAAACATGTAAAATAACGTCAATACGAGAGGCTAATGTCTATTCCCGTTTTCGGAACGAATTCACCTAGCCACCCACCACATCTGATTCCAAGCAATGATTCTCATCCAGATTGGGCTTGTGAAAATCTTGGTTATTTCGAATAAGACCAGTTTTGGAATGGTATATTTCCTAGCCCAATTCTTGCTAACCACCCAACGTTTTTTGTTTTCTTTTTTGTTTTTTTTTTTAAAGCTGGCTTAATGTTTTCTTAGGTACCCTTAAATCCCCACCACATAAACCCTTATTTCAATTTTTATTTTATTTTAATTATTTTTTAATATTATTTTGGATCACTGATTCATACCAATCCAGATTGTCAACCCGACACTAATGTGTGCTATGTTGAAAACCTAGTGATTTCTGATATGAATTGGGGATCAGAATAGAAGGTCAGGACTGAAGTGGTTTTGAGATGGTATGGGTCTGTCATGACCCCGCCCCCTACCGACTCCCCAGCACGAAGCCTGCAGGGTATGGGGTCGGACACGGAAGTCGAATCAAAGTCGATATCGAACAAGTACTCAACAACTCGAAAATGAATTCTAATAACCACCCAACCAAAAAGATTTGAGCATTCACTAGGAACAAAGATAAGCATAAATATTTCCATAATAAACATGAATTAAAAAAGACATCATGACCATACCGAGTCCCATACACCCTATACACAGAAACAAAAAAAAATATAAAACTCAGATCATAACATAATTACAAGGCAAAGCCAAACTGTCATAAAAATATACAAGTCTAACGTCTCGACAGGGTCGACATCCAGCATGACAGTCTCTTGGCGCAAGCTCTCTATCAATGTTCATTAACTGGTGAAAGTAAGGGATGAGCTTACTTACATGATGAAAGTAATGGATGAGCTTCATAACCCAGTAAGTGGAAACTTGATGTCATGATTTCATACATATACCAATTCATTCATGTCACCTATAGCATACTTCATTTTACAAGTCTTACCATTGGTGTAAGCATTTATCACAATTGACATTTAACCATCCTGGATCTAACTTATTAAAATGTAATCAAGTGCTAATGAAAACCGATATAGCATAATTCGTGATATATATATATATATATATATATATATAAACAAAAAATTGAGGCATAATGATCGATCAAAGCATTTCAGCATAAAATCCATCAAACACCTCATCATCAATCAATCACAACAAAAGAAGTCATGCAGTAGAAGCACGAACCTCGGATCCAAGGTTAAAACTTCTACCTTACCAGCTTCCGTTCGAGGTGTGGCACCTCACTCATACACATGGTTCCCAGTGCGCTTTGAGGCTTTTGAGAGGTACATGCCTTGCAAGACACTACTCCTTACGCTCACTTGGCCAGGAGTTTGCATTATCTGGGTGTTAATTGTTAGCTTATGGATATCTATATTGATATACATCATTATGAATACATATCAGCACGGATATGTATCTGTATGATTATATATCTTTTAATTAAGTTTCTCTTGATTATGATAACATTAGTTAGTAATTATCTATAACTGTTGGTATTTATCCATACGTTAGCACTAATCACTATAAATGGGGGAGCAACCACCCAACCATCTCCTCCCCCTACTCCCGTCGTAGCATGGGGAGTCAAGGAGGTTCACGTGCACCTCACTGATGTCAATCATAGCTATGCAATACGCTCAAAGCGTGTCAAGAAATTACATATCACATCATGCACACCTCACTGGTATCAATCATGGCCATGTAATACACCCAAAGCATGCCAAGAATTACAAATAATCACAAGAGACATCATCATATTATATTATCATGCTTATCAATTCAAGATACATTATCATGTCAGTAGCATATCATATATCAATGTAATAAATATCACTATGTCATATCATCATTCTTATCAAATCAAAAGACATTACCATGTTAGTAGCACGTCATATATCAATATAATAAACATCACTATGTCATATCATTATGCTTATCAATTCAAGAGACATTATTTTGTCAGTAGCATGTCATATATAAATGTAATAAACATCACTATGCTATATCATAATACTTATCAATTCAAGAGACATTACCATATCAGTAGCTTGTCATATAGCAATGTAATAAACATTACTATGTCATATCATCATACTTATCTACTCAATAGACATTATCATGTCAATAACATGCTACATATAAATGTAATAGATATCACTATGTTATTTTATTATTCTTATCAATTCAAGAGATAATATCATGTCAATACCATGCTACATATCAATGTAATAGACATCACTATGTCATTTTATCATGTTTATCAATTCAAGAGGCATTATCATGTCAATAACATGCTATATAACAATGTAATAGACATCACTATATCAATTTCTGGTTTTCAAGAATGAACATTGTCCACTTTTAGGGGCACATTATTAAATTTAAAGCTCATTTAAACCTGTAACCAATTTCTTGACAATTTAAACTCATAACCAAACAACTTTCTTATAGGAAGTATCCTCAAATATTAGACTAAAGTTTATCAAACTATTTGATTTTCCCGGATAAAATTTCTTCTCTGTGCTGCAAAAAATACAGGGTGACCCCCTATTAGAAAAATGATCATAACTTTCAAACCATAAAAAATTTTATCATGAGTCCAAAACCAATTTTAAACTATACTCATTTATCTAGTATTAAAAAATAGTTTCATTTCATTCTAGTGAGGTTTGTTTAGTCAAAAACCTCACGTAAAAACATGTAATTTCCCTAAAAATTCTAATTCTCAGATCTTCCATGTTCTAACAAATGGTGGATGACTCCTAAAACATGTAAGGCATTGTTATGGGACTTAGTTCAGGTTAAAGGGCACTCTAACGTACAGGCTATCACCAATAATCATGCTCTCCAACAAGGTAAAAGATGTTCTAATAACTCATTTCAAACCCTCAAGAATTCTGTAAATTTCCAACATACACACACAACAACCCTTCACATAGCACGGGCAAAGTACCAACATAACTTACCCCAATATGCATTATATTCAAAAGAAAACAAACCCAAAAATCTCCAATTTCTAGTACCCCAAACTTATTAAATTTCAATTACTTGAGTCATGGATTTTACCCCCAAATTTACTACATGGGCCAATATAAACAAGATCATATTTTCTATACTAATTACATGAAATTTTCTATCATTCTAAACATGTTAGTTTGCATGAAATAAAAAATACAAGATTCCTCTTACCGTTTGGATCCACAAGGTGGCACGGCTAAAGCTTGGGTCTTGAATTCTTGCATAAGGGGCTTCAGCCGATTAGAGGTGGTGAAGGTGAGAAGTGAGGGAGCTGACGGTGGTGAGGGCTCAAGGTATGGGGTATGAGGGTTTAAAGGTTAAGGGAGAAGAAGAAGAACAAGAGGGAAAGAGGGCATGTGAGGGGGTGAAGGGGTAAGAGAGAGAGTGAAACGTAATTTATGAGTAAATGGGGGGTATATATATATAAGTGTGGGGGTGGAAGCATGCATGTGCCATATGGCACTCATGTAATCATGCATGATGAGAGAGAATGCATGCATGACGAACTCAATGATGGGGGTGGAAGCATACATCTGCCACATGTCCCTCAAGTAATCATACATGAAGAAAGAGAGGTCATGCATGAGCATGCATGCGGAACACAATGATGAGGGTAGAAGCATGCATAAAGAGAGAGAGAGAGAGAGAGAGAGAGAGAGAGAGCATGTGAGATGAGAGATGTGTGTAATCATTGTGTGGAGAGCATGTATGATGTAATCATGTGCATTGGGATGTATGAGTTTTTATGGGGATTCGTAGACATAAGAGTGTGTATGCATGCATGGGGATACATGCACGGCGAGTTGGGATGTGCACGAAAAAATAATCGGGGTACTGATCGTGACTTTCTTATGGTAGCTTGGATTGCAACGATTTTCGTATCATCAAAAACCTCACGATTCCTACAAAAATATGATACCACTCAAAACACCAGATAGAGGTTAATCAACAAATCGAAAAATAAATCTAAGTTAAGCATTACTATGAAACGATTCAAGATGTAAATATAATCAACGACCGGAACGTCTTGGACCTACTAGACAGCTTCCCCTAAACCAAACCCACCCCCAACCCCCTGCCACGGGAACGTATTTCTTTTCTTTTCATGCTTGTTTAATGTTTTATTAGATCCCCACCCCATAAACCCTTATTTTACTATTTATTTTATTTTATTTATCTTAATATTTTTTCAATCACCAATTTGGACCTGATCTGGATCGTAGATCCAACAATCCGACATGGATTTGTAGGCGAATGATCCACCCCACCGATCTGCATTTTAAAACATTGGATCTTTAGGTGTACGCCCACCCTACTGATCCATGTTTTAAAACATTGAACAAAATATTTTTCATTGCTTCAGACTTGATAAAAGATGGAGCCGTATGATTTGAATTCAAACTCAATTCAACATCCCAAGAGTGCAATTCATTCAAACTAATTACGGGTAAGCTGATCAAGCCTACCCGGTCATCCAATGGATTGAATCGAATGGGGGTGGGTTCAAGGCCAGTTTGTAGACCAAGCAAGTTGGGTTAGGGTCCAAACGTTTGGACGTACCTATATGCTCAAGTCGAGTCCAAGCTAGATACAGACTTGAACTGACCCGGAATATAATATATTTAATTATATCTTTATATTTTAAATATATATAATATTTTTTATAGTGTTTTTATTTTGATCCATACCCGCTCAGATCTGGGTAGGCTTAGGGTTGACCCTCAGATTTTGCTTGGTCAAGCAACTAAATACATATTACCATACTATTCAAAAAACTATACACGCATGACCTTAAGAATGTTTTGAAAAACAGCCCATTTAGCTAGCTCGGCCTATTTTCGATCTTGTTTAGCGGTTCTCTGGTTTTCCCTATATTAAAAAGGATTAATAACAGTAGGAACCATATACATTATTGGAAAAGGCCGGTGAAAGCAAGCAAAATAAGAGATATAAATCAAAAGAAAGTTCCAATCCCTATGATTCGAGGCTCAAAGTATTTGCTATTACTAGACTATAGTTACCCCTTATTTATATGAATGATTATCCATCTAAGCTCTCTAGGTAATTTCATCCTCAAGATACAAAGGAGCAGAAAATTTACTCTATGCCACCAATAAAAGGCACAATTATTACGAGATCTATAGCACTAAAGTTGCCTTTTTTCTAAAAAGAGAATGCTCTCAAATTCACTTTTCAACATTAGGAAAAACTTGATACAAGGGAGGAACCCGTCATTAGATTAATATAAAATATCATATCCTCTAATAGTCAGAGCTGGGGCACATTGATAATATATCTCATGATCCACTGGTGTAGGCAAGGGCACAAAATTACAAGTTTTTATTGGTCTAGCAATTTTATTTTATTTTTTTAACTCTAACTTAAGTTTCATCAAAAGGAGCGAAAGTTCAGAGTTACAGAGTTTTACAAAAATAGTAACAAAACAAAAGAAGAAGGGGAGAGAAAGGAGGAAGAAGAAGGATCAAATGACAGGGATGAGAGAGGTTAAGGGAGAAGTCTTGTTAAGGCATCGCTGCGTCATTTTTCTCTCGATTGACATTGCAAAATAAGAGCTCATTACCTAGGGTGGCTAACAGAATTTCATCCATGATGGCGGTCTATTGCCACTAAGGATATTTGCACCAATTGATCACATTAGCTGAATCACCATCGACAATAACTTTGGAATGGTTGTCGGTGAGCCTAATCACCCCTTCTTTTACTGCTTGAAACTCGGCTTCATTGATGTCGTAGAACAACAGACTACCACTATAAGTGAAAATGGTCTCTCCATGGTGGTTTCTCAAAATAACCCCAAAGCTTGCCTCCTGAACATTTGGTCGAACACTTCCATCAAAGTTCATTTTGAGCCACCCAAGGGTTGGTGGGAGCCAACAAGCAAACCTTTTAACCTTTTTATAGTTATGTTTCAAGATTTCGAAGAAATTGGAGTAGAACACTTCTTTAGAGTAGCACTTAAGGTTATGAGTGTCTGAGCCCATTAGATAGTCCCTCGAAGTACTTGAATCCTTATACACTCTATCTCTTGGGATTTACGTTCAAAGACTCTAGAGTTCCTCTCTTTTCAGATAAACTAGAGTATAGAAGCAACTAGAGACCTCCATAAATAAATGCCCATCAAAGGGAAGGAGGGGTGTAGAATTTGGGCAAAGAATTTCTAGATTTTCTATGGTTCTGCCGCTTAGAAATCGAAGCTACCCAATTCCAAATAGAGCTGGCAAATGGGCAGTGGAGGAGTAGGTGTCTGTTATCCAACTCACAGAAGATACAAACGCGTAGTCCCACAAGTGGTTGTCTTTTGCCCAATTACTGGAATAGGTGATTGTTGTCTTCCACCCAATTATCAGAACACGTGTAATCCCACTAGTGGCTTTGCTCATAGCACGCTAAATAGCAAGCGCCCATGCACCCCAGTAAGCACGCAATTCACACACTTCTTGTACTCCACATATGCAGGATATTGTAATATTTAAGCATTTATTTGTTTAATCTCTTCATTTTGGGATAAATAGCCTACTACTTCTTTCTACAAATAAGACATAATGCATTTCCCAAAACACTATAATATAAAGGAAAACATTTATGTAAGGTTGAGACCCTCAACAATCAATTAAAAGGCACTTCAAAAATTCACTAGAAGCACAATTTAGATCATCTTGACCTTGAGATACATGGACATAAAAAAAAAAAGGACTTCAAGTTCTGGAAATAGTGCATCTTGTACTTCATTATATATATTGTCAATTTTCAAGATTTTGATTTGTTCATAGATTTGTTTGATCTAGACTATTTTTTTGAAGCTTTAAATTTTATAATTAGAAATGAAAATAAATTTTCAGGCCATTATAAAGATTTTCAATATTGAAACATCTATCGATACTATTTGAATGTGCACCTTACATTGATTGTTAGGGCCTCAACTTTATATAAACTGCACTCTAATATAAAAGAGATATTATTTTGAAACAACACATGGTATTTTCCATAGCAAAATACAATAGTCTAGGTGTGCTTTATACCCAAATTCCTACACACTAGTTTCGAGCTGGCTTGGCCAATTTTGAGTTGGTTCGCTAGTTTTTTATTAGGAACCCCAAATATCTTACACAATAATTAAGGGGATTAAAATAACCTAATTAAATTGAGAGAACTTTTTTTTTAACTTGCATACTTCTTTAAAAAAGAATTTCAAAAATACTGAAATTGCCACTATTTGAATATTGTAAATCGTCACTAAGTGAGGGCATTTCAATAATTTGAATCACTCGAAATAAACATAATACTCCCATTATTTGGTGGAATGCCTCTATTTGTCCAAAAATCCCAATTCTGAATAATAGTAATCTAGATATTTTAAAGATACTTTCTAAAAGGCATTCGAGTGAAAAAAAAAAAAAGGTCCGTCTAATTATGGGATATTAAAAAAATAAAAAACTTTATATTATCTATCAATCTTATAGTATTGAAGGTGCACCTCTAAATGATCTCAAGGCTAAGTGGTCAGGGTAGTGGGGGGCCATAATATGACGTTTCGAGTTTCATTCCTATCATAAGTAGATAATCCCATCACCATTGATCTACCAAAAAAAGAAACCCAGTAAGGTGCAACTTAAAAATTCTCTAGAATAAAATATTCCGATTTTAGAAATCCCTCTAATTAATTATTTCAACTTTGAGATATATGGATATAAAGAAAAATAAAATTTCAAATCCTAAAACTAGTGCACCTTGTAACAAGTTATTTAAACCGTCAATTTTTCAACATTTTTATGTGTTTATAGAACTGCTCGATTAGTACTATTTTTAAAATTTTAAATTTTATACCTTGAGATGAAAAAATATATTTTTGAGTCATTGCAATTTTTCTTACACCAAAATTATATATCTAAAAGAAATTCATAGGTGCACTTTACTTGTACATGTACAATCTAAATATCACCCCTAAAAAAAAAAGGGAATGTTTCTATGGGACCCCACCTACATAGAAAAGATAAGTGATTGTTACTTTCCAGCTGTCGGATCTAAAGAAACCGTTGGGATAACACAATTAAAATATCACTAATTTGAAAACAAACTTGGCAACTGACTCTCTCAAGTTGCCCTTCCCTTATCCATCGCACCTATCACACGCCTCATGCTCTCTCTCTCCATATCTCTCACGCCTTACTATCTTTCTAATCTCGTTATCTTTCTCTAACCCTTGCATTCCTCACCCGCAAACCCTAACCCTCTCTAGCGATTTCTATCTCTAGCAAAAAAGAGAGCAAGAGGAAGAAAGGAGAGCAGTAGCCGCACAACCATTATATCAAAACATAAATAAATGAAAGCTAGACCAATAGAACTTTATTCATTTGATTTTTTGATCCGTCAAAAAAAAAAACAAAAAGCATAAAACATTATGAACACAAATATTAACTAAAATCAAAATATTCAGATTCCCAAAAAAAAAAATTTCTTAATTAACCAAATCGATTAATATTATTTTGTTTTTGATGAACAAACCACAAGCACCAATTACCCCAAAACAATTTCATAATCAACCAAGTCAATTGATATTATTGTGTTTTTAATGAACAAACCACAAGCACCAATTACCCAAAAAAAAAAACTTTCTTAACTAACAAAATAACTAACAAACCACACCCCAAACCACAACACAAATTGAAGCAAATATTGACATAACATTAAGGAACCACAATGCCAATTGAAATTTTGCCTTTTGATGAACAAACCATAACCCAAATTCAAACAAATATTGACAAAACAAATATTCACAAAACAAGAAGGAACCACAACCCAAATTGAAACAATATCTCTGAAGCTTCGGTCGCACTGTTTCCATCTGCAACATTGAGCAGTAGACCACCCCCCTCTCTCTCAAAACTAGCAATTCGCTCCATTTGCAAACCTAGCTCTCCATTATTGAAACGACAGTAGTCCACCCAGCTCTCTCAAAACTAGAGATGCCATCCATTTGCCAATGTAACCTTCCATTATTGAAGTGGCAGTAGTCCACCCCATCTCTCTCAAAACTAGTGATAATTAGCAATGCCTTCCATTTGCAAACTTAACCCTCCATTATTGAAGCGATTGAGAGAGAGAGACTTGCATTGAAGTGATAGATAAAGGGTTAGGGTTCCTGCGGCTTCCTTCCATTTGACAAAGGGTAGGGTTCTTGAGGTTTTCTTTTATTTGACAAAGGGTTAGGTTCCTGCAGCTTCCTTCCATTATTAGAAGAGCAAGAAACTATTAACAGAGGTTAGGGTTACTATGGGTAAGAACAGAGGCTTGGGGTTACTGCAGGCAGAGAGAGACAATGAGAAAGAGAGAGAGTATGGTGTGAGACTTGCACACCCGAAAAGAAAAGGGGAGGCGTACGGACTGAGAGATGGTTCCTAAGTTTAGACATAATTTTGTGACATTGAGACAGGTGTTTTCGTAGTCAAGATGGTTCCTAAGTTTAGACATAATTTTGTGACATTGAGACAGGTGTTTTCGTAGTCATGCTTTTAGATCGGATGGCTAAAAGTAACAACCACATTTTTTTTTTTTGTGGGTGGGGTCACATATAAAGTTGCCCCAAAAAAAAAAGAATCCATCTAAATATGGGATATATTTGGCGCACCCTTGCTAAAGACTTTTGACTTCTTTTAATATTTCGGTTCTCCTTGCCTTATTCATTTAGGCCGTGTTTGATAACCGGAAGTTAGTTATCTAAAGATGGAACTTACTTATTACTATCGATGTTTTATGTTTTATGTTTGATAAAAAAATACAAGATATTTAAAGAAATTCTTTGTACTGTAGCTCTTCCCACTTCTACTCTTTAAAAAAATTCCGTGGAAAACCATGAAACTTAAAAAATGAACTTCATCCTCGACCTCTTGCTTCTTTAGCACCCTCACGCCACTGCATTCAATGCCTCCGCCTCCTCCATGCCTCCACCTCTGCCTCCTCCGCATCTGCTCCTCCTCATCAGGTACTCTCTCTCTCTCTCTCTCTCTCTCTCTCTCTCTAACCCCTCTTCTTCTTTCTCCCTTTGTCTCTAACCCCTCTTCCTCTCTCTCCCTCTCCCTCTCTCTTTAACCCCTCTTCATCGGGTACTTTTTTTTTCCCTTAAAAATTTCCCCTAAAACCAAAAAATTTCATTATTGGGCATTTTAGGGATTCTTTTGTGGACAATAAAACATTGAAAATTATTAGAATCATTAGTTTTGGGTGTGCTTCATCTTGCAGGGTTTCAAAGATTAAATCATAAATGAGAAAAGATGCATCTTCTGATTTTTAAAGTTATGTTTAGTGATATGGTAGAATACTTTTCTGGTTTTCTTTTATTGGGCATTTTAGGGCTTCTTTCGTGGACAATAAAACCATAATGTTGAAAATTATTAGAATCATTGGTTTTGGAGTGTGTTTTATCTTGCAGGGTTTCAAAGAGTTAATTGATATAATATATTGTATTTTCTGATTTTCTTTTCATTATCTCTATCTCTTTTATTTTCTTTTGCTTTTTCTGTTTTTTTGTTGAGTTCTGAAAATAGAGTACCAGTTTGAGAGTTATTAGAGTTTTAATGCTATGAATGAGTCTTGAACTTCTAGGATTGTAAGGACAGGGGACTGTTAGTAATAAAATAATGCATTTTATTCACATTTTTTTTTCCCCTAATGAGTACCAACATATTAAATTTCAAGAAGAATTTGTGAATGAAATGTAGTCTAAATTGGGTTTTTCTACTGTTGTCTATGAGAACACCTTCTTAATGATGAATAGATGCCTAAGAGGTCTTGCTTTTTTCAGATTATTTTTTTTTTCCAGATATTTTATGAATGGATGTCTATGAGATTGTTTTCTTATGAAAATGTAGATTTTCAGATGAAATTGTTAATCTTTCTTTGGATATTTTGAATGGATGCCTAAGCAGTCTTGCTTTTCAATCTCTTGCTAGATGCACTAAATATGCAATTTTTTAATTGTGTGAATGGATTCTTTCTAATTACTGCATCGATGGACATTAAAGTTCACCATAATCGGATTTGGATTTTTTTGTATTGTGAAATCCTTCTCAACATGAAAATGTAGTCCTTTAGATGAAAATGTAGTGCTTTTTTGTTTTTTTTTTTCAAATTGTTGGTGAGTATATGTCCAATATCTGTCTTTTTTCTTTCTTACTAGATGGGTCAAAGGTGTAATTTGAATATGTCCAAGATCTGTCTTTTTACTTTATTGTTAGATGGGTATAAGTGATTCTGTTCATCACAATCTATATCATATGTTTTGCTCTAGGTTTTTTTTTTGTTAAATTTTGGTGTATTTGATTTGCAATTGACAACTGAATGAATGGATAGTTCATAGTGTGAGATTTATTG
Organism: Amborella trichopoda; assembly: GCF_054954075.1. NCBI lineage: Eukaryota > Viridiplantae > Streptophyta > Magnoliopsida > Amborellales > Amborellaceae > Amborella > Amborella trichopoda. Next base: position 2,859,012 of record NC_142337.1, on the reverse strand, counting down.
AAGTATTTGTTTTAAATTTTTTAGGCAGTTTTTCATTTACTCTCTGTTGTCATTTTAGGGCTTGAATGATTGTTGTGGGAAATATGTGCTCTACATTTTGTAATTTTCACCATCACTTGCTAATCTTCCAGCATCTTATCAAATATAGGTACTTAAACTTCTTTAACATTCCAGCAGGTTATGAAATACATAAACCTATAACTTCTTGCAGTAACCTCTTTCGAAGAACTTCCAATTTACAATTTATAATTGGAAAAAGTTTATATAAGGTTGCAACCTTATAATGTAGAACCATGAATGCACCTCAAAAATCGAGATGTATGACTATGAAAATTAAAAAGATTTTAAGTCTCAGAAATAGTATCTTACAACATATTATTTACACCGTCCATTTTCAAGATTTTCATATGTTTATATATTGACTTGGTTTTAACTATTTTTTAAATTTAAAATTTTATAAGTAGATATAAAAATAGATTTTGAGATAATCTCCAGAATAATTTACATCAAAATTATATATTATAATAAAATTTGAAGGTGCTTTGTAGTAGGATTGTTTACTGTTGCAACCGTATGGAAACCACACCATTTATAATTTAACTTCTAGTTATGAGAGAGAGAGTGATGGTAACATCTTTTACTTTTATTATTAAAAGAGAAAGTTTATAGGGAAATTATCTCCATAGCCATTATTTTTAAGTTTCATTTCTTGATAAACTCAATGTTTTAAAAGATATCTGGTAACCTCCTAGCCACTTTAAACCTATTTTTTAACCTAAACAAATGTGGGAGAGATATGCTATTTCTAAAACCAATCATTTCTCTCTCTTCCCTTATGTACCTCAAACTTCTTTCTTTCTCTCTCTTCCTACGTCCCTCACTCTCTCTCTCTCCTCTTATGTTTCTCCAAACACGTCTCTCTCTCCTCCGGTAACCTATCACTTCTATGAAACCCTTCTCTCTCTCTCTCTCTCTCTTTCTCTCTCTAGAAGTTTGGGAAGATGGCTTTTAGAAAAGGGTACGGTTTGTATAGAGCCTAGACTCGAAACAATCAAATTAGAGCCTACCTTCAAATAGTATCGAGAAATGTGGTTTTAATATTGAAAATATTTGTAATAGCCTTAAAATATCTTTTTATATTTATTTATAAAGTTTAAAGCGTTAAAAAATAGTGTAGATCGACAGATCTATGAAAACTTTAAAATCTTGATAATTGACAGTCCAAAAATGTGTTACAAAATACACTATTTTCAAAACTTGAAATCTATTTTTTTTCTCATGTCCACGCTTCTTGATGTCGAGATGATCAATTTAAAGATATTTGAGCATCAAAACAAACTCTTCTAATGAAATTTTTGAGGTAAGCGCAAATTTGATTGTTTAGAGCAATGGTTTAAAAAACGGATCGGTGACCACCTAGATCGGGTACTTCAAAAACTGATCCGGATCAGCGAATCGGAGATCCGGATCGGGAATCAGCTGAATCGGTCAGATTAAAGCTTCAAAAAAATCCGAAAAAATTATTAAAATTCATTATAAATGTCGTTTTTTAGGAATCCAATAAGAAATGAGGGTACTACATTATTAACTTTCATTTTTTTTATCAATTTGTGAATATTGAGATGCTCTTTCCCTGTATAAACTTAAGTATTAAATTCACATCACATAAAAGAAAAATCATAGAATTATCATGGATAAAATATATAATTATAAATGGGCTATAATAAAGAGTAGACTAAATCAATGAAAGAATGGCCATTAAAATCTCCTTTTGGTGAAAAACCCTAATCCGCTACGAAAATCCAAATTATTACAGCCTAACTAACTATAATCCAAAATTATTACAACCTAACTAATTATAATATTATATACTGAAATTATAATTAATAATTTATATTTTATAATTATTTTATTAGATAAATAATAACAAATTAAAAATATTTTATAATATTATCTAATTTAAAATGTATTATTGACAACTGTAAGAAAAATAGTACATTATACGATTTATAATATAAAAATTAGTAAATAAAATAAAAGATTTGGTTATCAATATAAAAATTAATAAAATGCATACAAATTTTGGAAATAACACTTTTATTTATTATATGTCCAAGGGGAAACAAAAATTAGCTCAAGAAGGGATAAATTTTTATATGGCCCAAGGAGGGATTCGAACTTGAGAAGTCAAAGCAAATAACATTAGTGATAACCATCGTCCCTCCTTAGCATATATGTTTAAAATTGCCTATTACTAGCATATATTTGCATGCTGTTTTCATTTAGAGAATATTTGGAAATTATCCCACGTCGAAGGATGAGTATTCAAATATGCTATATAAATAACTATGTAATTGGAAGATAAACCCAAGTGTGAAAACACTAGGGCATATGTGCACATACACGCGTGCATGTGCGTGTTGCACGTGTGGCACATGTGGGAGTGGTGTGTGTCCACACGTGTGGGAGTGGTGTGTGTCGCACATGTGATGCGTACACACATGTGAAAGTGTTTTTGATGCCTGAACCGGTGCACGTGTGCATGTGCGTGCGACACATGTGGGAGTGGTATGTGTCGCATGTGTGGCACATATGGGAGTGGTGTGTATCGTACGTGTGGCACATGTGGGAGTGGTGTGTGTCTCACGTATGATGCGTACACACGTGTGAAAGTGTTTTTGATACCTAAACCGGCTGGAACTAGTGCACATGTGCATGTGCGTGCCGCACGTATGGCACGTGCGACACATGTGGGAGTGGTGTGTGTCGCACGTGTGGCACATGTGGGAGTGGTGTGTGTCGCACGTGTGATGCGTACACATGTGTGAAAGTGTTTTTGAGGCCTGAATCGGCTAGAACCGGTGCACGCGTGCATGTGCGTGTTGCATGCATGGCACGTGTGGGAGTGTGTGTGGCACGTGTGGGAGTGTCTACCGCTCGTGTCACACGTGCAGGAGTGGTGCGTGTTGCACGCGATGCGTACACGTGAAGATGCTTTTGAGGCTAGAACTAGGAGGGAACCGAACAGAACCGGGTGGGAACCAGCTGTTCTGCTCTAGAACGGGGCGGTTTTCGGTTTTGTGTTGGAACTGGCACGGGTTGTGCCGATTCCCAAGTCGAACGGGGGGAGTCCGGTTCGACTCATCGATTTTTAAATTATTGGTTTAGAGCATCAGCTCTATATAAACATTTCCCTTTAGAAAATGTATGTCTTTTTAGATTTGTTTGGCCTAACAAACATGTTTAAATTAGCTGAGGGGCTTAGAAAAAATAAAATATAAAATTTTTATGCTTCAAGATATCTTTTAAAACCTTAAGTCTATTGATAAATTAAACTTAAAAATAGAAAGTATGGAGATATTTTCTCAAGTTTATATAACGTTGCAATCTTATAATGTAGAACTACATATGCATCTCAAAAATCCATTGGAAAATTTTGTTTTAATGTTAAATAGTGCATCCTGCAACACATTATTTAGACTGTTTATTTTCAAGATTTTCACATGTTTATAGATCTATTTGATTTTAATCATATTTATAATTTAAAATTTTATAATTAGATATGAAAATAGATTTTCAAACAATTTTACAAATTTTTAACACAAAAATTACATGTTGTTACGATAAAGTTTGGAGGTGCACCTGAATGAGATTATTAACGTTGCAACAAAACCGCACGTTATTAGAAAGAGTGCGTGGAGCCAGAAAAGCCATTTAACACGAATTGATCATTATCGCACACGTGATTCTTTACCGCAATATCAAATTGGTCTACCGTCCAGATGAAGCATTACCTTCCCATCAAAGGCATCAACGCCGTGCATTTACCTGCTCAGGTGTAACAGTAATCCTATATTTGACCGTCATTTCACTTCGCTTCAAAAAAACGTATCTTCACTCAAAATGGATGATCACATGGCCTCTGAAAACCCTAGAAAAGAAGAATTGGGAAAAGAAGAGAGACAAAACCCTAAAAATGGAGGAGGAAAAGAAGAGAGGGACTGGTCTGAGATGCCATGTGACCTCCTGGTTAGGGTTTTTCAGTTGCTAGAAACGCAGGATGTGTTCTATAAAGCTCAGAGGGTTTGCTCCTCATGGCGAAAGGCCACCTTCGACTCTTCTCTGTGGCGATCGCTCAGCCTCTTGGCGTGGAGCGTCTGGGAGGAGGACCATGACTGGGACGAGATGGAGCTCGCAGCGAAGCGCCTGGTCGATAGGAGTTGCAGCCAGTTAGTGGACTTCTCAGTGCAGAAATTTGGAACCGATGCACTCTTGCTACATGTTGCTGAGAGGTTAGGGTTTCTGCCATTTTGCGAGTTTTCATGGTTTTGGTTGTGATGCTTTGATGTGTGTTTGGTGTTTCAATTTTTTCTATGTTTTTGGAAGGCTTGGATTTGGATTTGCATTTAAAGATTTTCTTTCGGTGGAGAAGATGGAGTTTTACTCTAATTTATTTTCTGATTCTTCTTATTTATTTTTCAAATGCTCTGTTTTCCTTTTTCTTTCTTTGATTGCCATGGGGCTGGGGTTTCTATTTCTGTAGTTTCATTCCTTTTCGTTTCAACTTTTCAAAGTTGAAAGAATCCTCATTTATGCTTTGCAATTTTATGCAGTGATGTAGGTTTCATGTTATTTTCTTCCTTTGAAGCGTTTTATATTTGTAAATGGAGTGTCTCTGAATTTCAAGGATCCTATTTTATGGGTTTTTCCATATAATATTTTTGGGTCTACAGAGAGGGAACTGTTACCTCAATCCGTATTCCTAACAATCTGATGAATGTAGGACTTGATGCGGTGCCTGTGTTTTGTTTTTTCATTTTTTGTGTATCTTGAACTTGATGGAAATGCTAGCGTCTTTGGACGTAACGGAATTTCATTGACATGTTAGAGGTTTTCCTTTGGGGCCAATTGAAGTCCTAGGTGTCATGGGTTGTGAACTAACTTCTATAATGTTAGGCTTATTATTTCATGGCTTTTCTCTCATGTATTATTGTGTGCATTTCTACTTTTGTTCCTAGTCAGGGTTATTGTCTCTGCCTTGCTTCAAAGGTGATTCCTGCAGAATATTTTAATTCAAAAGTCGATGTCATGTTTAATAGAGCAGAATTGCAGACCAGGATTTGTGTACTCGACCCCAATTAGTTGGGAAAAGGCTTTGACGATGATGTCATGTTTAATGGCGACGTAGTGACTTCATTGCAATATATTTTATGGAGCATCAAATATTAAATTCGTATTAATTCGTTGGTATTTTCTGCAACATATTTGAAGCTCTATATTGCAAAATATAGCAAGGGTAAATGGAGGCTCTAAGGTTGTCCTTGCTATCGCTTCTTCTCTTACAGGACACACTCCAAGGAACACTGTGATGCTCATGTTAATTTTTTTAAGGGTTGGTATTGCATCCACATACTGTGGATGCTTAAAAGGTGCACAAGCACCTTTTAGTGGTTCAGATTGAACCATTCTCCTCCGAGGGTCATTAATGAATATCGTTTTATTTTATTTTATTTTTATTTAAAAATTATTTTAATCTGAAATTTTGATTTTAGGTTCATTTTTATAAGTAAGATTAAATAAAATTAATTAAAAAATATATTTGGAATAAAAATATTGACCAAAATAAATTTAGAGGTATTTAGGTATTTTTTATTTAAAATATTTTAATCTTTTTTTATTTAGTTTTATTTATAGAATACACCTACACTCCAAAATTCAGATAAGTATCTTATTTAAAAAAAAATTAAAAATAAAATACAAGACTAATTTTGGCCATATGAGATCTCAACCATTGGAATGGTGATTGTGCACCCTTCCACCCATCCACACGATGTGGATGGGATAGTTCTCCTGTTTTATGAGACTTACCACTCTATCCTTGAAGGAATATATCTTGTTCAGGGGTTCAATAGGCTACAACATGATTTTACTGTAGTGTCTTTATGGTTGGACTTATTTTTCCTTGAATCAGAAATTTAAGTGGTAACATAGACCTTTCTGCGATTTTGTTTTCTAAGTTATGGAGGACTCTAAGTTGGATAAAGCTAACAAGATCTTTCTTTTTGAGACCTCCACGTGATATGTCCCGTCCTTTGGTGGGGATTCCAGTTATATTTTTCTAGCTAGGATTTAAATTTTAGATTGTCTTACAAATTTTTTGTTTTTAACGAAAGATACTTCCTATTGATCATATACCTTCTAATGTTTTTCCAGAATTTCCTATTTTTCAAAATGAAAATAGAAAATTTTTCCTCTGAACTTTCTATCTTGCATGAGCACAAGAGACACATATATATACCCATGAGCATCCTGAACTGTTCATTGATATACTGTGGACATGGGTACAGGATCAGATTTCATTTTCTTCCTCTCGCTCTCTCTATCTATCTATCTCTCTTTTTGGGTGATTTAACATGTGGAAGTATCCAACATGGATAGGACACCCAGTTTTTAAGTATTTTCCATAACACTTTGCTATGCTTGGCATGGAGGACAACCAATCTATTGGTATTCTACCCTTCTTATAATTGACAATGGCATTTGGCTGACAATACTTTATTTTCGGTATCACAATCCTTAACATATACCCATTTAGTGGGATTCCCTTTATTGGTAAAGGTGATTTCTCCATAAGGTGATATCCACTTTATCGGTTTCACAAGCCTTTGCATACACTGATTAAGTAGCATTGACTTTTTTTTTTAATCTAAGACATTGTGAACCGAGCTAGTGGTAGCAAGTCATGCAAGAACTTCAGATCAGTTTTTAAAACCTTGCCCAGTCTGACTTGGACTCAGCAACCTGCCGAGTTCAGAAGGCTCCCTACTTGTTGGGGGCTCATACGGTGCATTTCTCGGCCAAGTTGCTATAGTAGCTTTGGGCGAGTTCAGCAGACATAGGTCCACAAAAAATTGTCTAAGCCAGATACTTCTCCGATATAAAAGGAGAAAGGGGGAAGGGGGAGAGGGGAATCTGACCCTCCTTTCTTCCATTTTCTTCACCATTTGAGCTGGCACCTCTCTCACATATTACCCATATGTATATTTTTCCATTCTTTATCGAATCAAAACATCAGAATCAGCAAATTTAAATTTTTTTTGAAAATTTCGGGTTTGCTGGAATTTATTTTGAAACCAAGGTTTGACTGAAGTTTTGCTTGTTTTTGCCATCCCTAGCTTATTCTACCCTGATAATTTGTCATATATCTTTTTCTTTGTGTTCTCTATTGAATCCAGATTAGATTTCCAAAAAACTCAAAACCTCGGATTTCAATATTTTGAGATGGGGTTTGGCCAAACATTTCAAGAGCTTGGACTAAATTTTCACTTTATATATAATTCCTCTTAGTTTTTATATTTTCTATTTCTATTTGTTCCTGAATTAATGGGATTTTAAAAGCCTTTTGGGGGAATTATTCCAGGGATCGGTGAGTGCACTCGGGATTCACTAAGCCGGCGTGCTCTGTGCACTCCCCAATTTCCTAGAGCGAGTCCTGGTTATCGAGCACTGCTTTAGACATCGAAACTAAAGCACATATAGTATCTTGTTCTTTGACCGTCTTTGAAGAGATTTACATTCATATTGCCCCACATTGCCAACCAAAATTCACAAAGTAATTCAGATTGGTGATTTTACCCCAGAGTCTCTATCTAGTCTGCAAAAAATGCAAAGCTTGAAGCTCAAACTGAACCATGAAAAACTAGTCAACTGTTAAAAGCATTTTGGCATCTATGAACCAATTTGCAAATTGCAATCATTTTACCATGTTTTATAGTGTGGACGGCAAATTTCAGACGGACTATGAGGAGGTGTTTTCTTCTGTGGGAAAGATGAATCTATTATCTTTTCTGAAAAGTTTTTGGTGTCAGTCGACTCATGCATGCGCTCCTGTTTTCAAGGGTTTTGAAGCCTGAAACACACCTTAAATCATTGTGAATCTACTTCCACTTCAAATAATTTGGTGGTCTAATAACAATGTAGATTATAGATCCTTGAAAAACTCAAATAAATTGTCCAAAAAGAAAAGATACAAGACGAAACATTTTGAGGGTCCCTTTTTTTTTTTTACTTTCCAGATTCATTGTCATGATAGTCAAGAATTCGACATGATACACTTGTGAAGTTTTGGATCCTCAATGTACTCCGAGATGGATTTTAGGAGGAGGGACGCACTAGAATAGGTGTGTCTGGGGATGATCCTAAGCCCTACACATTGTTTGGATTTGCGAATATAAGTCCATATGGAATGTGGATAGCTATTCTCTTGGCATAAACTCTCTCATAAGTGAATATTTTATCAGATGGATGCCATGTATCTCTTCATCATGACTCTTTCTTTTTGATAGATAACCTTTTATGAGGACTCTCGGAGTGAGTGCGAAATTTTGATACCTCTAACTAGTCGCTTCAGAGTTGTTTCTCGACAATTTTAGCCATCTATTCTATGCACTGTTTAGATATATAAAGACACCCAGATCCTATTTATTACAAAACCTAATCTACTGTTTGTTGTTTCTGTCCGATCTACTGCTAAGCAGCACCTTGTTTACGTGGATTAATACGTACATATATATTTAATAGATCAATTCTATTTTGTTAAATATGACACACACAATCTGAACCATAGAACAGCCCATCAAACCAGAGAAGTGCACCAATAATTCCAACTGCTAACACCACGACCCCATTTCAGGGCCCCAATGTTGAAGAGACTACATCTTAACCTATGCTACAAGATCACTGAGCCTGCCTTCATGGAAGCCATTGGAAAATTCCCTCACCTAGAGGAGCTCAACATATCCAACTGCCGCCTCCTCTCTGAGCTATCTATCACGGCCGCTGGTTTTAATTGTCCCCGTCTCTCATGCCTTTTCGCAAGCTCCCTTGCTTCGTGCTGCCTTGACCTTACCATCGAGAGCAACGCTGAAGCAGTAGCCATTGCTTCCTCAATGCCTATGCTTAAACACCTTGACATATCAGGTAACCCACTATCAGATGAGGGCCTGAAACAAATTCTTGACAATTGCACTAAGCTTGAGACCCTTGATTTACGTCGGTGCTTTAATCTTGCGCTCGGGTCTGAGATATTGGAAAGGTGCATGAGTGGTGGGATTGCTAGGGTTTGTTACCCTGAGGACTATGAAGTGGAGAGCTCGTGGTCTTATGAAGATGAGTATCCACCCGAGTTCTTTGATGATGTTGATGGGTCGTATGATGGCGAGGATTACGAATTCTCAGATGCAGAGTGGATGTCGTATGGGGATCCTATGTGGGAAGATGCCTTCTGATCTCTCTCTCTCTCTCCAAATGAGTATTTAAGTGGGGAGTCATTGTAAGATGCCTCTCTCCCTCTCTCTCTCTCTCTCTCTCTCTCTCTCTCAAATGGAATGAGGTAGGGTTTCTCTTGGCTTTGACAGTGTATATAGAGCTGTTAATCATCAGCTACATATTGGTTGTTTCAGATCACCTTGTCTATCCAACAGCTGTGTAGCCAGCACCTCACCAGTAGAATCCAAACTCCATTGCACAATAATTTGGATCTTGAAAACATGGAGTTGGCTCACCAGCGTATGCTATCTGCAAATCAGTGCACAATTGAATATCTTGTTTTCTTCTACAACCTTTCAGGTAAGCTCTAGAATATCTTGTATACAATCTTCTAAAGTGCCAAGCTTGAGTAACTCCTAGTGGGCCAAGCCATTTTTTATAGCTTGATGGATCAAGTGGAGCAGAGCGGAGCGAACTCTAGCTTGACAGCTCATTTATTAATCAAGCCGAGCTCAAACCCAGGGAAGTGTGCTTTGAGCTGCAATAGAATTTGTTTAATATGTATATAGCTTGTTTCTATATGTTGAATGTGTCTGGTTTATATGTAAACCGGAAGGGTACCTAGATTATATATCATGTGCTCTCCTTGTTTAGGGCTTTGGGTTTGAGCACAAGCTTTCGTTGATCAATTCAAGCTCAAAGTTGGGTGATTTAAGCTTCAATCAAGCAGTTTCTGATTTTCCTAGTTAAAGTTGGAATCAGACTCACTTGTGGGCTTGGACCGAATCATATTAGATGATGTTTTAAAGTAATGAAAGTGGTTGTTGTATGATACAAGGATCCTTATCCTTCTTCAAATATTTTAGATTTTGTTTACATTTTTTATAAAGGGGAAATTTATCCAGATACCTGTGAGAGATGAACTATTTAGCATTCCCTATTTAACATTCCACTCATTTTTTTATTTAATTATAAAACACCTATTAAGGGATGTATGACTATGAGCTAGAATAGTTGCAGATGGGTAAAATGCTGAATGGTCCGTCTTTCATAGATATTTTGGTAAATTTCCCTTAAAAATTTGAAGAAGCTTGAACATGTCGGTTGACTCCTTGATTTAACCGGTTCGACTTGGAGCTGGTGGGTTATCTATCCAACCCAAGTTTTTGAGATTTTTTTTTCTGAAACATGTAGGTAAATCAAGCTCGAACATGTCAGTTTCCATGTTTGTAGTTCCATGTTTGTATTATTACTGAAAAAGATTTATAAGGTGGTGATTACCTTGTAGAGGTAGTAAGGTTGCAGGAATTTATATTATCTATTTTAATTGGACATTGTAGATTTTGCATTGTCTTATACTGCTTTTGGCACTTTTGAAAAAGATGTATCAAATGGTGTAGAATATTGTACGTCTAAAAGGTTAATGGCTTGTATAAACCTCACCCTTCTATTAATTAGTCATAATAGCTTGTAATCCCATTGGGTACTTGTAACTATAACAATAAAGAGGGAATTTTGAGAAGGTAATGAGAATCCGAATGAATGGTCAGGATGCAAAAACTCAGCAGTGCAAAGATTCATTGAATATGTAAAAGGGTGAGGTTTGTGTAAGGTATAAATATTTGAAGGGTGAGGTTTTGTATAAGGTGTCAACCTTATACTATTGAAGTAATGCGTACCTTAAAACTTTTGCTGAAATGGTAGTTTTCATCCCACAACCCACAAAGCCTTGTGATGATATGAAAATCTATTGTTATTCTCAATTATGAAATTTAAAATTTTAGCAAAGGCGACAATCAAGCAGATCTATAAAAACATAAAAATATTGAAAATGGATGGTCCATATAATGTGTTAGAAGATTAACTATTTTTAAGACTAGAAAGCCCTTGCTTTTTCACCTCTATGAATCTTGAGGTTAAGAGGATTGATTTGAGGATTTTTCTGGATAATAACAACAGTCTCTTGTGAGTTTTTTAGGTGCATTTTACTCATATGGTATAAGGTTGACACCTTATATAAACTTTTTCCATGTAAAGGATATCATTCAGTCCCTTTATTGAAAAATGATCTGTTCGTTTCAAATCTTGTTTACCTTTCTTTATTACAAATTTCGATGTCTTTCGGTCCCTTGAACAAAAAAACATCTCTCTGTCCCCAATGGTGTTTCCTTTGTTTCGAATTTTGACTAAATATGGGTAGGTTTGTTGTTTTTGGGACGATTCTTATTTCACGAAGGGCTTATTGCATATTCTATACATGATACATGGTCTAATTGTGTTTTTATTCAGATGCATTCCCTTACAAAAGTCCATGTTAGGGATGGATTTAATATTTGAAACACATTCTAAGAAACTTTAAATGTATTTATGCTATAGAAGCTTGATTTTATAGCTCAAAAATTAGTACGGATTTGATGATTTGAGGTGAATTAAAAACAAGTTTTAAAATGTTTCATTTTTTTTTGTTTTTCATATTCATGATTGTGGTTGTTGAGATTATGCAATATCCCATCTTTAAGATGGACTAATGTTAAAAGGATACGACATTTGAACAAGTTCTTTTGCTGATGCACCTGAAGCTCATGAGTATGTATCACCAATACATTAGAAAAAGAAAATCAATGTGCAAATATCTCCAATACATGAAAAAAGAATGGGCTCATAAAAGTATAATATTTTTAAAAAGCAATGTGACTATATTATCAATACATGGGGTCATGGTTGTCCCTGCATGAACGGCATTTTCAACTGCATATTTACCTAGCAAGTTGGAGTAACGCGGGCGAGTTTGAGCTACTACCGAGTTTTATATCTCTGCTTTAAGCAACACGTTCAAGTTTTTATTCAATCATTTATCATGATCAAATACTACAACTTATAGTTCAAAATTTGAGCAATACAATTACTTATTTCTGTATTTGAGGGGTAATGCAGCTGATATTCATGGGGTCACGACGTTTTTCTTAAAAACGAAAACTTAATATCCTTGCTTTAGAACAACATCAAATTAGGATCATGGGGTCACGACGTTTTTCTTAAAAACGAAAACTTAATATCCTTGCTTTAGAACAACATCAAATTAGGATTTTTAAACATCTGAAGATCAAAATTTGGTTGCTACAAATTTTATTTTTATTTTTTGTTAATTTTTTTTTTAGAGTTTAGGTAGAATTTTATTTTTATTTATTAGAATTAATTATTAGAAATAGGATAGTTTGATTGAAGTTTTCTTTTTTAGGAAAAGTGTTTTTGGCTTAAATTTTGAAAGAGTTCGTTTTCTTCAATATTGGAAGGATGAGTAGGTTTTTGGTACGAGTTGGGATAGAAGGTCACGTTTAGGAAAGTTTATCTCTTGTATTAGTTGGGAGTAAATTTTTAGGAAATATATTTTCTTTCCCTTTATCTTTAGTTTTTAGGAAAGTTATTTTGTTTCTTATTTTACAAGGACTGTTATCTTTTTGGGTTGGGTTGAAACTCGGGAAGATAATGAGTCATGGTTGCGTAAAAGATGAAGTAGAGAGTTTTAGTTATCTTTTAAGAAGTTGGATGGAAGAATATAGAAAGAATCTAGAGATAATTTATTTTGGTAAATTACTATATTTTGTTTTTAGTTGTGAGATATATTAGGGGTATTTTGAATGTCATATGAGATGGTGACTTAAATGTATAAAAGTGGGAGGCACGCACCATGTAATAGAGATTGAATTTTATGGAATAAAGAAAGTGTTTTTTGGATAGAGAGAGGCCTTTTTGTGGGTGTTGTTTTTTCTTTAGTGTTTATGGGTCCGTACCGAAATACTCGTATCCGCGTGTTTTGTTTTTTCTTTTTGTGATTTCCTTCATGAACTTTATTTCTCTCTCTTAAACACAATTATTTTTGCTGGTGTTGTTTGCCGGTAAATTTTACATTGTCAAGTAGTATCAAAGCTTAGTCGATTCTTGTGGATCATGGTGTTTCATCGATTGGCGTCATGACTCATGGACAAGGTCTATAGCCGAGCATCGGGACTCAACCCATCTAGCAAAAATAAAACCTCCGAGCTCTCCATGAGATAGATATCAAAGGTTTGAAAAGGCAAGTAGAACAACTGACTCCGTATTTGATACAAAAACTAGCTTCGAAACACTATGATAATGGTAGTGAGTCGAACTCTATTTTCGAGAACATATTTCATACCTACACTCTGAGTTGGGAGTCTCATGGTCATGAGACTGATTTATTTCCTTATGATCAGGAATTTGATCTACCTAAGTTTGATGAACAACCAGTAGAAGATAAAGAACATGTTGTTTTTTATATTCAATTGCAATCATCATCTTGGATGTATCCTCGAGGGTTTCATAATTTCAATGCACCGTCGTGTCTTGATCAATGCATTAACCCACAGGCTGCAGGATCATTTTTCAATATTTAGGTTGAAGGTCGTAGGATCGTTTTTCAATATCCCTTTTGAAGAAGGCGGTGGGACTACAACAATTTTTATTTTGGTGCATTTTAAAACTCGAGTACGAATTTTCTCCAACCAAGGGAAAATGATACAGATGAAGGTCTGGTTGCTACAAATTTTAATTTTATTTTTTGTTAATTTTATTTTTAGAGCTTGGGTAGAATTTTTATTTTTTTTATTAGGATTAATTATTAAAAATAAGATTTTTTTTATTTAGTTTGATCAAAGTTTTTTTTAGGAAATACTTGTTTGCCTTAAATTTTGAAAGAGTTCGTTTTCTCCCATATTGGAAGGATGTATTAGTTGGGGTCCTAGGTGTTATCTTTAGGTTTTAGGAAATATATTTTGTTTCCCTTTATCTTTAGTTTAGGAAATATATTCTGTTGTCTATTTTAAAGGGAGTGTTATCTTTTTGGGTTGGGTTGAAACTCAGGAGCATAATGAGTCACGTAGGCGTAAAAGATGAAGTTGGGAGTTGTAGTTATCTTTTAGGAAATTGGATGGAAGAATATAGAAAAAATCTAGATATAGATTTATTTTGGTTAAGCATCATATTTTGTTTTTAGTAATGAGATATATTAGGGGTTATCTTTGGATACTAGCGTGAGATGGTGATTGAAATGTATAAAAGAGAGAGGCACGCACCATATAATGGAGATTGAATATTATGGAATAAAGAAAGTATTTCTTGTAGAGAGAGAAGCATCTTTGTGGGTGTTGTTTTTTCTCTTTTGTTTATAGACATATGTCGGGATACTTGTATCCGCATGTTTTGTTGTTTCTTTTTGTGATTTCCTTCATGATTTTTCTTTCTCTCTCTGAAACAAAGTTATTTTTGCATGTGTTGTTTGCTGGTAAATTTTATACTTCGTCAACATCCCATTCAACCATCTAAATAGGGGTGGCAACGGCTTGGGGTGAGTCCGAACGGACTTGGACCCGACTGGACTTTGGACCTGAACCCAGATCCGACTAGGCCCGACTCAAAAATAAAATAAAAATGTATATTTAAAAATATTTAATTATTATATTAAATATACATATATTATTTAAATATTATAATTAAGAATATATAGTTATACTTACTTAAAAGGTGCCTTTGTATAAGACCGAGGCTCTAAACAATCAAAGTAAAGTGCACCTTCAATTAGTGTCGAGAAATGTGGTTTCAATACAAAAAAACTTGTGATAGACTTAAAAGATATTTTCATCTCTAACTATAAAATTTAAAGCATAAAAAATGGTGTAGATCAGGCAGATGTATGAAAACCTTAAATCCTTGAAAATTTACCGTCCAAAAATGCATTAAAAGATGCACTATTTCCAAAGCGTGAAATCCATTTTTTTTCTCATTTTCATGCATCTTGAGCTAGAAAGAATTAATTTAAGAATACTTTTGCATCAAAACAACCTCTTCTAGCGAAATTTTTGAGGTCCGTCCTAATTTGTTTGTTTTGAGCCTTGCACTTATATAAATGTTTTACTTACTTAAATACTAATAAAATACTATGTATTAAATATTATTTAAATAATAATACTATTCAAGTTGGATCCACATGGACCCGGACCAGAATAATATTCGGGTCCAATTTTTTTAATGATAACGTTAAACTTCCATTAATCAAAGGTGAAAAAGTAAACAAGGTGTACAAACAAAGATAAATAAAATCATTGAAAAGAAGTGACCAACAAAGAAGGAGCATGAACTCCTCCTTTGGCAAGGGCATCGGCATTTGCATTCACCTCCATGTAACAGTGTTGAACATTGGGCGTGGAGCATGACAAAATATCCCAAATATAATAAAAAATAGTACTTAATCTCTAAAGAATGTGTGCCTCTCTCTTGCTCCAAGCAATGATGGTTGCCGAATCCCGTTCGATAATCTTGCCTCCTTCCAAAGTAGATATCAATTTCAAACATTCTCGTGCTTTCGTCTCATTTGTTGTTGTGATGCCACAAAGACCCAAATAAGAAAAAATAATATGGCCTAAATTATTTCAAATGATTCCTCCAAAGCATGTTGCCCCAAGATTGCCAAAAGAACATCCATCAAAATTAAGTTTGAAGGAATTCACATGTGATGATTTCCAAACAACTGTACTACGAGTATTCGGGTCCAATATTTTGACCTGGACCCTACCCAATCCGCTGGGTCCAATTTTTGGACCTATACCTGGACCCAGGTCGGGTCCAGTCATCACAACTCGGGTCCATTGCCACCCTTATATCCAAGGGTAAGTTATGCGTTATATGGTTTCTGAACTCTATAGAGTCAAGAAAGGGGCTACGTCGTGGTGGTAGCATCCCCATACCCAGTTACCACACCCTCAATTAACACCTTCAAAATGTAATTCTCTAATATATTGAAAAAAGGGGTAGGGATCTGTCTTTCCCACTGAATTACATAAAAAATAAATAAATAAATAACCAAAAACTAAAAAAAAAAAAAACTTTATAGAATCATAGAAAAGGGGCTGGTGTGGTGGTGGTAGCATCCCCACACCCAATTACCACATCGTGGTATCCATTCTTACCGCTAACCTCTCCAATTAATACTTTCAAAATGTAACTTCCTTATCAATTGAAATTTTCAAAATGTAACTTCCTTATCAATTGAAAAAATAGGTAGGTACCAAAAAAAAAAAAAAAAAACTGTATAGAGTATTAGAGAAATGCTAATTAGGAGCTTAGGAATGGTTCCTCAAGAGCCACTGTTTTGCACAACCTTAAAGAGAAGTCCATTGGTCCATCCATTTGAAGAAAAGATTCCCTTAAGTGATGATAACTCAGATATTAGTAGCTATTGTTGACTAGCTTTAGAAAATTGAACCCCACAAAAAGGCAATATTGTGCCCTACTACTTTGGACTTTCGAAATGTTAAGCCTGGCGAATGGTGCCACAACCCCTACTAAGTGTTCCTCAAGGACACGGTTTTTACGAGTCCGCTTACTCATATATAGATATGCGCCCTCTCTCCATAATCTACTTTTGAGATAGATTTTGTACTTAACTTTTTGGGAAAATATAATCTTTAACACGGAGAGCATTAGTATGTTAAAAAATATAATAAAATTTAACTATAATCAAATTTCAAGAATAAATTTAGACGAGCAATTTTATTTTTATGTAGGACTAAACATTTTCCACATACATCCTTAGTAGGGATGTGTGATGAACTTAGAATTGCGTCTTCATGCATAAAGCACTTTTCCTTATATAGGAAGACGTTTATGTAGAGCCGAGGCTCTAAACACTCAAATTAGAGTGCACTTCAAAAATTTCACTAGAAGAGGTTGTTTTGATGCCTAAATATTCTCAAACTGATCATCTCGACATCAAGATGCATGGGCATGAGAAAAAAATGGATTTTAAGTTTTAGAAATAGTGCATTTCATAACGCATTTTGAGACTGTCAATTTTCAAGATTTTTAAATTTTCATAGATCTACTCTTGATCTACACTATCTTTTAAGCTTTAAATTTTATAATTTAAGATAAAAATATATTTTAACGCTACCACAATGACTTTTAGTATTTAAACCACATTTCTCTACTCTATTTGAAGATGGGCTCTGTTTTAATTGTTTAGAGCCTCGGCTCTATACAAACCACACCCATATCTATATGACATAAAGCCATCATGAGGCTGCATCAATGTCCGAAAACGATAGAAGACAAGGACTACGAGGAATCTAATTCAATCATGGACAACATGTAATCGTGGCATGTGAGCATGGAAGGTGCATTAAATGAATCAAGTACATAAAATATAAAGGAAATTTTATCAGCACTCAAGAGAAATGAATTATTTAATATTTTACTTATATTTTTTATTTTAATTTTATAAAGTATATAAAAATACATGTTCTCGGGAGTTTAAACTGTTGAGATGTTAAATAGCTGATGAATTGAATGTATTCGGATAAATTACCTTAAGGTAGATAGAACCATTGTGTTTAAATTCGTCAAGTAGACTCGAAAACGAGTCACTTGAACCTGAAAGGGCTGTGTGTGCGAGTGAAAAATCTTGAAAGTTGCGAGTCTCACCAATTCTTGAGTTTTATTTGTTAAACTTCTTAGGACTCAATTGGATCAAACCCAAACTCGGCCACACCGACCTGCATAACAACCCTATCGAGTACAGACTTAATGAACGAAATCAATAACATGGTCCTAGAAGTATAGAACGAGGACCATTATCTACCTTGCCGTAATTTATCATAATACCATGAGGTAATTTCTCATAATACCTTGAGGTAGATAGACCATTTTGATAAATTACCTTAAGAAGCATGGACATGAGAAAAAATGGATTTCAAGTTTTGAAAATATTATATTTTGTAATGCATATTTTGACCATTAATTTTCAAGATTTTCAAGTTTTCATAGATCTGTTGTTCTACACTATTTTTTAAGCTTTAAACTTTATAAATAAAGATGAAATTGTATTTTAAAGCTATCACAAAGATTTCCAATATTGTACCATATTTCTCAACACTATTTAAAGGTAGGCTCTAATTTGATTGCTTAGAGCCTAGACTCTTGTACAAATTACACCTATATCTAAAAGGAAAAAGTTTATATAAAGATGAAACTTTATAATGTAGAATATGGATGCACCTAAAAAATCTTTCAAAAAAGGTAGTTTTAATGTTGAAAAACCCTTTGATTGATCATCTGGACATTGAGATGTATGACCATGAAAAATAAAAAGAACATAAGTCTCATAAATAGTGCATTTTACAATATATTATCTACACCGTCTATTTTCAAGATTTTCATATGTTTATGGATCTACTTGATTTTAACCATTTTTTAAATTTAAAATTTTATAATTAGATATAAAAATATATTTTGAAATAATAATCTTAAAAATATTTTACATCAAAATTATATACCATGATAAAATTTGCAGGTGCACCTTACCTCTGCAGCTACGGATGCATTGGAATGCCAACTGCACCCCACCTAAAATGCACCATTCTTTCATGTTACTTTTTTTTTTGTACACGAGGTTTGACTGTGTGATAGAGTTCATACACTTGAAAAGACAACCTAGACTATGCTGCATATCACCATGGCATACTAGCATGGCATGTGCCCCTAAAGTGAGCAACGCGCAAACAACATTTTGAACATAATTAATAACACTGGTCTGGTCTAGTCTAGCTTGGTCTAGTCTAGAGTAAACCAAACCGGTCAAAACCAGTACTTGATGAGTTCTAGCTTACCCGATTAGTTGGTTTCGACCGGCATGACCATCCAAACAAAGTGGGCTAACCTTTTTTTCAATATGTTATACATTTTTAAGCTATTTTATATATTTTTTCTTAACATTTTAAAGGAAAATTTTATATAAGGTTGTAACCTTAAAATGTAGAACTAAAGATGCACCTAAAAAATCTATCGAAAATGGTTGTTTTAATCTTGATAAACCTTGTGATTGATCATCTCGACATCTAGATGTATGACAATAAAAAATAAAAAGATTTTGAGTCTCAAAAATAGTGCATCTTACAACATATTATCTACACCGTCCATTTTCAAGATTTTCATATGTTTATAGATCTACTTGATTTTAACCATTGTTGAAATTTAAAATTTTATAATTAGATATAAAAATAGATTTTGAGATAATCCTAAAAACATTTTACATCAAAATTATATATTATGATAAAATTTAAAAATACACCTTAATTGGATTGTTTAAGGTAGCAACCTTATGGAAAGCACACCCTATTTTAAATCCACTCAAGGCAGTTCAACTAGCCGTACTATCTTTGACTGAACCAAACCCTTTATTAGTGTAATGGCCAATCCCATCCTGATAAATTTGTTTGTGCCTAATAGCCATATGGGTCACAAGTAATGTCTTAAAATTGAGTATTTGAGCTATATGAAGGCCCATAGCACAGCCTTTAGACAAGTTAGATTAAATCCATCAAACTCTTATGGGTTTTATATATTATATTTTCTTACTATTTTCAATTTCTTATTATTCAAAATTAAAATTACTATCTTTTTTTTTTTGGGGGGATTAATTCTCAAACTGGAGAATCAGTCAGGTTTGCCAATCCAAATCACTTGCTACTTGATCCAAACCGAATTTCCGTAAGGCCAGTGTGCCAGCCAATCCGATTATTGAAACACTGGTATCGTGTGTTTAATTCCTAATCCATAAAATTCCTAACTTTCAACAACTGTATAATCAATACATGGACTGCTAGTCTCCATCCACTCTTTGCGCAAACATGTCGGATGAAGCTTTCGACCTTTTTCTCTTTGATCGAATGGTTCCGGTCAAATGGATCACATTTTTCAATGGAAATTAAATTTTGATAGCTGACATATAACCCATCCCATTTCAAAATTTACCAAAATAAGTCAAAATTTTCATTCTAACTTGGATAAAAGATTAAGTTCCCTAATTTGTTTTGGATCCGGTTTCTATGCGGCCAAGCCCGCGTATGTAGAAATGCGGGCCTATTAATAAATCTATTTTTTAGATGGATTTTTGCACTTAATTTTTAAGAACATGTAATCTCTAACGTGGATATCATGAATATGAATAAATAAATAAATTTTTAAAACTAAAACTAATAATTCTAGTAAAAAAATATTTAGACCGTTAGTTTCCATTGTTTTTTAGATGGAACACCTACTTGCATCTATCTTTAAGATGGATGCTTTACACTTTCTAGACCGCATATATAGTCATGCGGTCTAGCCCGCATGAAACAATTTTCCATTTGTTTTTAGAGTGAAATCCTCCTGAATTTGTTTACTTTTGTGTAGACCACATAATTTCCCTTGCGTTATTATAACACATCTTCAACATTTCTATTATAAGCTTCAAGCAAATTATTTCTCATGAAATTTACTAGAAATAATAATAAAAATCTAATGAACTATTTAGTTAGGAAAATTTTATAGGCTTCCCCTATAGCATAGAAGTTATATCCTCTCTCTACCATCCAGCCGTTCAATTTTGATCAAGAGAGTCACTCACCGTTTGATCTTAGATCCCCCGTATCAAAGTATTTTATTTTTAGTTTTTTTTTATACAAATTGCATGAATATAAAATTTGGTACGTGTCATCTTCTCATTGGGGCACATCTATAAAAAATATTAACAATAATTTTTTGATAAAATATAATGACCAAAATACCCCTTAAATATTTTAGGGGTATTTTGGTCATTTTATTTTATTGAAAATATTTTTTTATATTTTCACTAGGAAGAGTTTTATAGAGGAATGGAAGTACAGAATTTGGTGTCACAATAGTTTATAGAAAAAAATTAAAAAATAAAATAGTGTAGAGACGTGACATTATGATTGAGGCAATTTTAGCCCTCCATTCAGAATGGACGGTTGAATAAGGGGGAGGATAGAACTTCTATGCTGTATTGGAAGAATAGAAAACTTGCCCTTTAGTATTTTATCCATTTTCAACTATTCCAACTCATGATCACGTGTACTTTGTTTGGATCATTGAAATCGAATCTAAAGAAATGGATAAAATATTAAATAGCTCATCTCTCTTATGCATTATGACAAATTTTCCTTATTTCTTTGGAGCATTCCTTTTCAAGACATAAGTTATCACTAAGAGTAACCAAACACGAGAAATAGCACAAAATTTTTTTAATCTTTTGTTTCCTTTAGCATGAACCCAAACCATACCCAGACATGGTACCTCACCCATTTACCACCCTTATAGCCCAAATTCTAAATAGGCATACGATGCAGTTTTTATAAGATCTAGGTCTTATGAAAAAAAAAGTAAAGCCTCACCTCTAAATATGGTACAGAAAACATTTTGGGCATGGGAAATCTTTAAGACCTCTTTCAAAATTTGTTTTCATCTCCGATTATAAAATTTGTAATTAAAAAATGATACAGAGCTTATCGATTTGTGAATAAAGTAGATGGTTTAGAGAACGTGTTATAAAGTATGCTATTTTTAATATTAAAAGTCTTTTTTTTTTTTTTTAAGAACCGTAATGATCGAGTTTCATATGATAGATTTGAAGCTTTTCCAAACCCCAAAATTTTAATATTCCACAAGTTTTGAAGTGACCTTATTTTTTTTTCGATAAAGCAACCTTCCCTCATTTCAACCATAAGAACACAAAACATGCTAACAAAGACCAAATTTCGTTTCTTATGTTTTGGCACCGAAATATCGCCCGTTTCGGTTTTCTCGATGCAATTCCATTTAAGCATGATTCTTAGCCCTATAGCTGAGCCCAAGGTTTTAATGTTCTTTCCCCCTTTTGCAAAACCCTAACCATGCTTAGGGTTTTATAGGGATCACGAGGCTCCTCAGACCGTCGTAAATGCAATAATTTTAAGTTTAAACTTTGAAAACAAAAATTAATGTTGAGGCTTTAAATGTTTTGTTATTTAAAGAAGGATTCAGACAATCTTCCCCGTAAAACACATTAAATGAAATAATTCAATCACAAGATTATTATGAGATGCCAACCGTGTTAGTAACGTGAGGGTTAAGCTTCCTCTTTACGAGGAAAGAGAGAGAGAGAGAGTTGGCTACTGAGAGAGGCAATAGCTCATAGCTTAGGATGACGAAAATTATGAAGACATCAAATTTGAATTCAATATGATGGATAGAAAAAAGACAAAAAAAATTAAAATATATTTTATCTTCTCAAAATATTAAATGGTAAGATATGAAATATATGAAATTGTTTTAAATATAAAAATAAAATAGGATTTATTTCTAAATTTTTCAATTTTATATAAAGTGTCAATTTTATAGAGCAGAAGTAAGGTGTATTTCAAAAATCCACTGGAAAAAGCGTATTTGCACTAAAAAGGTCTCCAATTGATCATCTCGACCATGATATATTTGGATACGAAGGAAAAATGGATTTCAAGTCTTAAAAGTGATACATTTTATAGCACATAATTTAGACCATCTATTTCCAATATTTTTTAACATTTATCGATCTACTTGATTTGCAACATCTTTATAACTTAAAATTTTGTAATCAGGGATGGAAATACATTTCTAGGTCCTTGTAAAGTTCTCATCTTTAGAGTTACATCATTCAATAAAGTTTAAAGATATACCTTGCTTTGATTTTAAAAATTGGAAAAATATATAATGAGACTATTTACTTTTGGTACAAAGTGGTCACAATTAGTATTGACCATTAATTGTGAAATTCGATAGCTGCAATTATTCCATTGACTAAACTCAAATTTTAAAAAAAAAATTTGAGCTTTATAACAAACCGAAGATATCAAATGTCACATGGGATAAATACTTGTACCCTCCTTGTACCAAAGGTTAAGATTCCCATTGTATACGATCCCTAAAAAATATATGACTAATTTGAGCAGAATTCACTTCCTTGAATTATGCCTCTTCCTATTCATTTTTTTCAATGATTAAATAATGATTTGATAATCCCATAAGTTGTTTAAAGTTTTTAACTAAATTTTAAATTTTACAATTTTTTTAATATTTTGTAATTTTACTAGATCGGCTGACTTGGCTAACCAATCCGCCAATCCAACTCGAAATCAGTCGGATTCGAATGACCGTAGATATTTTAAACCACTAAAGTGACTATTCAACAATAAAAAAAACAAAATATAAGAAATACAATGATAAAAGTAGCAGTGACTATGAGCTAGTGAGAGGGGAGAGACAATCATGGTGCGAATGCTAGTGTGAGAAGAGCATTGAGGGGTGGCAGTAACTGTAGGAGTTTTTTTTTGGTTTGGAGGGAAAAATAAGCAATTTGGTGCTCCGATTATTTTGGCGGAAGACTTCAGATTTTTGTTTTAATCTAATATATATATATATATATATATATATATATATATATATATATATATATATATATATATATATATATATATAATGAAAATAATTTAAAATTAAAAACTAACAAAATACTTTGAGAAAATTACGTTAATATCTGTTATAATATGCATTATTACATATCCACGTTTTAGTTTCTGTTATTATCAGGATGTTCGTTTTTTCCCTTTCATAACGAATTTTTTAAAAAATATGACTTTATCCTTTTTCAGGTATTGAACAACCGAATTCAAAAAAAATATCGGTTGTTTAACAACTGAAAACGGCAATAGGGCGCTTAAGCTTCATGCTCTGGTTTCGGTTACTCAACAACCGAAATTAGAGTTTTCGGTTGTTAAAAAACCGAAAATTTGATTTCGGTTTTTCAACAATCGAAATTTTGTGGATTTTGATTTTTGATTAACCGAAATAATCGCGCCAATAATTCCCACCTTTTAGTGTAAGAAACTTTTTTTTATATAAAGTTGGGGAAAAAAAGCCAAATACATTATCATATGTGGATCATACCCTTTTTACTTTTCCTCAATACAATATCCCACGAGATTGGCTCACGGTTATGATTGGTACCGTTCTTACTCTTGGCTTATGTTATTGATTATTTTTTGTTAATTTTGTCACAATTAATATAATATTATATTTTTATATTTGTAATTTTTATGTATTGTTGATTAATAAATAATATTTGTTAAAATATTGTTGAAGTTGTTTCTTTGTATGGTTATTTGTCGTTTGTATAAATATTTATTGTTTGTATTATGTTGATACATTGTATTTATTGTTTTGGTTAAATAATGTTCAACTTGTTGGTTTGTGTTAATATTTGTTGTTTATTTGGTGTTCGTTTGAGTATTTGTTATTTTTGTTGTTTTTTTATTATTTGTCTTTTCATAGTAGTACACTATTTCAATTTGTTATGTAATACTCACATTTTATGAACCCTAAAGTAGTTAGAAATATCCAAATTTTTTGTATTTTTTATTGTATCGATTTATTGTAACACAAATTTTGTTATTCATTTAATACACTAGCATTGACGATGGTTACTGAGGGAGTGCAACTAGTATTCCGAAATTGTGATTTCGGTTGTTCAACAACCGAGATTCTACCAATATCAGTTCTTCAACAACTGAATTGTTGACTGCGAAAATCCAAGGACCTTCTGGAATTCACAGTCAACAACTGAAATTAGCAAAATTTTGGTTGTTCAAAACTTGAAACCACAATTTCGGTTGGTGAACAAACAAAATTGTGCCAATTTCGCCAATTTCGTTTGTTCAACAATCGAATTGGTGACTGCAAAAATCCAAGGACCTTATGGAATTCGCAGTCACAATTTCAGTTGTTCAACAACCGAAATTGTGATTTCGAATTTTTAACAACCAAAAAATTTCGGTTGTTCAACAACCAAATTGTTGATTGTGAAAATCCGAGGACCTTCTGGAATTCGCAGTCACAATTTCGGTTATTTAACAACCGAAATTGTGATTTCGGTTTTTGAAGAACCAATATTGGAAGAATTTCGACTGTTCAACAACCGAATTGTTGACTGCGAAAATCCCGAGACCTTCTGGAATTCGCAGTCACAATTTCAGTTGTTCAACAACCAAAATTGTGATTTCGGCTTTTGAACAACCAAAATTCTTCCAATTTTGGGTGTCGAACAACCGAAATTGTGACTGCGAATAAATATATTTTAAAGCTATCACAAAGATTTGCAATATTAAAACCACATTTCCCTACATTGTTTGAAGGTAGGCTCTAATTTGATTGTTTAGAGCCTAGGCTCTATACAAACTGCGCCCATAAATATATTATGGTCAAAGGATTAAGTCAAGCAGTTATACTTGGAGTCCCATTTCTTACACTTCTATATCCTTTAACAATAGACCAAACAGGAATATCCTCGAATTATCAAAATGTACCAATACACTTCGATTTTATTCATAAACCAAAATTAAAAGAAATTAATAATGTTAAAAGTCAGTTACAAAATAAAGAAAAATTTCTTTGTACTTTAAAACAAGAAATTAAATATAAGTATATAGAAGAACAAATACAGGATCCTTTGATCCGACAAAAGATTCAATCAATTCAAAAACAAATAGAAACTTCTATATGCAGTGAGCATTCCAATGCTTTTTGGGAAAGCTTAATATGTTTAATATGTTGATCTATAGATTTAGAAAAGATTAGTACATCATCAATATAAACTATCATGAACTGATAGTAAGTATTAAAAACATCATTCATTATTTTCTGAAATTCTAATGGAGCATTTTTCAAACCAAATGGCATTACATTCCATTCATATTGTCCAAATGGTACATTAAATGCTGTTTTATATTTATCTTGCTCTTGAATTTGTATTTGCCAATATCCAGACTTCATATCGAATTTGGAAAAGATACAAGCATTGGCTACTCTTTCTAATAAATCTTTTTTATTGGGTATAGGATATCTAATCCATCTTAGAACTTTATTAAGGGGTTTATAATTTATGACTAGTCGAAAAACTCCTCGTTCTTTTTCAGCATTTTTATTTACATAAAAAGCTGCACAACTCCAAGGTGAAGAGCTTGGTCGTATTAACTTTTTTATTTGGAGTTCACTAATTTCTTTTCTACACATATCTAATAAAGTAGTATTCATTTGTATTGGTCTAGCTTTTGTAGGTATCAGAGCCAAACAGTAAAAATAAAAAACTGTTAGACTAAAATGTTACAATATTACTGTGGAAACCTACTTAAATTTACATCTAAGAAAGTTGGTCCGAAAGTTAAGGCAAGAGACGAAAGGATAAGTCTATGCAAAGTACCCGCCAAGGCCAGGAAGAGCTGCTTAGGGGAACACGCTGGACCTTTGGTCGTCCAAATTGTCATTGTCCGCAACCTACAGATGGCAAATTTAACTAGGAATCTTAAAGGTAAAAATGTAACTCAACCTCAGACATTAAGGGTCAAAAATAAAGAACAGATTATCATTAATGATATTGAAGATCATATTCAAAATTGGAATATTCTTAAGGTACCAATAACAGATATTTATCAAAAAGGATCATTCAAATTTAAATTAGGTTATGCTATAAAAACAGTAGAAGAAAGTCTATTTGTAACTCAGAACCAAGAAGACTTTCAACTATTGTCAAGAAAAATTATTGAAAAACATAAAGAAAATAATTATAAATATTTACACATTGGCTTAATTCAAATAGCTATTAAACCTTTAACCCGACTAGGGTTAAACACTTCTGTGCTTGTATGCCTAAGAGATACAAGATACAATATATTCGCAGATTCACTCCTAGGTATGGTTGAATCCAGCTTATGTAGTGGACCAATATATTTTAATTGTTTTCTAAATTTTTCTGTTTCTTTAACCGATCCAAATATCCTAGATATATTATCTATCAATCTAAAAACTCATGGATTTAATATGATGCATGATTCTCAAAACTTAGCAATAGTATACAGAATATATTATAAGGTGATGAATACTCTCTGTCCTAATATTATGCAAGTTGATAAAAAAGATCAAACTATATTATTTCAAACAAATATTGAAAAATCACATACAATAGTACCTAAAACAGTTAATTGGTCAGATATTATTTTACCTCAGTCTTAGGCATTACAACATGTAAATCAACCCCAAGAAATACCTAGAAATAATATTCCAAACCAAATAATTGAACATCCAGATGGAAATATTGAAATAAAATTCCAACAATCTAGAGGAAAATATGACATAGATATTAATAGAAAGAGAAATAAAAAACCAATAATACCTGCAAGAAAATCATGTCATACTACTCCAGATGTTATCATACTTCCTTCCTCTTCTCAACCAATACCATCTTCAGACTTCCAATTACAGGGAGTAAGAAGAACTGCTGATCACCTAGTTCTTCCAACATATATTCCTGAACCGAATATAGAAGAATTTCAAATACTTACACTACAAATAGAAGATGATATAGAAAAAGAAATAAACATGAATAATACATATATTGTTGAATATATAGCAGCATATTTAGCCGCTAAAATAGAAAGAAAAAAGAAGAAAGTTAATACTGATTATATTAAAAAAGATTATCTTTCTGAAGAAAATCAAAATATTAGAAATTGGTATCTTCAAACCTTTCAACCAAGACTCATTGAATTAATGCATAAAAAATACAACAAGTTTCTCAAAAAAGAAACAGAAACAAAATGATTTTTTATATGGTTAAGAGAAATATGTATTCAATATAAAATCAATATTCCCTCCTTTGATAATCTTCAAACATTAAAAGAAAAAACATATAGTAGTACAGATGGTAGTACCACAGCTAGTACACACCCTCCTGAGAAAAGTATAATACTCAAAGGAGTAACTCCATCAAGTAAAGGAGAACCACCACAATCATTATATGATATAATTGCCACACCATATAAAGTTTTACCCAAAGAACTAGGGAAAAAACAAGAACTTATTCCTCATATTGTGGAACAAAATAATTATACAAATCTCTATATGCAGTCTTTAGGAAAACAGGCAGAACGAATAGAAAGACTCGTTTCAAAAAAAGTAACTCCTTCTCTTCCTAAGGCAGTTCTGTTTAAACCACCTCCCGAATTAAATAAAAATAAATTCCATATAGGTGAAAATAATAAAACTTTAATGAATTAGTTGATAGCTAAATTATCTCAATTAGACATAAAAGGAATTCCTTCTCTCAAAATCAGTATTCCTACAACAACTATTCTTAGTCCAATATCAGAATCCTCAGATAGAGGAAAGTCCAAAATACCAGAGCATGAAACAATGATGCTCCAAGAAGAAATAGAACCAATCATAGAAGATACTATCCAAAACCAAGAAAATGTTTTTATGGATACTACACCTATTGATATAAATAGAATAGCTTATGGGAAAAATTGGAGACCCATTACAGCTCTTCCATATCATAAAAGACCTACACCTGTTGATGTCCAACTTGAAGAAGATGCTATACAACATGTTGTGTCATACTCAAGAAGATCAATAGTGAATTGGACAATAGATGGATTATCTGAACTAAAAATATTAGATGTTATGAGACACATGACAATGTTTGCTTCTGCAAACAAAATGGCAGGCAACCAGACCAAGAGGTTGCTAAGGCAATAGTCAATGGATTCACTGGCTGGTTAAGAGGATGGTGGGATTTCTATGTCGATGATGAAACCAAAAATAGAATCCTCACTAATACAAGACAATGGACCGCCAGGAACGAACAAAATCAAGAAATAATTTATACTGAAAGTGATGCAATAAATACTTTAATATATACCATTACACTTCACTTTATAGGAAGCACAGCATTATTAGCAGCAAGATCGGAAGATCTGCTATCTAACCTCCGCTGTCCTACATTATCCCATTATAAATGGTATAAGGATGTATTTTTCTCAAGATTATTAATAAGAGAAGATTGTCAATTAGACCACTGGAAAGAGAAATTCATTGCTGGTCTACCCTATTTATTTGCAGAAAAAGTCAAAGATAGACTTAGAAAGAAACATAATGGAATCATAGTATATTCAACCTATACACTTGGAGAACTCTCAGCAGAAATATGTACTGAAGGATTAGCTTTATGTACTGATCTCAAACTCAAAAGATAATCAGATAAACAACAAATTACCAAGCGTAAAGAACTTGGTGATTTCTGTGAACAATTTGGATATTATCTTGATAGGAAAAATATGCCTGAAAAATTATATAAGAAAAAGAAAAAATATAAAAAAGACAAGTATAAATCCAAAACAAATAAGATACATAAACAATATAAAAAGTCTAAAAGAAAATTTATAAATAAATTCTCTCCCAATATAAAAAATAAAAAGAAACTTCCAGCATGTTATAAATGTGGAAAGGTTGGTCATTATAAACACCAATGTAAATTAAAAAAGAAAATAGAATCATTACATTTAGATGATTCAACTAAATCAAATTATATAATATCATCAATTATGATTCTACATCTTCCAATTCCACTGAATCACATATAGAAAATATTCAAGATGATGATCTGTTATGGACTGAATCATCTAATTCTTCCAATTTTTCATCAGACACAGAATCATCTAATTCAATGAAAGACACTACTTGTAGTTGTCCTATACTTACACATAATCTTCATATGCTTACTCAAGAAGATAATTTAATATTAGATATTATTGATAAAATTACATATCCAGAAGAAAAAAGTTCTGTAATCACAAAATTTATTACAATAACAAAAACAAAAGCAAAAACACCTCCAATTAATAAAACACCTGATGAATACAATTTTGCTTCTATTATGAAAAGAGTAAATGAACAACATACTTCTCAACAAAAAGAGCCTTCGATTTCAGACGTAAAGCAAGAAATCAAAGAAATTAAAAAAGAAGTCTCTCAATTAAAAAATAGAATCAAAACTTTAGAATTACAATAATTATCTCAACCAGAGACGGATACAGATGAAATAGAATTCAATCAACTCATGACATATGAGCCAAAACCACCAGAAGATATACCCGAAACTTCAGAGGCCAAACCTCATCTGGTAACAATTCCTTCTGTTAATTTAATAGACAAAATAATTATTCAAAAATGGTTTGTTCAAGTCAAAATAATTGTAGCAAAGGATTATAGCTTTGAAACTTCAGCCTTAATAGATTCAGGTGCTGACCTGAATTGTATCAATGAAGGCTTAGTACCTTCCAAATATTTTGATAAAACAACTCAAATATTAAATACTGCAGACGGTAGTAGACTATTTATCAATTATAAATTATCTAATGCTTTTGTCTGTAATAACCGTCAATGTATTAATATACCATTTATTATGGTCAAAGGATTAAGTCAAGCAGTTATACTTGGAGTCTCATTTCTTACACTTCTATATCCTTTAACAATAGACCAAACAGGAAGATCCTCGAATTATCAAAATGTACCAATACACTTCGATTTTATTCATAAACCAAAATTAAAGGAAATTAATAATGTTAAAAGTCAGTTACAGAATAAAGAAAAATTTCTTTGTACTTTAAAACAAGAAATTAAATATAAGTATATAGAAGAACAAATACAGGATCCTTTGATCCAACAAAAGATTCAATTAATTCAAAAACAAATAGAAACTTCTATATGCAGTGAGCATCCCAATGCTTTTTGGGAAAGAAAAAAGCACAGTATTAGTCTACCATATGAACAAGGATTTGATGAAAAACAAATACCTACAAAAGCTAGACCAATACAAATGAATACTACTTTATTAGATATGTGTAGAAAAGAAATTAGTGAACTCCAAATAAAAAAGTTAATACGACCAAGCTCTTCACCTTGGAGTTGTACAGCTTTTTATGTAAATAAAAATGCTGAAAAAGAAGAGGAGTTCTTCGACTAGTCATAAATTATAAACCCCTTAATAAAGTTCTAAGATGGATTAGATATCTTATACCCAATAAAAAAGATTTATTAGATAAAGTAGCCAATGCTTGTATCTTTTCCAAATTCGATATAATGAATGATGTTTTTAATATTTATTATCAGTTCATGATAGTTTATATTGATGATGTACTAATCTTTTCTGAATCTATAGATCAACATATTAAACATATTAATACTTTTATCAATGCAGTCCAGAATGCTGGATTAGTTGTATCGGCAAAAAAGATAACTTTATTTAAAACCAATATTAGGTTTTTAGGACATATGATTCACCATGGCATAATTATCCCCATAGATAGATCCATACAGTTTGCTGATAAATTCCCTGATCAAATATTTGACAAAAAAGAACTTCAGAGATTCTTAGGATGTTTAAACTATGTAAGTGATTTCTATCCTAATCTTGCAATAGATGCGAAACCTTTACATGATAGATTAAAAATGAATCCTCCACCTTGGACCAATATTCATACTAAAACAGTTCAACTAATTAAACAAAAGGTCAAAACACTTGTTTGCCTTTCTCTTCCTCATCCTACTGCTTTTAAGATCATAGAATGTGATGCCTCCGAGCTAGGATTGGGTGGTATTCTCAAGCAACGCATTGATAATCAGGAACAACTACTCAGGTATACCTCGAAAGCGTGGAACCCAACCCAGAAAAACTATTCTATGGTGAAAAAAGAATTATTAGCCATTATTCATTGTGTTACAAAATTTCAAAGTGATATTCTCAATCAACAATTTCTTATACGCACTGACTGCAAAGCAGCCAAAGATATTCTGCAAAAAGATGTTCAAAATCTTGTTTCCAAACAAATATTTGCTCGCTGGCAGGCTATACTGTCCGCCTTTGATTTCACTATTGAACACCTTCCCGGGTCTTCCAATTCTCTTCCTGATTTCCTTACCTGTGAATTTTTGCAGGGGGGGCAACACTGACGCCAACGACGAAGAATCACAGCTGTCACTTGCAATACAGCTTTTCGAAGCTAATAGAAATAATATTACTCTCTCACCTTCACCTAATTCCATGGGTTCTCATAGCAATTCTCGCAACGACAAACGCCCATTGAATATAATACCTTTCGAAGGTGAATTCCCGCCTTTGGCAACCCTTTCACCTTCAAATTCTCCTATTCACCAAATAACTTACCCTGATGCTAATACTTCTACACCTATATATTCTCAAGCACAATCCAAATCCAATGCAAGGCCTAATCTACCCAAATCCTCATACATTGAAAGAGCCTACCTTATGGACATCACCATTGATGACCATCACATCAATACAGACCCCATCAAACTAGCTCCATTATATCTGCTCAATCATTTAAACCCAACCAATGGAGTTAAAACCAGAGAATATTATGAAGCAATTCTCATGGAAACAGGATCCATTTCTGTTGTCCATCACTATCAACAGAATACTCGAGTTATTGCTTACTCGAAAGTCCAAATCAAAAAAGCTACTTGCCTATGATGAGTGGGGTTGCAATCCCGCTCAAGGAAAGAAATTATACAACCCTGATTTCTCATATAAATATTACAAATATGCCGAATATATAGAAGCTTGGCATAAAGTATTTTATTACCAAAATCCAAACAATACTCATAGCTGGTACATCCAGTTTCGGTTACCTGTTTTTGAAAGATTCCCCACTTGGTTTAAAAACTGATTTTTAGTGTGGGGATCAACCACTTCAATTTTATCTCCTGCTTTCAAAACAGTGCAGGAACAATTTGTGCAATATAATAATAATGATAATACTGTTGATCATCACCTTTACTTTGTGGCTTTATATCAACTCCCATGGATCATGAAATGGGAATATACTATCTCTGTGAATAATACTACCAACCATACTTATATTCCCAGACTGGGTAAAACCATCTCAGTCAAATGGTGGGATATCTTTAATATGGATCCCACAACCATAACTCCCAAAAGAATACCTCCAATCAAACCTATATATCAACCAAGCCCAAATACAGCCAATACCTCTTTTGACTTTCCTACATATTTAAGAAACATGCTTCAATCCAACCCAAATGCTTCAAAAGAAATGCTAGAACAACAGATGAAAGAAATATTCATCAAAGCAGGAAGAAAACCGATTTCATCAGACGAAACCGTCCAGTCCTCACCATTACACACCAATAGATACTTACAACTCAGTGAAGCGGATCCAGAAGAAGAAACAGATCCCGAAGAAGAAGATCTAGATGAGTTCAGTCAAAGACCCTAAAAGCTCTACAGTATCACTGAACAGATAAGCCAAAGCTCCACCGACATACTACCAGATAAGACAAAGCTCCACCGACACAAAGATGCCCCGTCATTATCACCACCGACAGAAGGCAACTATTCAAGATGCCGTTACTATACCCACTTCCATAAGCAACAAAGAAGTTACTGTACATAAAGCACCTTTTACTGTGGCCACTTTCATAAGAAACAAATAAACCACTGTACAAGATGCTTTCTTTTTTTATTTTACCTTTTGTCGTCTTCCCCTTTTGGTCTCATCATCCCTTTACTTTGTTTGTCTTCTTCTCCTTTCGATCTTATCACCTCTGTCTTCTTCCCCTTTAGGTCTCATCGGCCTCCTCATCTCTTTGCTTCACCATGAAGCAAAACCGTCTATAAAAGGGGAACCCCCTCTCATTTCCTCTTCAGGTCGCAACATAAGTCTCAGGTCGAAACTCAGGTCCCAGGTCGACAATCCTCTCAGAGCTCTGCTGCTCTCCTATTCTCTGCTCTCCTCTTCTCTGCTCTCCTTCTCTCTGCTCTTTTTCTGCCTCTCTCCCCCAGAGATACTCCATCATCCACCAAAGCCATCCTGACCTCATAGCTTCATACTCATTCACCTACCAGGTTCTATCTCTCCTCCTTATTTTTATATCAGCATGTGTGATTGCAATCTGAATTCTCTTCCTTCCTATTGCCCCCAACACTGGAAACTCTTTTCTAGTTATTGCATATGTAAACAGTAAGTGTGCTGTTTTAGTTTATTTTCATATCAGTTTGTAATCGTGTTTATATACAGTACAGCTTGTAATACTGTAGTTTGAAAGACTCTAAGATTGAATATAAGGTTGTACAATTTGTCACAAATTTGCAAATTATATTCATGTATTGTTATTATGCAATTCAAAATATTATTTAGTATAAAAATAGGAGATTTCAACCACACACAGTGGTTAGTCATAGATATATCAATTATATCTCTCATTTGCATATTTCTATTCTGTCTAAACTTTTACAAGATACTACAAGAAATCATCAAATATAACAGTTTAATATTCACATATTTACTCTAAACAATATACAAGATTTTACTGTAGATCGTGGCGCGTTTTGGTATATATATATATATATATATATATATATATATATATATATATATATATATATATATCATATGACAAGTATAATTTCCTTTAACTCTTTGAGTATAATTTCTATGAGAAATTTCTTGCGGTCAGAGTTTTAGAGGCCAGTGAGTGAGTTGAGGTTTGTGTTTGTTTAGGTCTACCTTATCAGGGTAACCATTGGGATCAAGTTACCTTATCAAGGTAACCATTTCCAATGTACACCCTTTACATTATATATATATATATATATATATATATATATATATATAAATAGCACGTAGCACGACAAAATAAAAAGAATTCCCAAAAAAATAGAGTCATTTACAGCATCATTTCGAAACAATACAAATTATTCAATGACCATTACATTGTCCTTTCATAATATTACAATGGTCAAAATGACTATTATGTTGCCAAAAAAATACAATTACAGATGCGGTTTTCTCTTGGGCTGATACTACTTTTTCTCATGTTATATCTTCTATGCTCCTCAACTGCACGTTGTGTGGATGGAGCCAAGTCTTCAGCAGCAGTCTGACTACTCTGACCCACTACATCTTGTCCGCCCTATTTTTGTACAGCTTCATCATTAACTTCACGTTGTAAAATTTCCATCCTAGCATCTATATCATCCATGTTGACCAGTACAAACTTAGACAACATTTCAAACGCGTTGTTAACGCGATTATATACTTCAGAGTACCACTTCTGTCTAAGTGTAAGTGTCTCGGCTAACATGGTTGTACTTGTCTGAACTGCACTAACCTGCAAAAACATTTGGTAGGTTAATATAAACATACAAACTGATTGGCAAATACAAAACTAAAACCATTTGTAGGATAAAATATACATACTAACTGATCCTCATAACCTCGAGGTCTCATTATATACTGTGATTCATATGCAGGAACCACCTCTTCTTCTTCCTAGTTACGAGGTTGCAAAATGTCAATTAGTGGGTTAGTGACATTGTGTATGATAGGATGGGACATTGGGCCGTACCAAGCCTTATACTCCTCTGAGGACAACCCATTGGCAATATCAACTTCAATGTGTGTCATCATGTGATCATGGTGTGACAATCAATGATGGATCCTGTCAGAATTGACATGTCGTCAATCTCGTTGTCCACTATATCTGCTAGACCTCTTTACCAACAGATAAAGGATTTCTTATAAGGCCCTATTTAGCTCCAAATTGGGGACAAACGCGATCTGACATGTATGGCTCGGCAATATCATCAAAGATACGAGTCATTGCGCACATTGCAGTTTGGAATGCCACATGCCTATCATCTGAAATAGCCTCATCAGGCTTGAAGTACGGGTTTCATATTATCTGTTGTATGAAGTGCAATCACACATATGACAATCAGTCAATATAAAAAATACAAATACTATAATATAATTGAAAGAAATGAATATCAAAGTACAAACTAACCTCATTTGGTTGGAGGTTATCTAATTCTTGTCTAATGGTAGACATCAAATTATGTGGATTGCCATAATAATTCTTGGGTGGTTCCCACCCTTTTGCCCTTGGTATATTTGAAGATATATTATGCGGTATGGGTCTCATATGTATAATATACTCATAAAACTAGCACTGTATTATATCAAGATATGATAAGTTAAAAAAAATATTTCTAAGTAGTCTAAAGTATTATGCTTATATCTATATAGAAATTAAATTTACCTGCATAAGAATGGCAAAACCACTAAAATGTCTTCACTTGAAAGTACAAGCTTTCTAAGGGAACGATATAAAATATGCGAGGGCTGCAGCACCCCATGCATATCTGCTAACTTGCTCAATATCTTCAAAGAATTGCAAGTACCTTGTTGGGACTGTTGCAACTGATGAATCAACGAATGTGGTAAGGCTGATAAGGAAGAGTAGAAAGGCTCGAGTACATCTAACTACTTCCACAAGGGTTGCATCAGGTGGCATTTCCCTAAAATTAGCCTTCAACCATGAATGTTTTATGGTTGTCAAGTTGCCTTTAATGAGAACTATACCCAAATTGTTTTTTTTGAACTCATGGAGGTGACTAATAGGACGGCATGTAACAGGCTCGTCATCCACAGCCAATCCTAAAATCTCGTACACATCAAATAAAGTTGGTGTCATCTCACAAATTTGAATATTATAATGGAAGGAATTGGTCTCTGAGCGCCACCTCTCTGCATTCGCAGCAACCAAAAGATGATCAATTCGACATAGTCGAATGACAGACAGAGCACCCAATCCAGACGCGTTCATTAATTGAACTTGCTCATCGGTTAGATGCCAATCGCTCAATTGAAATGTTTTCTCATCGATTCTGATTTCTTGTTTTTCCTGAAATATAACAAATAGAACACATACAAGTCACAATATATATACAAATGTACTTCCCATATGCAATTGAAACAAACTACAATTTATTGAAAAATAACAAACTAATGGAAAGAGTAGATGAATATATTCATATACATGTCCTTCCCATATGAAATATGATGAATTTTCTGGATGAAGTTGTAGCAAGCTAGGGTCCTGAGGACCTCCTAAGTATCCCCCCTCTGGATGGACACGGCTCATATTCAATAAAATCGCGACACCAATAACTCATCATGCATATTAAAATTGCATCATGCATTTGCATGTACAATACTACTCTAAGATAAGATTGCGATAATAAATTTACATATCGAACTATAAATGGAGTTTCTAACATATCTGCAACTCGTATTTAATCCATATATCCGTAAATCATGTATCACTAACAATGGAATGGGCATGAAGTATACAAGGTAAAAATTTTATTCTTATATAATAACCAAAATAATGTTTTATACCATCTCTGTACCTATTCATCTCTGTACCATCTCTGTAACTATTCAAAATATATGATATAAGAAATTTTGAGTTACAAAACCCACACCCATTTATTATAACTCCATTTCATACAACTAAAAGATTGGTTAAAAGGAGAATAAATCAAGACAACTATTGTTTTTTGCTTTTATTATAATTCAAATGTTATTTACAACAAAATACAAAAAACAACATCCAACAACACAGAGTAACATCCAAAAATCTGTAGTAAGCAACTAAATTTGAAATTACAAGTCCAACATAGGATAAGTCATACATTTTCAATGATAACATAGGGTGTTATATTAAGCTATAGATTTCAATTTACAGATGGATTCATTTACATACAGTCACAAAACACAAACCCATTCAACTACTAAAAAACCAAACCCCCAAAACGCAAAATGAAACAAACAATATCCAAAAGCTTAAAAAAATAATATAAATAACCCGTAAAAATCAAAATAAGGCATTGATGGGTCAAAGATTCAAAGACATCCAAAAAAAATAGAAAGCAATTTTATTATATTACGCATTTCAAATTGCAAACCAATATAGCATAAGTTATACGTTTTCAAATACAAAGGCATTGACACAACAACACATTTAACTATATTAAGTTATTGATTTCAAGTTCTAATAAAACCCCCGAATTTGAAGTTCTCAATAGCCCAAAATTTATAAATTCTTAAACAATATATAAGAAACAAATATAACTCAATAACTCATGTATATCATTAAAAAATTAACAAAAACCCCAAATTTACAATTATAAAAGCCCCAAATAATTACACTTTTTAAAAAACCTAACTATCACTCAAATATGTTGTCATTTATGGATATGAAATTTCCATCAAATAAACCCTAAATCAACCGTTTCTACTCAAGTGTAAAACCCTAAATCATAATATACGATGCTAACTTCTAAAAATCGATGAAGAAATCATATTATACATACCTTCACTACAAATTTGAAGTCCATCAAATGCCGTCAAAATGAGTAAAATGCAATAATGATCTTTCAAAATACTTTTATCCATATCTAAATAGCTATTGTGATTGTGAAAAAGGTAAGAGAGAAAAATGGGGGGATTGAGAAATTCTTCCACCGGTGCAGCCCAAGAAACAGTTCCAGATTTTAAAATGGGCCCCGTTGAATTTCAGATGTTCAACAACCGAAATTGTATTTTCAATTGTTCAACACCCGAAAACTCTAATTCCTGTATTTGAACAACTGAAAACTCTAATTTCGGTTGTTAAACAACCGAAACCAGAGCGGGAAGGTTAAATGACCTACTGCCGTTTTCGGTTGTTGAACAACCATTTTTTTTTTTATTTCGATTGTTCAACACGAAAAAGGGTAAAGTCATCGTTTTAAAAAAATTATTTTTGAAAGGGAAAAAACAGAGATCCTGATAATAACGGAAACTAAAAGGTGGATCCGTAATAACGCATATTATAATGGATATTAGTGTAATTTTCCCAAATACTTTTCTACAAATTTTTCTTTGCTTAGGCCAAAGAGGCTGAAGCTTCGGTTGAATTGGCCCGAAGCAAACCTGAATCATCCCAATGCGGCCCGAATCTGATCGAAGTGATAGCACCATGCTTCATTTCTCTTTGGTTTAAGCCTAAAATCCATAGGCTTTGGCTTCTCCGGCCAAAGTGAAGCGATTTTGACAACACTACTTTAAGTAGTGGGAGACGGGTAGTAGTGGGGAATGGGGTCCATGACTCGCTTGAGTTAACTTAAACTCCCTGAGTTATCTACAATTTTGGGGTACAATAAAAAATTCCAAAAAGTAGTCAAAATATAAGAAGGGAATATAACCTTTTTTATATAATTTGGGTAATTTTTTTTCAAAATGATTCGTGAGTGTTTTGATATAATATCTATTTTTATATTTTTTTAAATCTCCTTTTTATAAATCAATTTTTTTAGACCCATTTTTTTATACTTTTAAGCCCATTTAGATTTTTCAAAAAAGAATATTTTTTATTTTTAGAACCATTTTTATTTTTCGAAAAAGATTTTTTCGAAAAAGTTTATATAGAGCTGAGGCTCTAAACAATCAAATTGGAGCCTACCACAAAATTTTCATTAGAAGGGGTTGTTTTGATGCCCAAATATCCTCAAATTGATCATCTCGACATCAAGGTGTATGGACATGAGAAAAAAATGGATTTTAAGTTTTGGAAATAGTGTATTTTGTAACGTATTTTTTTATCGTCAATTTTCAAGATTTTCAAGTTTTCATAGATCTGTCGAACTACACTATTTTTGAAGCTTTAAACTTTATAAATAAATATGAAAATATATTTTAAAGTTATCACAAAGATTTCCAATATTGAAGCCACATTTCTCGACACTATTTGAAGGTAGGCTCTAATTTGATTGTTTAGAGCCTAGGCTCCATGCAAAGCGCACCCTTTTACTATAACTTTTTATTTTTTATGACTTTTTTCCCTGAAAAGTACTCACTCGGGCCCAAGAACTGACCTTACTTCCTTCCCTCTCACTAGACAGAGCACTCACACGTGAGAGGAGGAGAGAAGTTAGAAGCTGTATGTGGAAGTCGAAATTCTTATAGTTGGGAGGGAGGATTACTCTGCTGAAGTCCTGTTTAGCGAACTTGCCAATATACCTTATGTCGCTTATACACATGCCAACCTTGATTATCAAGAAAATTGAAATGTCAATGTGCAATTTCTTGTGGGGGTCCTTTGGTGAAGAGCAGAAATTTCATCTGCTCCGATGGGACCAGGTTTGCAGCCCTAATAGTGAAGGGGGTTTGGGCCTTCGTGAATTAAAATTTATGAATGAAGCTCTTCTCTGTAAATGGTGGTGGTACATCTTTTAGTGTTCCGACCAATTGTGGGTGGAGGTTTTCTCTTCGAAGTAAGGCAGAGATAGGCAGGGGATGTAGTTAGGTGGTGGACGGCTTAATGAAGCGTCCTCTTTGTGGAAGCCCATTTTCAGATGTAGACCGACGATTGCTAGTTGTTGTCGTTGGCTTGTTGGTAGTGGTACTTCGATTGCTTTTTGGCATCACTAAGTGGTTGGGCGACATTCCCTTGAAAATTAGCTTTTCTAACCTTTTTGCCAAGGTTCTTCATCCTGATGCCTTGATTTCTAAAGTATTGGAGGTAAGAGGATCCCGGGTGTTTGGGCATATCTCTTTCCCATATGATAGGCTTAATGGAGTTATTTATCGAAGGTGGTTAGAATTGTTGAAGTGGTTGGAGTTTGTCTATATATCTCAGAGCTCTCAGGATGAGCTCATCTGAGAATTTGAAAACGATGGTATTTTTTCGGTCAAGTCTGGCTATAGACTATTCTTCCATGACATATGGAGATGGTCCCTTCCCCAAGTGTCTAAAGTATGGAAATGGCCTATTCCCCAAACAGATGGAGATGGTCCCTTCCCCAAGTGTCTAAAGTATGGAAATGGCCTATTCCCCCAAAAAATGCAAGCCTTCCTTTGGTTAGCCGCACTCAACAAAACATTAACAGTCGATAATCTGATTAAGCGAGGGAAAGTGTTACCAAATGTATATCTCATGTGCAAATCTGATGAGGAATCTGGTAACCATATGTTCATTCACGGTAGAGTTGCATCCAATTTTTGGTGCTGGTTCATTAGACCCCTTAGGGTTAGTGCTCCTCTTCCGTCTTCAATGGTCAACATTGTAGCTCAGTTTGCATTCGACCATCTTCCTTCTGATGGAGTTCTGGTTTGGCAAATTGCCAGAGGTGCGGTAGTGTGGGAGATCTGGAAAGAAAGGAATAGGCGTACCTTTGATGGTATCAGCCTGTTAGATGATCGTTTGTTTGATAATGTCAAACGTATGATCTGACAGTGGTTCTCGGTCATTTAGGACGGTTGGGGTGTATCCCAAGCAGATGTTATGCTCAATTTGCATAACTTATTCCTACTCGGGAAAAGGAAGATGAGAGCCAAATGCTTCTGGTCTCCTCTGGAACTTGGTCGATTCAAGCTGAATTTCGACAGAAGCTCGTTAGGCAACCCTAGGCCAGTTGGTATTGACGGCGTTTTACGCAATGAGTAGGGAGTGTTCATTTTCTCCTTTGCAGGTCCATTAGATTCTACCATAGCTAACCATGCGGAGCTTGCCTCTTTGTTGCAAGGGATAAAGTTGTTTATCTCGAGCAACATTGACAATAATTGTATCTTTAAAGGGGATTCTTTAAATCTGATTAGTTGGTGCAACGAGGAGTTACGTATCTCGTGGAAATTACCGTTGGCTGGAAATTTTGGACCACTCTGCCCCTCTGTCTGTTTCTTTCTCTCGTGTTTTACAGGAAGTAAATGCTCTTGCGGATTAGCTCGCTAACGGTGGTGCGTCTTTGCATTCCCTTGTGATTTATAAAAGTGTAATCTCTTTTGTTTAGTATGATCTAATAAAATTTGGAATGTTGTCAAAAAAAAAAAAAAGAAGAAGTGAGAAGCTTTTCCACTGCACGGATCGAAAAATGACGATATTTTGGACATCACACTTTTTCGTACGTGCCCATTGACGTGGACGTAGCGTGAACAGGATGCAATCGTACCGTATCCGAAAATCGTCCTTGAGAGGCTCTCTGATGCCCGTCAAAATGACGAACATGCCCTTGCTGCACTCCAATGGGGCGGTCGTTACGTAATCGGGTGGGTTTTTCTTAAAAATGATGAAAAGTAGCCTCTCATCCAATCTTTTTCTTGGCCTTGGAGGCGGCGTTTTTTTCGCATCATCAAAACTAAAGTCTTGAAGGTATTTTCGTCAATTGGACAACAGTTATTGAAGACAGCTCCATTCGCTCCAAGAGAAATAAGGAGGTACAATCCTGCACGTAAGATGAAGGTATTTTTGTAATTTTATATTAGGGGTACTTCGGTTATGGAATCATCAATTTCCATCCTCAGGTCAGGTCGGTCGTTTCCGACTTTGTAAAAAAAGGGTAATCCATTCGACTCCTTGAGATAGTTTTATCGGAATTTTGAGCTCGTTCGTTTAAAAAATAGGCAATTTGGATATGTAGAATAACCTATTTTTTACCTATATGGTTTTTGTATTTTTTATATTTTTAAAATATTTTGAATTTTTTATACTAATTATTATGATGAAAAATTGGTTTTTAACCCTGATCGATAATCCAAATCGGTTCAACCAAGGGCCGTGAGAATTTATGGACCCCTCTAGTACGCACTTCGCAAAAATGGGCATTTTCGTCATTTTACAGCCATCCCGTCCCTTCGTTTCATGCAGCAAGCAGGAGTACTGGAACCGAGGACCGTTCATTAAGAACCAGGGTTATTTCGGTCATTTTTCAAGGGTCGTTTTGTTACTTTGACGGGACACGAGGGGAAAAATATCGACAGGAGAGTGAATTATGTCATGCCCACCTGTGTGTGACTAC
Source organism: Amborella trichopoda (assembly GCF_054954075.1). Classification (NCBI taxonomy): domain Eukaryota; kingdom Viridiplantae; phylum Streptophyta; class Magnoliopsida; order Amborellales; family Amborellaceae; genus Amborella; species Amborella trichopoda. The sequence continues at coordinate 2,816,330 of NC_142337.1, read as the reverse complement.
TGTGAATGAAAGGAGGGAGCAGAGGTTCAGGTCAACGGCGTTTTAGAGAGAGAAAGCCTCGGGCAGAGCGGCGCATGCCCGGCCGCCATCCGGGCAGGCTTGCCCAGTCCTCTTCTTTCTCTCTCTTCCATCCCTTTCTTTCCCCATCTTCCCTCTCTCCACATTTCATGGTTCGCTCATCTCTTTTCCCACCCCACCCCAGAAAACGGTCACGTCTCTTCCCCTCTCTCTCTCACCAACTTTCCACGCTTTCTCTCTCTAAAAATCACGGTCATCATCTCTCTCCCCCTACAAAACCTTTGGGAGGTCCTCTCTCTCTTCCACACTTTCTCTCTCTCTACAAAATCCACCGCCCTTCCCCTTTCTCTCTCTAAATATTCATGAGTAACCGACCTCTTTCCTCCACTATATTTCTTGGCAACCCTTTCTCTCTCTCGACATGGCGAGCCCCCTCGCTGCTCTCTCTTTCCTCTCTCTCTCTCTCTCTCTCTCTCTCTCTTCAAATCGCGATCGAGTCAACACACACTCCTCCATGTACATAGGTATGGCACGTGCGAAACTGAACCTTTGGGTTCCAGCCCCAACCCTAGCCCTTTGCTCCTAAGGGACGAAAAGCCTGCGTGATCACACGCCCGAACGGCCAGAGACCAGCGCACTCTTTACCCCTTACACGTGTGGAATACGTAAACGCCCTCGTTGTGACACGTGTCGAAGCGCTGATACACATGAGGCCCAGATTCTCCAGGCGATATCGCAGGTTTGCACGACACGTGCGGAGCGACGGGAGATTTGCGCTGAATGGATCGTCAAAGTTTCGGTCTGTTTTTTCGTCACTCGGCCGAAATGTTATCTTTTTACAATCTCTTACATCCCCGCATCTGTAGGTTGGTCTCTCTCCTATGCTGAGTGTCTTTTTTTTGTTAGATTAGTGACAATTAAGTGGATAAAGCCCAGTAAACACGACACAAACAGGCCCTTAATTTATTGTTTCGAGGTCATCAACATCTAAATCTTATTCCAATGATTTGAGGCTAACTATATGAATCATGTTCCTTCATTTTTCTCTAATATAACAGTAGAGAAGGGAATCCCCGTTTAAACCCATTTAAAAAATAAATTTTTAATCCAACATTTCAAGAATTCAGGATCTAAAGTTAAGATGAATTATAAAGAAGAATTTTTAATATTTAAACCCATAGTCTATAAAGATGTACAAGTATTCTCTCTCTACTCTCTCTCTCTCCCTAGAAAACGTATGCAACAAGGCAATAGATGCCTGCAAAGGCAGATTATGTAGGAGTGCGCGGAGACACAACGAGAGGACACAACTCAACAACGAAAGACACACACCCACGAATTTCCTCACCCACATAAATATTAAATTAAAATAAAATAAAATAACCCGGGATTAATGACCCTAAAATCTCTCCCATAAGCAACAAATCTAATCTAATTTAAATTATATTAGCAGACACTCAAAAGTCAAAGTAATTATATATATAACTACTCTAACATGCATTTTTTTATTCAGCTGTTTTTTATTGCATTCATTAATTTGTTGTTAATGGTATTTATTATTCATCTAAAGGGTTCGGAGTACAGTTTAGTCGGGCATCAACTTTAAACAATGCATCTCTAAACTCTAACACGTGATGTTATTTGTGTTAAATATCCCTACGATGACCGGGAAATCTATTTTTAGTCTATGAAATTTTAAACTTAAAAAATTATATAAAATGAACAAATTTATACAATGACTCGAAAATCTACTTTTAGTTTTAATTATGAATTTAAACCTTAATAAATTATATAGAATGAACCAATTTATATGCACTTGAAAATCTTGAAATAAATTATTTAGACGAGGAAAAAGATTATAGAAGGTTGCAACTTTAAAATGTAGAATTAAAAGTGCACCTCAAAAATCACTTGAAAAATGTTGTTTCAATGTTGAAAACCCTTGTAATTGATCATATTCATATGGGGATGTATGATTATGGAAAAAAAAAAATTTGAGTAAAAAAAATAGTGCATCTTGCAACACATTATTTAGACCATCCGTTTTCAATATTTTCTTATGTTTATAGATCTACTTGATTTTTACCATTTTTGGAGTTTAAAATTTTATAATTAGATGTAAAAATAGATTTTCAGATAATCTTAAGAATGTTTTGCATCAAAATTACATGTTCTGATAAAATTTGGAGGGGCGCCTTAATAGGATTGTTTAAGGTTGCAACCTTATTATAGAAACCACACGTGGAAAAAGTTTATATAGAGCCGAGGGTTTGAACAATCAAATTAGAGCCCACCTCAAAAATTTCACTAGCAAAAGTTCCTCAAATTGATAATCACGATATCATAAACATGAGAAAAAAATAGATTTCAAGTTTTGGAAATAATGCTTCTTGTAATGCATTTATGGACCGTCAAATTTCACGATTTTCAAGTTTTCATAGATCTGCTTCATTTATACTATTTTTTAAGCTTTAAATTTTATAGTTAAAGAAGAAAATATATTTTAAAGCTATCATAAAGATTTACAGTATTGAAACCACATTTCTCACCACTATTTGAAAGTGCGCTTTTTATTTTGAATGTTTAGAGTCTCAGCGCTATACAAACCACACCCTTTAATTAAAGGAAAACGCTTATATAATGTTGCAACCTCAAAATATAAATTTAAGGTGTACCTAAAATATCTATCAGAAAACATTGTTTTGATGTCAGAAAAAAATCTAATTGATCATTTCGATATCAAGATGTATGAATATGAAAACAAAACATATTTTCGAGTTCTTAAAAATAGTACATCTTTCAATACATCATCTGGACCGTTTATTTTCAAGATTTTCATGTGTTTATAGATCTACTTGAAGCATCTTTGAAGTTTAAAATTGTATAAGACAGGAAAATGGATTCTAAGATCATCTTAATAATTTCTTACACCTAAATTACATCTTATGATAAATTTTGGAGATGTGCCTTACTTTGATTGTTTTAAATTGCTACATTGAGTAAACTGATATATTTAACAATAGGAAAAATAAAATAGTAAATTAATCGATTAGAATTAATATTCGAGTTATACGCACTCAAAAGTCAAAATGCTATTAGTTATTTAACAACATATTTACTTATTTAATCACTTACAGTACATTTTTTTCCCTCATTCTTATTGTTTTATTAATCGATATGCTGTTACCAAGCTAATAGATATTTATCATTTAATTAAGGGTGTGGTTTCTATAAGGTTGCAACCTTAAATAATCCAATTAAGACGCACATCCAAATTTTATCATAATATGTTATTTTGGTATAAAAAATTCTTAAGATTATCTGAAAATCTATTTATAACATTTTAAACTCCAAAAAAAAAGGTTAAAAACAAGTAGAAATATAATCATATGAAAATATTGAAAATGGACGGTCTAGATAACGTATTGCAAAATGCACTATTTATGAGACTGAAATCTTTTTTTTTTAATTCATATATATTAATATCGAAATGATCAATTAGAGGGTTTTTCAACATTTAAACAACCTTCTATGATGAATTTTTAAAGTACGCCTCTAATACTACATTTTAAGGATGCAACCTTATATAAACGTTTTCCTTTAATTAACGAGTTTGATAAACATACAAGGGTTTCCCGTCTGTACGTGGTACCTTTGTTTCAGGTTTGAAGTGCTTTTTTAATTTTAGCATGTATAGCATACTCTCACGGCAGCATATTGTGTATCTAGTCCCTCATTCAAAAATACATGGAGATTTTTTTAATTTAAAATTACATAAACCACTTAAGAATCACTATATAATTATTTTTACAATAAAAACCTTAAATTTTGAGTTTTTTTTTGACACTTTGATCTAATCATTCAAAAATTAGCTCTCTAGAGATATCATTACTTTTGGTACATTTGAATTATTTTTTTATTGAGATATATAAAATATTTTGGCTTTTTTTGGGATGGTTTCAAATTTTTTATCGATAAAAATTTGCAATAAAGGGAAGGCGGGAATCTAGGTTAAAAAATGGCGGAATCTGATTGGTGGAGGGGACAACCGTTGTAATGTTAGGTTTTGGGGACAAGGGAGGTAGGGATGCGGGGTTGGACGGGGGCAAGAAGCATGTGATGTGGTCATAAGGAGAGAGAGAGAGACGAAGGGAGATTTTTAGAGAGAGAAGGAAATTTTTAGAGAGAGAAAGAGAGACTATTTCCTCGTAGCAACCTCTGCCTGAGACACAAGCCCACGCCCCCCGTTCATGGGCTGCGCAACAAGATTTGTTTTATGAACAAACAAAACGTCCCCCTTTCTCTCTCTCTCTTTCTCTCTCTCTAGAGCTTAGGTAGCAAAACATCAGAAAGGATTGCGATAAGAAGCCGTTCATTCTCTCTCTAAAAAACAAAGCATGTAGAAAAACGACTACGCACATTTGTCTCCTCTCTCTCCAAAAAATGATATGAATGTGAAAACATAGCCCTCTCCATCTCTCTCTCTCTCTAAATAAACATGTCTTCTCGTATCACATTCTCTCTGTTTTTGGTGAACTGTCTCTCTCATCTTCATAAACAACGATTCACCACATGGTAATATGATTCCCGTTTCTAAACTATCCCCATCACTCACTATCTCCCCTTTTTTCTCTCTCTACAAATCATTAGACTTTTAAACCTAGAAACTTTATTCGGGAATTTTTTTTTTTTTTTTTTTTTTTGGCTAATGTAGTGGGGAGGACAAACCCTACCCGTCTTTTCATATAGATTAAGGAGTTAGCTTTTGTGAAATTCTAAGATTGAAAACCACAATGTGATAAGTAAGCTCGGGAGCCCTACCCCCGTTCCTTCATCGGGAATAGTTGATACATATAAAAACATGGTGGATGGGAAATCCGGTTACCCACCGTCCAATATTACCTTAATTTATTTTTAAGCACAAAAAACCTAGATGAAAGAAGGGAAAAAAAAATGTGGTGACTTATGATCCGACTGAAGGGAGAGCATAATTCTAAATTATTGAAACAATATTCGGATGATGGTAAATTTTTGACCGGTTTAATTAGTAGAGTGGGTGGTCCCAAAACCCAACTCGAGGATAAACGCTGCACCGGCCAAACTTTTTAACTTTTTCACAGTATGTGAAGATCTCTCACTATTTATATTCTCTCTGAAAACAACCCTCAAGCTATTTTTGGAAATAAAACCTATTTTGCTATTTCTAGAAGTATTTTATTAAAAAAGGAAATTTCCTTTTTCTAAGGCCAATTTTATGATACATCTAGCAAATTTATTCAATAGAGATTCTAAAAAATCTTGTGGGTGACTTTGTTTTCAAGTGCCTTCATTCTCTTTTTCTTTTTCTAGTTTTGTTTTTAAATGTTAATGGTGATTTTATTAAGTGATTGAAAGTTTACAACGAGTGTACATCAGATAACAAATGCAAAGAAAGCCAGGGAGAAAAAGATAGAAAAGAAAAACCAAGAAAAAGGAAGACAAGATGGAGGGAGAGGGGACGAGAGTCGAAGAAGAGAAAGGAAGGCGGCAGAAGCTAAGTTGTGGTCATTTTTGCTAAGCTATCTGCTGCTTCATTCTTTTCTCGATTAATGATCTCTCTCTGCGATGTAGATTGAGTATTATTTCATCCATGGGAGGGGTCAAATGGCATGGCCAGATTGAGCAATATTTCATCCGTGATACGGGTCAGTCAAAATACTTTGGGACCGAGTATGGGCTCTCACACCACCCGATGATATTCACAGATGTTAAAACTATTAAAGTGGATATTTTAAAAAGTATATTTGTTTTGAAGTTATTTTATCACGAGTGATGTAGAAAAAGTTGTACTCGTAAGTTTGTGTAATAAAAAGTTGTAAAACTATTAAGTAATTAGTAGTTATTATTGTAAATTAGTAATTATTATTGTGAGTGGGGAGTTATTGTATGAAATAAAACCTCTATTTAAAGAGAGGTGTGTGGTGAAAAAATTGGGTCACATGTTTTAAAGTTAATGTTGAGTGTCAAGATTGTAATGCCTTCGTATACCCTATTTTTTATTTTTGAATAAAGTTTTTCTTCCACCTCATTTTAGTGCTTCCTTTTTTTTTTTTATTGGGTTGTGAGTCTTGGGCTAGTATGACATTGTTACACGAGTTGAGAAGCGGATTGTTCCAATATTGTGGTATGCGTCTTTCTCTACCGCATAATCTCTATCTATAATGATGCAATCCGGTCCATCATTAAGCCTTAAAACACCTTTTTTAATTTTCTAAACTATAACCAAACTAATAATAAAAATAAGGGGCCATTTCCATCAGTAAAATTACCAAAGAGCAATCAGCATGTAACATTGTATACAATATATACAAGTAACGGTCAGCCCCAATACCTGCCAAATTTAGGACCCCCACTAGATTTAGCAGAGAGTTTTCTTTTCTGAACAAAGAGGAAACAATTAAAAATAATCAAAATAAGATGGTTTTCTCTGATAACTTGTCTTCGTTCGCCGAAATCCGGGAATTTCAGGGGGCGTTGCAGACCGAATTAACGCAAAATTCAAACCACGAAAAAACGGTTGCGTCTTGATTTCGGCCGCACCCCTCTTGGAACCGAGCCGTTTTCTAGGGTCCTTTTCTAGAAGCCCCGTTATCAGGCTTCTTAACGCCGTTTCCAACGTTCTTTCGAGCGAAATCCCAGGCGGAAAGGTCAAGGGCCTCTTCACAATGTTCCTCAATGTAACGCTGTTATTTTCCCCAGAGAACGGCGTGCAGCCGTACACGAGCTCGTACAAGAAGATGCCGTATGCCCACCAATCTACGGCGTTGCCGTGGGCCCCGCCCGATGCCACCTCCGGCGATATATATTCGTGGGTACCCACAAAAGAGGAGGATCTCGCATGTACCGGCTCGGCGATGAACTCGCGATTAATAGCCGGTTTTTTGAGTTTGGGCCTCAAAAAACAAAGGCAAGATGGAGCAACATCATCATCCGGCCACTTCTCCGGTGAGTTTCGGTTTGCCGGAGAAGCGACGGGGATCTCAAGTGATGCATTTGTAGCTGTTGATTTGAGGGAGAGATCGAAATCGGAGAGCATGATATGACCGTCCGATCTGAGGAGGACATTCTCCGGTTTGAGATCTCGGTAGATGATGCCCAACATGTGGAGATACTCTAGTGCTAGTAAGACTTCGGCTGCATAAAATCTGTAAAAAAACATAATAAATAAACAAGTTTTGATTATTACAAATAAAATAAATGAGGGCTAATAATTCAGGTGTTAGGTATTAAGAGTTAAAAAATATGAATGGGAAAATGAACGATGAAAAACGGGGAAGAACGAAATAAAGGGATCAAGAAAATAAAATTTTCAGAGCAACTCATTTTGGAATAAATAGTGATGAGAATAAAGATATTTTTATTGAATAAAGTAAAATTCAATAAAAAAATATCATGGAAGAGAGAAAGAAACAGTTGTATTGAATAAAAAACATGAGCTAAAGTTTCAGTGAATATTTTGAAATCAGTTCATACGGTGAGAGACAGCATAGTTGGAAGAGTAGATAGATGAAAATTATCTTGGGGTTATTTATGGTCATGTCACATTGACTCAAAAATCACAACACTATTGAGAATAACAAAGTCCATATGGCCAATAGAAGTAAGGGAAATAACATAGTATTGTACCATTAGCGGGCATAGAGAAAGGTTTCTTTTTTGACAAAATGAGTGTTAAAGGATCGCATTTTCTTACATCTCCATCAATATGAGAGAATCTTATTCTAATTTTAAAAAAAGAAACTTTTTATTTTGATTAATATTCATTGATAATAAAAGCAAATTTCTGTAAAAAAGTCAGGTCCTTCTTTCCCCACATAGATATTGAATACAAGCAACTATTTGTATCACCACTGTAATTTTTAAAATGAACGCGTGAATGCCCTTCAAAAGTAAAATAAATTCATACAAAACACATGAAATGCAGATAATCCTGGTCTAGAAGAAGCTATTATCCCAGACGGGAAGACTGGCCGGAAAGACCCAAAATCACTAGAGTCTCCGTATTTTCCAAATCTTTTTATTCAATGTAAAACAGTCCGACTCCCATTCGGACAAAATGATCGAGTTGGTCAAATTGATTCGGAATCGACCGCGGCCCGAGCCAAAGAGAAAGAACTGCTCGTATTAATGCATGGACAAGTAGCTGACCGGAAAAAGGGAAGAAAACCCAACAACTGTTATTAAAGCCCAGGAAAAGGACAATATTTTTGAAAAAAAATGGTCCAGGGTGCCTTATTGGATGGTTGCAGAGCCTCAACTAACACACTAATTGATAAAATCTGTAAAATAAAGAGTGAAAACTTCACAAAAAAATGAAGCAAAAAAAAGCATGAAATTTAGGACTAAACTCAGTAGAAAAGACAAGAGGAAAGAGAATAGAGAAAATGATTAATTTGGCATAAATTAGTTTATTGTATGGAGATTTGAGCAAATGAGAAATGGATACAGATTTTTTAAAAAACCAAGCTTTGTATTGTGTGGAGAGAGAGAGAGAAAGCAAAGTAAGAGAGAGAACGCGAGCGCGAGAGCAAACTACACCCATTGAAGAGGAGAAGCGTAGAGAGAGAGAGAGCAAAAATACTCCATTGAAGAAGGCAGATAGAGAGAGAGAGAGCTAAAACTACTCCGATTGAAGAGAAGAGACGGGGAGATTACTAAAACTATGCCCATTGAAGACGAGAGAGAGAATGTCAGCTACTTAGCTAACATAGAACCCACCTTAAAAATGGAAAAAGAAAGAAAAAACAAAAAATAATTTCAATTTTTCAGCTCTTCAGAGAAAACCCACAATCCAATCAAACCAATTAAAACCCTAAAAAAAAAAAGATAATTTTTTTTTAAAAAAAAGAAGCTATTTTTCATTAACGCACCTGGCTGAGCTCAAGCTGAACCTCTTCCGCTTTTGGCTATGTCTGAGAGTATGGAGATCCCCACCAGAGCAAAACTCCATTACCACACAAGAGAAATTTGAAGCCTCAAACTCTGCGTAAAGAGTAGGCAAAAATGGATGATCAAGCATGGCCAGAATCTTCCTCTCCATTTCTGCTCTGTGAAGCTTTTTCTTCGCCTCTAAAGCCTCTTTGTCCACAACTTTCATGGCGTAGTAATAATCCCCTCCTCTCAATCTAGATAGATAAACATTGCCAATATCGCCTGAACCCAACCTCCTAATTAGTCTAAAATCCCTGAAATTGAGGCCCCCATGCTTGATTTTTGCAGCTTTAATGGCTTCCCAGGCCGAGTCGTGGGTTTTGTGGGGCTTTAGTGGAATGGCCGGAATTTGATTTTCCGGCGACTTTCCGGTGAGGTTTTCAAAGGAGAGGCGGCTCAAGAGACTCCCGCTGCTGCTATCGCTTGCTGAGCTCTGGCCGGAATTTAACATGTCGGAATTTGTCTCACTGTCAGAGTCCGGTGAGTAGTCGGACATTTTCTAGTGAGAGAATGGGAAGATGCTTTAGACTTTAGAGATAGAGAGAGAGTGGGAGTGGTGGAGAGAGAGAGAGAGAATGGGGTGGGAAGAGTAGGAAGGGTTTTGTCGCTCTCGGTTTCTCTCTCAATGGGTTTGAAACCTTGAATCTCGAATGTAACGAGTTACGGCGAAGGATTTAAATCCCCCTCTCTCTCTCTCTCTCTCTCTCTCTCTCTCTCTCTTTTTTGGCAATAAATCTCCTCTCTCTCACTACCTTCTTGGCGAGAACCCTCTCTCTCTAGAGTCTCTCTCTTCTCTCACCACAAACACTCTAAAGCTCTCTCTCTCCTCTCTTTCGAATATCTGATGTTAAGTCTCTTTACTGCATTCCATAATATAAAGGTCTCTCCCTCTGTGTTTCTCTCTACACATGCAACCCTTCTGTCTCCACCACAATCTAAGTCCTCTCTCTTTTATTCATTAAACTCAAAAAGAATAGACAATAGAGCTCTCTCCCTCTCTCTCTCTCTCTTGAAAGAAAAATATATATGTATGTATACATATCAGGTTAATATCGATGAGAAGATGAATATTGTAGTTAGTATACATGGAAGGGTGTGGTTTCCATGATGTTGCAACCTTAAACAATCCATTTAAGGTGCACATTCAAATTGTATCATAACAAATAATTTTGATGTAAAATGTTCTTAAAGATTATCTCAAAATCTATTTTTATATCAAATTATAAAATTTTAAACTCAAAAAATGATTAAAATCAGGTAGATTTATAAATATATGAAAATCTTGCAAATGGACAATCTAGATAATGTGTTGTAAGATGTACGATTTTTGAGACACAAAATCCTTTTTTTTTTTTCGCAGTCATTCATCTTCGATGTTGAGATGATCAATTAGAGGGGGTTTTTTCAATATTAAAACAACATTTTCCGATGGATTTTTTAAGTGCATACATAGTTCTATATTTTAAGGATAGGTAAAATGTCTTGTATTCTATGGTAAGTATAGTATAGGTGTGATTTATTTCTATTATTGTTATTTATATTTGTCTATATAAAACAAGCCCCTTTAATGAATGAACACCAAGTCTCTTTAAAAAAAAGAAAAAACCCTATACCCTTCACATCTCTAATATTTTAAACCGACAGGCTCACCCTCTTTACTCTCACTAATGAGCCCTTTCACACCTTGCTTAAATCTCTCTCTCTCCACACAATGCAAAGCTTGTCTCTTTACCACACTCTAGGCCCTCTCTATCTGTTATTAAACTCAAGAAAACATAGAAACAACTCGCTCACCGTCTCTCTTCTTCTAATATTTTAACTCACAGGCTTTCCCTCGTTTCTCACACTAGTGAACCCTTTCACACCTTATTAAAGCTCATTATATATAAGAAAACTTGTAAGTTTCAATGGTGAAGGGTTAAATTATATTGACATCCTTTCAAATCAAACCCATGTAATTTAAGAAGCTAAATTTAGCTAGAGAAGATCTAGACCGTTCAATTAAGTTTATTTTCAACATAACGTCTTACCCTCCATACCCATCATTAACATGTCCAAAAACAAAAAAAGACAAAAAAAACCACACATCCTAAATTTTAAGCCAAGGCTCTTGCGCCCAACCCCCCCCCCCCCCCCCCCCCCCCAACGGACAGGGTCATTGTACCCTTAAATTAGGGTTTAACACTCGGTAGATGTTACATGGAGCTACATATGTGGGGATCTAATTGCACAAAAAGGTCCAACCATGACATAACACCATTTTTTATAGAAAAAAAAATTAGTTAATAATACCACTTATCTATTTGATATAAGAAAGTCACAATCAATTTCGGTGGTCAGACACAAATTTTGTGGCGGGGAGTGACCCGTTACTCATGCTCAACATCCAAATGAAATTTTTTGAACTCTGCAACACCCACCAACTGCAAATTGTGAGATTTATAAACTTTGTCACACACCAAGTTGTTAGATTTCAAGTCTAATGGCTACAAGTGATTTTAAAATCCTAAAAGGCAATGATGAATGTTGTCATGGTATACGATCCTTTTTTGTATGGGAAAATATAGGAAGTGACCATTTATTTTTAATACAAAGAGGTGACAATCACTTTGTTCATCAAAATTCAAATCGGATGGGTGTGAATATATATTAAACTCTAAATTTAAAAAAATATTCTCGAATTTTATGACATACTTCAAGCCATCCAATTTAACATTTAATATCTATTACCAACTCTGATCTCCTTGCACACAAAAAAACAAAAGGTTCTTATGGTATTTGTAAATATTTTAGCTCATATTATGGGTGAAACGCAAAGAATTTGACGGAGTAAACGGTATTAAAGCAAAATTTAAGGGTCCTCCTATCGAACCCAAGAGTCTTATTAGGTCAATTTCGTCACCAAGAAAAACTAACCTTGGGTTAAACATACTATAAGCAGAGTTTAACCAGTGTTGAGGTAAGACTGGTCGGTTGCATGCGTCCTCAGATCACACGTGACACCGTGAGTAAACTTTACACGCCTGTGTATGACAAGCCACATGGTTCTTACTTTGCTTTTTACACGTGTGGTGGAGTCATTGATTCATTCATTGGAAAAGGTCTATGTTAAGGTAAAGTTTTGAACCTCACAAAATAATTCCTAACTTTTTGCGTGCAATGTTAGGTCAAATCAAAGAGTTAATATTTTGACACTTTACCATAAATATGAATATTTATTTCCCCTGCACTATGATATGACTATTCTTTTCCATTGTATTGAACTTTTTCACTATTCATGGTTTTAAATCATTAATTTTGCACATTTAAGTTATAATTGCCTTGGGTATTTTTTAAAGTGATGCGTTTTTTCATGCTGTTGTCATCATTATTGTTTTATTATCATCTTCTCATTATTATTAGTATCATAGTATCATTTCTCAATTGCATTATTAGTATCATTATTGTGATCATTGTTACTCTGGATATTGCAATGATATTTCTTTACGACCTTTTTTGCTCATGGAGGAAACCGTGGCCATACCTAATTGATATAGTAAGGTTTTTCTGGACCCGAGTGGTTCGGTTCTGGAAGGACCTGGGTTGCATTTGGTTCAAGTCGGAACAAACTTTGAACGACCCCCTCTTCCCTGTCCACCTAACAAATTTAGACTCGGACCTGGACTTGATAGACACAGTGAGTAAGTTTAGTCTAGTTCATTAGATTTGGGGTTTTGCGGCCTGATGCCCTCCTTTAGAGATATTATAATGATTTTGAAAATATGGTAATTAAGAAAATGAATCATCAGTAATTTAATTGGAAAAGACTTAAAAGCGGAATTCATGTCCTCGCATCCAGGTCTTAGCACTAAGGAAATGGGAAGGGCGCACAAGCAACTATACAATGCTTTAGGTTAAACATGGCCATATCCAATAGCTACAAAAAAAGTTTTGTATATTTTTTTAATAGGATGTATTAAAAAAATAAAATAAAATAAAAATTTGAATAAAAACTTAACGAAAATCCCTTTAAATTATTTTCGGGGTATTTTGGTAAAAATAATTATTGAAAATAATTTAAATTTTTTTATAAAATGCGCCATGTAAAAATACACCTGTATCCCACGGCATATCTCTCATGTTAGTATTTTCTTGTAGAAAAATATTTAGGTTATTTTAAATTTCAAAAAATATAATTTAAAAAAATGTGCTTTTGTGCATATTTATTTTGTCAGAGGAGAAGCATTGATAAAGTAAAATGAGAGAACAAAGTGTATATAGATATAATAAATGGGATTGTATACAATGAAACCATTTACCTTTAATATAGGGAGGTCACAATTACTTACAAAGTTGGAGAAACTTTCTTTTGAAGCCACTCAATTTTACATCCAATTGTCTAGATTAATTGTCACTACCTATTACCAAAGATAAATGGTCTCAATATGTACTTCTTTTTTTGGATAAGTCAGTGGAGGAGAAGGTCCCCCTACCCGAATTTTCATTAATAGGAAAAAGAAGAACACATTAATTTACAAACCCAATAATAGGGCAATTGCATCAAGTCATATACTAATAAAAGAGAAAGAAAGTCTAGCGGTCAATAATGCCAAATAGTTGCGCCTGCATTGGCCTATCCTCTCTCAGCAAGAGCATCAGCTATCATATTCACCTCGCGAAAGATATGAGCAGTATACCATATATGGAGCAAGAGCCTTCAACGACAGTTGTCAACTAACGTTTGTATGTTCTATGGGGCACTGCAATGATCCTGAATAGCATCTACTAGCATGGATGAATCACTTTATATTTGTATTAGGAAGCAGGCCATATGAATAACTAAGAGAATACCTTCTTCAAGAGCCTAGAATTCTGCATAATTATTAGATGCAGCTCCAAAGTGTTTAGCAAATGCTACAACAAACCCACTATTGTTGTCTCTTATGAGTCCACTCCCTCTTGTCAAACCAGGATTGTGTAAGTACGTACCATCAATATTCAATTTATAACACTAAGCTCAGGAAATGACCATGTGACTGAGATCGATGATTTTGGCTTCTGCGGGTGCCAGTTAATCTGTAAATTTTCGATAACCGTATTTTCTGACAAATAGAATGTGCCCATTTTTTAACTTTTGCTAGAGTCTTGACATGTGAAGTAACACGAATTACAACCTGCTCCCTCCTTAGAGCATTAGATCTAAAGATTCATATGTTCCGCTCCTCCTATAGATACCAGATGGTTGTGAAAAAGATAGTCGTCCAGATGTCGAGTAAACCATGTGATTTGAATTTGAAGGCTAGCCACCGAAGAAGAATATCCAAGGTCGTAGTACCATGTACAAATCTCTTGCCATACTGCCAAGCTAAATATCGCCAAACAATCAGCGAAAAAGAACAGTGAAACAAGATGTGACATAAATTGGCATTATTGTTTCTACAAAATGGGCAGATAGTAGCCATATGTGTACCTCGTTGCTGAAATATGATTGAATTCGGTAACCGACTATGCATAGATAGCCATGAAAACCATTTGGGTAACATTTTGAAGACCAAAGAGCACGAAATAAGGGTTGGGGTGACCTTTATACCGAATGAAGTTTTGCGCTGGTTTGATTGAGAAAGTTCTATCGGTAGAATGAATCCATACCAATTTCTTGAGCCACATGATAGTTTTTCCCTACGAATTTAATGGAAAGATCGTTCTTTTATTTATATTATTTCTCAGCAATTCATCCTCCTCGCACGCACCCTCTAGTTTAACCTGCCGGAATTTGAGTTTTTCGTGTGAATTTAGGGTTTAGTTTCTCTCTCAATTGAGATCTCAAATATGCCTAAATTTAAGTTTTCTAGTTAACTTAGTGCTCAGTATCTCTCTACAAGTATTTGAGTTTTTAGATTGAATTTAGAATGTAGTATCTCACGCCAAATGAGTTCTCTACTATGCCCAAAATTGAATTTTTTATGTGAATTTAGGATTTTCATCAAAAATAAATAAACAAAAGATGTGAAATTAGGTCTCTCTCTCTACAAGTGGGCCTAGGACAGTTACGGATCCGTAGCTTGCATTTACATATGTTCGAGATATAATCAATGGAGAAAATCTTTCTGAGTTTTCACCTTTTATGACCACCATAAATTCTAAATGTTTGACGAGCTTGACACAAGGTTTCCCAGCATCTTATAATTCACAAAAGTTCTCTCTCTCTCTCTTATAATTCACAACAGTGCTCTCTCTCTCCGTGAAAAAATTTATATAAGTGTGAGGCCCTAAACAATCAAACTAAAGAGCACCTCAAAAAATTATTAGAAGAGGCGGTTTCGATGTACAAAAATCTTCAAGTTGATCATCTCGACCCTCAAAATGTATGAACATAAGGAAAAGTGGATTTCAAGTCTTGAAAATAATCCATCATATAACGTATTTTATGGAACGTCAATTTTTAAGATTATCAAGTGTTCCTAGATATGCTGGATCTATACTATTTTTTAAGCTTTAAATTCTCTAATTAAAGATAAAAATAAATTGTTAGGCCAATACAAAGTAATGAAATAATATCTATCTACACTATTTAAAAGTGAGCCTTACTGTGATTGTTTAGGGCCTCGGCGTTATACAAACCACACCCTATGTATATGTATAGCACCACTTATTGTTTAAGAAGGTACTTTCACTAATTGTTTAGGAAGGTAGTACCCAATATGGCACCACTGATTTATTCTCTATATAAGGAAATAAATCTCTCTCTCACTAAGTTTTTAGTTTTTGACTTCTCACACTAAACAAAATATCATGCAATTCAATGGTCTTAGGAGTCATTTTTAATTGGCAATAAGATTATGATTTGTGAATTGTGTGGATGGCCTTAGTTGCTGAGATCTTGATTTGCCTTAAAAGTCAATATGGAAGAGACAAGGGGACACTGCACACTCATCCCAAATCTTTGGGAACAGCCTTGCTAAAGCTGGAGAAAACTCATTTGAAAACTCTTCATCAAAACAAAAAATAATCCTTTTAAATGCACATGACATGTATAAATAATGTTGAGGTTGGAATAGAATGGGTTGGCCCAATTCTTAAATTTGGTGCCAAAAAAGTGCATAGCATTAGTCTTTTAGGGGGTCCCTAAAGGAGCAAATGAGTACAACTGGAACATCTCCTTTGTTGATGGGGTTAGAGAGAGTGTGTTGGGTTAGAGAGAGAGGGGGAAAAAAGAAAGAGAGGGAGTGTGTCCCATGAAGGTGTTCCCCACAATGTAGGGGGAAAAGGCAACCAAAAGTGCTCAATGTGGAACCTACATCATCATCATCGTCATCATATACAATTATTAAGCACATAGAGAGAGAGAATGACAAGTTGAGGAATGCAAGGTTTAAAAATACAGATCGGTAAACCGGATCGTCTTTTTGGAAAATTAGTTTCATTGGTCGGATTGGCAGTTCGGCCGAGTGAACAAGCAAATAAAAATAATAATTAAATAAATTAGTGACATCAATTTTGAAAAAACGAAAAATGAAAGATCTAGCTGGTTCCCGACAATTTGGCAGAACCAAGATAGCCCCACTGGTTCCCGATTGATCGACCGGTTCCGATCCATATCGCCATTTTTTCAAACCATGGTGAAATGCATTGATGGCTTGTGCCATAACCTTGAAGAAAAATTCTTCCAAACAATCTTTGTTTTTCGTAGAAGTATAAACTATTGGAAAAAGATTATGTAAGGGTGAGCCCCTAAACAATCAAATTAAGCTGTATCTCAAAAATAAGAGGATGTTTCGATGCCCAAAAATCTTCAAACCAATCATCTTTACCTCAATATGTATAGACATCAGAAAAAACTGGTTTCAATCATCTTGACCTCAATATGTATAAACATCATAAAAAACGGGTTTCAAGTCTTAGAAATTGTGTATCTTGTAATGTATTTTATGAATCATCAATTTTTAAATATTTTTAAGTGTTCATAAATATGCTCAATCTGTATTATTTTTTAAGCTTTAAATTTATAATTAGATATGAAAATAAATTTTCAAACTATCACAAAAATTTTTTGTACCGAAACAATATCTTTTGACTATATTTGAAAGTGCACCTTACTTTGATCATTTAGGGCCTCAGCCTTATACAAAGCACACTCTTTTCAGGCCATCACAAAGATTTTTATTATTAAAAAATAATCGTTGAGCACTATTTAGAGGTACCCCTTGCTTTTATTGTTTAGGGCATACATAACACCTCTCTCTCCCCAAATCTCTCTCATTAACTCTCTTTCTATCTCTCTCCAAGTCTCCCTCTCTCCCGCTCCATCATCCAAATCTCTCTCTTACTTCTCCAGGTCTTTCACTAGTTTTTTTTTTTCCGTATATAATAGTTAATAGTAAAAAAAATTGTGATGGTTTGAAAATTTATTTAACTTGAAGGTTTTTTAACATTATAACGATTTCTTCTAGTGAATTTTTTAGATGTACCTTGATTTAATGGGTGCGATTTGTATAGAGTCAATGCTCTAAACAATCAAAATAAAGCGTACCTTCAACTAGTGTCTAGAAATGTGGTATCAATATTGAAAATCTTTGAGATAGCCTTCAAATATATTTTTTATTTCTAAATACAATTTAAAGTGTAAAAAATAGTGTAGATTAAACAGATCTATAAAAACTTAAAAATCTTGAAATTATGACGGTCCAAAGATGTATTACAAGATGCACTATTTCTAAAGCTTGAAATTCTTTTTTTTCTCATGACTATGCATCTTGAGGTCGAGATAATCAACTTGAGGATATTTGGGCATCAAAACAACCTATTGTAAAGCACTTTTTGAGGTGCTCCCTAATTTGATTGTTTAGAGCATCGCACATATATATATAATTTTTTCTAACTGAATTGTTTAAAGCCTCAACCTTATACAAAAATTTTCCTATAACAATATATGAAAAATAACTTGAGAGAGAGGGGAAACCTACAAACAATTATCAAAATAAGAGGCGAGAGAGGGCTTAATTTGAAAAATGGGGGCTGCCGGTTCCCATTTTAAAATAATTAAAAGAAAAAAAAAAAAAAAAAGTGAGAGGGGGTGGGTTTCTATGTGAGGAACACGTAAAAGATGAGAGAATAGTTAAATGTGTATTGTGTACTTTTGGCAGTGTCGTATAGATAAAGATAGATCGAGAGAGGATGGAAACAAAACACTGTGTGAGAGAGAGAGAGCAAAACAATGGAGAAATGCATATATAGGAAAATTGTTTCATGCGGGCTGGACCGCATTTCTACATATGCGGTCTAGTGTAAAGCATCCATCTTTCATCTAAAAACAATTGAAACAAACGGTTCAAATGTTTTTTTAATAGATTTATTATTTCTAATTTTTAAAATTTATTAATTTATTCGTATTCATGATCTCCATATTAGAGATTATATGACTTTAAAAATTAAGTCCAAAAAATCATCTCAAAAAAAATATTTATTAAGGGGTCTCGATTTCTACATGTGCGGGCTTGGCCCGCATGCTAATATAATGAAACAATCTTCAAAAATCATATCCATTTATTTGATCCAAGATTTAAAATACATACTCTTTCCGGTCTAATCAACAATGATGAAAAAAAAAAAAAAATTGAAAATACTATTTAGAAAGTATTTTTTTAGCCCAATTAATATAGGTTGTCCATTTTGATAAGATGCTTAAATCTAGGCTTTAGAAGGATTTCTTTACTTTTACAATTTTTTTAGATGCCTTTATGATCATTCGATGAATAATGTTAAAAAATAAAAAAATAAATTTCAATTTGTAAATGTTAAGACCTTGAAATTCACCAATTGAATGGCCTAGATTCGTTGTTAGATGGGACTCATTTTGACCATATCTAGGGTCCAAATTGAACTTCTTTTTTTTGGATTAATTATTGAGATGAAGAGAGTATATGTGCAAAATTTTGGGTCATACAAATACCACAAGCATGATTTTCTAGAAGTGTTGTTGCATTAGATCACTACCCATATATATATATATATATATATATATATATGTGTGTGTGTGTGTGTGTATGTGTGTATGTGTGTGTGTTGGGGGGGGGGGGTGGGGTGAGGTTTGCATAGAGCTTAGGCTCTAAACAATCAAATTAGATTGTACCTTCAAATAGTATCCAGAAATGTGGTTTCAATATCGAAAATCCTTGTGATAGCCTTGAAATATATTTTCATATTTATTTGTGAATTTTAAAGCTTCAAAAATAGTGTAGATCGACATATCTAGGAAAACTTGAAAATGGACGGTCCAAAAATGCATTACAAAATATATTATTTCCAAAACTTGCAATCCATTTTTTTCTCATGTCCGTACATCTTAATGTGGAGATGAACGATTTGAAGATATTTGTACATATATATATATGGGAAAAGTTTACATAGAGCCCAGGCTCTAAACAATCAAATTTGGGCCTATCTAAAAAATTTCACCAGAATATGTTGTTTTGATGTACAAATATCTTCAAATCGATCATCTCGACATCAATATGCATGGACATGAGAAAGAAAATGGATTTTAGGTTTTGAAAATAGTGATCTTATAATGTATTTTTGGACCATCAATTTTTAAGATTTTCGAATTTTCATAGATCCACTTGATTAACACAGTTTTTTAAGGTTTAGATTTTATAATTAAAGATAAAATTATATTTTAAGGCTATTACAAATATTTTTAATGTTGAAACTACAATTCTCGATACTATTCAAATGTGGGCTCTACATTGATTGTTTAGAGCCTCGGCTCTGGTTAAAGAGAAAGAGAGAGAATTGCTAATTCTGGCATAATAAACCCAACGGTGATTATGCTTTCTTTGCCGGCAAAGGTGTAGAGAGAGAAAGAAGAGAGAGAGAGAATAAGAGAGGCAAGAACAGGAGGCCCTATTCGCGGTGCGCTCTGGCGACAAATGGACAACTCTATTCTCTCCTCAAAAAACCAAATTCTCACCCGACTATCTAAGAAAACAAGCATAGAAAGAAACTAAATTTTACAATAAATGATTTTTTTAAATAAGTTTTATAAAAAACATAAAAAAGTTTATTAAAATATATGTGTGATCAGTTTAATAAGGTACATCTGCCGTAAATAAACCATAAAAATCCTAGGTAACACCCTGCTCGATCACACTGAAAACTTGCTCATTCAGGTACACGATCAAACCAAGAGTACTTTTTCTGTTAAAATTTTGGAATCATTTTTAAAATTTTAAAATTAATAGATGAGAGTTTATCATTAACAAGTAGATTTTAAGTTTATAAATACCCAGATTTGACTATCTAAAAATTGAACGAAGGCACATGAAAATATCTTTCAAAAATTTAATGTAATTATGATATTTATGTTTTTTAATCAAGGTTCCTTTTGGTTGTCTTTTTTTATTTTTAACCAAAATACCTCCATTTCGATACATGAAGTGATGGACCATTATAAATTTTTTTGAAAAAATTACAAAATACCCTCAAGACCACACTTTCTATACAACTTACCTCCAAACTAATATTTTCTCTTACTTTTTTCTCCAAAACAAACATTCAATGTAAATACCCCCAAAGGAAAAAGTTCAATTTTTAGACGGAAATGCCTTTCCCATACAAAAATATCATTTGAGCGAGATTTGACGTTGATTTTTGGACCCTAGTAGCACATTGCCGGAGAGCACCATCACATTGCTGAAGCGCACTAGTGCGGGACCGCTCTAAGACAATTACTGGACCGAAACTGAGTACTGCCAGACCGCCCTTTATGTAGTGCTCATGTACTGGAATCCTGTAACATCTACTGTTGGACTGCCCTTTACAACTAACAGGCCGCCTTTTGCAACTGCCGCATTGCACTTTACATTGTGCCGGAACTCTATTGTCGAATCGCATTTTACATAGTATCGGAGCCTTACTGCCAAACAACACGTTACACAATGTCTGAGCCCTGCTGCCAAACCACACTTACTCAATGCCGAAACCCCTATTTTGATAGAATAGAGGAGAGAGAGGCGTGGGTAAGGTAAAAATAAAGGAAGCTAGTTTATGCATTTTTTTATTTTTTATTTGGTTGGGGGTATATACATGGAAAATGTATTTTGGGGAAAAAAGTGAGAAAAAAGTTAAATTGGGAATAAGTTGTATAGAAAGTGAGCTTTTGTGTTTTTATTTTTATTTTTTTATTTTTTCTTTTTTTTTTGTGAAAAAGTTGGTTTGGCAGTTAAGCACTAGTGTGACATGTCCATAATAATGTTCATCCGGCATTCCAAAAAACTTCCCAGAGTTGGGTCTTATTCTTCAATCCAACATTATTCTAAAGAATAGGGTCCAGTGTCTGGAGTGTGGGCCGATTTTAAAGAAAATTTAGATGAGTCCAACACTTCAAGTATCATTATAGGGTTATTTTGGATAAAATAAAAAAATTGAACAAAAATGGACCCTGAATTAAAATACAAAAATTTTAATAGTATTTTATGAATAATGAACTTATAAGACCCTCCCACACTTATGTGTGTAGGATTCCAAAAAATTATTATTAAATTTGACATAGATTTCTAAAAAAATTATCAGATGAATGTGAAACTTAACTTTTTTTAAAACCTATACCAAATTTAATTGTGGTCATTTGAAATCTTATATATATATATATATATAAGCATATTTATAAGTGCGGGAGGGTCGCATTAAATCATTACTCATACTTTAATCTTTAAAAAAAAAATACTATTATTATTATTTTTATGAGGTGGTTATGCATCGAAAATTGGAGTTCTTTGGACGGATCTTTTACCCAACGGAGCACGTGCCACCGGGACTACGCCACGACGTACTATATGCATTATACGACACGTGGCAAAATTTTATTGGGTGATGTGCTCATTACGATGCCCCCGAGAGCGCCGTTCTCGATGCCCTCAAATAAACGCCGTGGTATCGTACGGTTCACAGCATCTCGTCGTCAACAATGACGTCATTGCTACGTTTTCCACACGTCAATATGTAAACCGTTCATTGTGTCTCATAGATGTGATACGGACTGTCCGATGTCTGGGCCCAGCTTGTTCTCAGGCCCCAAATTTCGTCGTTTTTAATTCGTTCGAAATTTGTTGACGTTTTTGGTGCCGTGGTACTCAATGCATGATATTCTAAATTTGCTAATTGAAAGATATTCAAGTGTTTATAGACCTGTTAGGTCCACTGATTTTGAAGTGTAAAATTTTATGATTAGAAATACAAATAAAAGGGTGTGGTTTCCATAAGGTTGCAATCATAAACAATCCAATTAAGGCGCACTTCCAAATTTTATCATAACATATAATTTTGTGTAAATTTTTTTTAAAATTATCTAAAAATTTATTTTTATACCTAATTATAAAATTTTAAACTTCAAAATGGTTAAAATCGAGTAGATCTATAAATATATAAAAATCTCGAAATTGACCGTCTAAATAATATGTTGTAAGATGCATTATTTATGAGACTAAAAATCTTTTTTCTTTTTTATATTCATACATCTCGATGTCGAGATGATCAATTAGGGGATTTTTCAACATGAAAATAACCTTTTTCGATGGATTTTTGAGGTACATCTGTAATTTTACATTTTATAGTTGAAACCCTATATAAACTTTTTCGAAAAAGAAAATTTTGATACATCATAAAAGCACCGAAACAACATTGATATGCTTTATTTTGATTGTTTAGGGCCTCAACCTGATACAAACCACACCCATTAAGAAAGAGTACGGTTTTCATAAGATCGCAACAATAAACAATCAAAGTAATGAGCACCTCCAAAAGTTGTTCTGATATGTAATTTTGGTATTGAAAATTTTTATTACAGTTTGAGAATCTATGTTTATCTATAATTATAAAAATTTAAACCCAAAACTAGTACAAATCAAGCAAATCTATAAATGCATGAAAATCTTGAAAATGGATCGTCCGTGTAATATGTTGTAAGACGTACTATTTCTAAGACTTAAAATCTCTTTTGTCCTCTATATCTATACATCTTGATTTCGAGATGATCAATTAGATATTTTTCCAACATCAAAACATTTGTTTTCAAAGGATTTTAGAGGTGCACCTTAATTATATATTTTAAGGGGTCAACTTACATAAAAAAATTTCCCTTAAAAAATGATATTCAAATTTTCTCTCCAAAAAATAGCCACTTGACCCATAGAGAAAAGAAGTTGCTAAATTCAATCTTTCTCTAATTGTATTGCAGATACCCAAACCCGGTTGACGGAACTATGGGAAAAGTTCCTTTGGAACAACCATGGAGTACCAAAACCAGTATCCTAACATGCAGACCGACCTGTTTGGTCCACCATGTAGACTTGACCCTGAACTCGAAACTCTGGAAGACCACTAATAAGCCGGGAATGGCCCCAAGGCAAACGGAGATCCGCAATAGACCACTTGAAATGAAAGGAAAACCAGTTTGTGACCCAGAACACTAACCAACAACGCCAACTCTAGTGGTAGCTTCGTCACAACTCTGCGGACACTAGCATCAATGATAGGGCTAGTAGTGTGGAAATGATAGTGACCCAAATCACCAAACTAACACTTCAACTAACATCGGATGTAAAAGGCCATCACTTATCTCGAACGAGGGCATTAGTATCGTTGATGTAGGTATCAGTAACATCGCTCCCTAATTGGCTCAAATTGCCGCCAATCTACCAAACCCCTTTTGACGAATTTACACCTGAAAATGAGGTGGGGACCAAGGTCTATGCCGAAATTTTTGAGTATAAACATGTATTTAGTCCAAATCAAAGTTTGGCACAATAATTAATAGTCAAAACCAATGACTCGGACTCGGAAGTCTTATACCCAAGTCCGAGTCGTCCCATTTGTCTCAGGTGAATCCTGATCTGAAGTAACGATTTTTTTTATCAAGAAAATTGGGGTTTTGGGTGGACTTGAGCCGAGCCCGAGGTTTTGCCTCTAGAATCACCAGGGTCCAGATCTTTAGCCGACTCAGATGATTCCTAACTCCGATGAACAACTTTTCAATACTGGTTGAAAAAATGGGAATTTGGTAGAAATTGGAGAACAATGAGAGTAAGATGAATTCCGTTTTCTCATTCATTATTTTGGTTATTAGGCACAATTCTCTCAATACATTAATAATTAAAGACTCCAATACCTATGAAATTATGCACTCTTTTTTACTATTGAGATAATTGTATTGCATAGACATCAATACTTAGCTTTCTTTGTTTTATATTATATAAGCATTAAAAATACCAATTTCAAAATTAACGTTTTAGATGATAATTTGTACACCATTTAAAAGAAAGGCATGGCGAATTTCAAATACTTAAGAAAATATCTCCATACCTTCAATTTTTAAGTTTTATATCTCAATAGATCCAAGATTTCAAAATATATCTTGAGCCATAAAAATTATAAGTTTTATATATTTTAACCTCTTAAGCTAACTTTATCCCCCTTTAAATATATTTTTTTGCCCAAAACAAATATAAAAAAGACATATCTTTTTTAAACACCATCATTTCTCTCTCTTCACATGATTTTTCCCTGAATCTTTCTCTCTACTTATTTTCCACTCTCTCTCCACCCGTGTCTCTCACTCTCTGTCTCCCCCGTTAGAGAGACTAATAAGGTGAATGTTAGAGAGACAAAAATTTGGAGGAAATATAACACATAAAGAGATGAAGATTTAGAATAAGCATGTCATTTTTATATTTGTTTGGGCTAAAAAAATAATTAAAATTGGATAAAGTTAGTCAGAAGTTTGGGAGATATATTTTGAATCTTTGGATCTATTGAGATATGAAAATAAAAAATATGGGGTACAAGGATATTTCCCCTAAATACTTTATAGTTGGATTTCAATGATATGTTAAGAAATAAGAGTATCGGTTTTCCAAATTATCAAACGCAAATCAATCTCATGTTCTTCGTGTGCCAATACGTAAAAAAGAAATTTAAAAATGTGTTTCACCTTCCATAAAGAAGGTATGGCATGTGCAAGAGAGAGAAAGATCCTAGACCATTTATTATAGAAAAATTATTCCATGCGTTGCGGGACATAATTCTATATTTGTGTCCCCCCGAGGTATAAATCATCCATCTCAAAGAGGAATGCAAATGAGTGATCTATCTAAAGAGAGTAGAAATTAACAATCTAAATGTTTTCTTCACAAAAATATTATTTTTAATTTTAAAATATATCTATATTTTTGTATCCATGATCTCCGTTTTAAAGAATATATCTCCTTAAAAAATTGGATAAAAAATCCATCTCAAAAATAAATTTTTAAGAGAGGATTCATTTTTACATGGACTCAATGAAACCGTATCCTTTATTATCGTTTTGCCAAGCCACTATCTCAAAATGATTTTATCAATTAATGATGTGTGAATGAGAGATAGAGAGAGGTAATTAAGGGTATTTCTGACGTCAATTAGGATATCTGTAAACATGATCAAGAACAAGCTCTAGTGGAGAGGTGGTCAGGGGGACAAGCTCCACACCGATACATCCAGAATTCCAATCTCATCAGGTCTGAAATTAACATTAAAAGAAAAAAAAAAAAATTGTAACTAGATCAAAGCATTTTACTTGTACAATGGTGCAAAATCAATCAAACTCCAACATGAAAATGCATCCACAAATTTGGAAAACAAGGTCTATTCATAACAAAGCAATAGAGAGGAAAAGCGTCTCTTCCAAAGTCTCCAATTAACAAAAGGGTACTCACCTAGTGGTGGCAACGGGTCGGGTCTGGCAATGGATAGTGCTCAGGTCTAGGTTTTAGACCCAAACCCGACCTGAGACCCGCAAATCTTGGACCCATGTGGGGTATACCCAGCCGATCTTGGGTCGGGTCCAGGTCTCACCCTAATCTAAAGGCAAGGGAAGGAAAGAGAAAAAAAAAAAACTCAAGGGTAGATCCATAATTTCTTCCAAATTTCAAGGCAAGTTTCTTAGTTTTTTTGGGACAAAAAACTGGGCAGGCACAGGTGGTTTTTAGCAGGCAACCTGCAAGGGAAACGGCAAGCAAGAATAATTGGAGAAGTCCCTTTCATCAATAAATAAATAAAACACAATTATCAGTAATTTTCACAAAACCATAAAAACGTAAGAGAATAATTGGCATAACATGCTAGTGATGCCACATGCCAGAGATTTTATTTTCCAAAAATAACAACCTAAAAAAAAAATCATAAATGGCATTAAATTAATATCCACAATGATAAAAGAGACTAGATGTTTGCACATATCTATGAATAAATATTTATAAACAAATTTAATATCCGTACAATTATTTTTATTTTTCAGGGCCAGCTCTAAACCTAAAACTTGTTGCAGGTTGCTCTTGTGCTATCGCTTTCTTTGTGCAAAGGACATGTCCATAATTTGTTATCCTTTTCTAGGTATCATAAAACACTCTTTTTTGGCGATAGGAAACTGTCCTGCTCCTATGAGAAGGAACATTCACATCTCTTGCCTGATACTTCATCTCAAAAGAACGCCATTGAAAGAGCTCAGGCGATACGTTCCATTACTGAAAAGTACAGAGAGGCAAAAACTGTGCAACAGTAAATAACCAACTTTAAGATGAATGGGACATGACGCTTTACCACAGTAAATATCTTGTCTACCCACCATGACATGGCTCTTTTACCACTTTATCATCACAGGTATGCGTTACACCTAGTCCACCCTTTGGACAAATGGATGGATCGATCGATCTTGCATTTCAAATAAAATTTAGATGTAAATTGTCTCCACCATCATAAATTCGTAATCATGAATGCAAAAACAACATTAATGAGCTTTGATGCTTAAAAATATTTTTCTTTTCGCATTTTTTTTCATGTCAGTTCATTTTAACAATTTAAAAATCATTAGATTTGGCATCATATTCGCAACTCCATAGCCATGCATCTTAAATGAATATTGGTTTAGAGTGGTTTCAAATATATATGTTTCGGGTCCTAAATCGCTTGAAATCAACCCGGATAAATGGGTCAGCCAAATCAAGCATCCACCATTTCCAAAGTTTATATTGAGATGAAATGAGGATCTAAAATTTGGCCGGTCTATTATTTCAGACCACCACGGTCATGAATCTGCATTATAAATAAATAAATCCCTAAAAGCCAGTTGATAACGCATTCCCAAATCTAATATGTATTTTGTTGAAGGGATAGTATATAATGGGACCATATACAAGGTGGTAACAATTAATCTTGACTCTGCATTTATTTCATTGACCAAGCTCAAAAGAAATTTTTTCGAATTTTGTGACACACCCAAGCTATCATATTTCACATCGGATGGTTAATTGTGACCCTCACATACTAAAGGTAAATGGTCACATTGTATACAATCCCTTTGTTGAATGATAGTTTCAAACCTTGTGATAATGGATGTAGAAATGTTATGTTGTGGCAAGCGCCACCCAAACCACCTCTTACCAACATCTGATACCTTTTCACAAACTTATAACGGAGATAAATTGAGAACATAGTTACATTCGTAGGATTAGAATATCTTAAATGAAAGAAGCCTTGAGAAAGATGAAGATAGAAAAAGCTTTATGACCAGATGGTATCTCGATTGAAGTTTGGAAGTGAATAGGGGAGTTTAGCATATATTGGCCTATCAAGTTGTTCAACAAAATATTAAGAACAAAAAAATGCCGGAAAAATAGAGAAAAAGTATTGTGGAACCTATTTAACAAAACAAGTAAGACATACATAATTATACAAACTATCGAGGGATTAAATTAATAAACCACATTATGAAGTTGTGGGAGATAGTGATTGGGCAATTACTATGGCTTGAAACGAGTGTATCAGAAAATCAATTTGATTTTATGTCAATGAGGTTGACTATCAAAACCATTAACCTACTTAGGCAACTGATTTAGAAATTTAAGCTGAAGAAAAAAAGACCTTAACAGGGTCTTTATTAATTCAAAGAAAGCATATTATAAAGTACCAAGGGATTTAATTTGGTGGGTATTGGAAAAGAAATGAGTCACCAAATGCTATATTGACATAGAGAGATATATACAATGGAGCACTAACTAGTGTGAGGATGTCTAGAGGAGGGACAAGTGACTTCTCCATGACAATGGGCTTACATCAAGGGTCAGCGTTGAGCCCGTATCTTTTTGTTTTGGTTATGGACGAGTTAACCAAAAACCTATAAAATGTGGTATTGTGGTATATGTTGTTCGCAAATGCATAGTTTCAATCGATAAGACTAGAAGCAGTGTCAACGCAAATTTATAACATTGGAGGGATGTTCTAAAATCTAAAGCTTTTAAAATTAATCGGACTAAGATAATATATGGAATGCAAGTAATAGTAGGAGTAAAAACAAAGCAGTTAAGATTGATGGTCAAGAAAATACCTAAAAAAGATTGTTTTTGATATATAGGCTCGATAATCGAGGAGAATTGAAAGATTAAAAAAGATGTCACACATATAATTAGAACTAGATAGGTGAAATGGACATATGCATCTAGAATTTTATGTGATCCCCGCATGCCATTGAGACTAAAGAGGAAGCTCCATTAAACGATTATAAAACTAACTATACTTTATGGGACGAAATCTTGGGCGGTCAAGAAACAACATATCTATAGGATGAACGTAGCTCAGATGAAGATGTTAAGATAGATGAGTGGCAAGATAATTAAGGACATAATTTAAAGTGAATAAATATGAGAGGACTTAAGTATAGCTTCAATAGGTGATAAGATGATAAAAGTAAACTTAGGTGAGCTGGACATGTGTAACTTAGACTTAATACAATACTAGTTAGGGACTGTGATTCGGTTCAAATGGAAAGTTCTAAAAGGACAATAGGAATGCCCAAAAGAACATAGGTAGAAGTAATGAGAAAAACTATAGTGATTTTTTTTCGAAGATATGACCCTTAATAGAGAAAAATAGAGGAATAAGGTTAATGCAGCCAACCCTAAATAATTAAGATAAGGCTTGGATGATAATAATGATGATTTGAAGATCCAAAAAGTGGCCAGCCATTATCTCTTATAAAAAAGAACAATTGAATTTTGAGGGGCATAATCTCATATCACCATAAAAAAAACTGAATTTTGAGCATTTAATAATGGGTGTGGTTTCTATAGGGTTGCAACCTTAAACAATCCAATTAAAAATACGCCTCCAAATTTTATCATAATCATGTAATTTTGTGGTAAAAAATTCTTAGGACTATCTTAAAGTCTATTTTTATATCTAATTAGAAAATTTCAAACTCCAAAAATGGTTAAAATCAATGAGATCTATAAACATATGAAAATCTTGAAAATGGACGACCTAGATAATGTGTTGCAAGATGCACTATTTTTTAGACTAAAAAAAAAAGATTTATATATTCATACATCTCGATGATCAAATAGAGGGTTTTTCAATATTAAAACAACATTTCCGATAGATTTTTGCATGTATATGTAAGTAATTTTACATTTGAAGGTTGCAACCTTGTATAAATTTTTCCCTTTATTAATTGATCTTCTCTTCTTTCTTCTTTCTTTTTTCTTTTTTTTTTTTTATAAAACCTTTCATATCAATAAATAGGTTTCAACATAGATCAAAACATTGGCACTCCAATAATGAAATCCAAAAAATCCAAAATTTCATAAACAAAAAAATCTAACTAAAAATTGCCGAATTTCATGTGGGAGGAACGAAATTTCGCCAAAATTTCGGTGCGCAGGACCCACCTCGTTAAATGTCAGACGAGTTGTGATAGGGAGGGACGATACGGGCTGGGCATTCAGGCCCAATAATTACTCCAAAACGATACAAGTGGTTCAATGATATGCTGCGTGGCATGATCTGAGTATGCCACGTGCCATGATCTCATTGGATCACCCATCTAAAAGACTTTGAGCTCCGGTGTTTTTTTTTTTGGATGAGAAATACGTGAGGGTGAGGTTTAAACAGGCTGCCTCTAGGTAGTTTTGATGCCAAAAAAAACTTATTATAATTTGAAAAGTTTAACTTTTAAAATAAATAAATTTATAAATATTTATAAATCATGAGTTTAGACTATAGTTAGCAAGTCAAGGAATAATAAAATATCAACTTTATTTCAAAAAATCGGAAGAAACAATCAGGTAAAAAATACATAATAGCCAAAAAATAAGGTAAGTTATAGTACAGAGAATATTTCGGATTGGGAAAAGTTTTAATAAGGTTGCAACCTTAAAATGTGGAATCACATATGTACCTCAAAAATCTATCGGAAATGTTGTTTTAATGTTGAAAAAACCCTGTAATCATTCATCTTGTCATCGAGATGTATGAATATGAAAAAAAAAAAAAAAAAAAATTTTTGAGTCTTGAAAATGGTGCATCTTGCAACAAATTATCTAGAGTGTCCATTTTCAAGATTTTCATATATTTATAGATCTACTTGATTTTAACCATTTTTGGATTTTAAAATTTTCTAATTAGGTATGAAAATAGATTTTAACATAATAGTAAGAATTTTTTATAACAAAATTACATGTTATGATAAAATTTTAAGATGCGCCTTAATTGGATTGTTTAAGATTGCAACCTTATAGAAACCGCACCCTTTCAGATTTAGTTCAAAAACAGAAAATGAAAAATTTGGAGATGCAAAGATGACATAATATAGAATTATGATTTGTAGCTATTGTATAGATACATTAAAGCCATTAAACAATAATTTATAGATTTACTAATCTCGTAAGAGTAATATTTGACAATTTTTTGTTGAAACTTTCAACAAAATCAACAACAAAACACATCGTAAATCTATTGGGAGCATAAAATAAAACAACAACAATAAGACTAAACACAAAAACTAATTAACAAATAACAAGAACTGTGAACCTAGAAGGTTATTTTTCAAAGAAGAAAACAAAAACGGCCATAAATATAGGATTGCAGTTAATTAAAAGAAAACGTGATTACCCAAAGTGTAAAATAGTAAGTCATCCATAATCCAGAGAGAGAGCTTTAGATCTAGCCTTTTTTTTTTTTTTTTGGCACAAGAATGATTGTACCGGTCAGATTCCAGATAGAGATCCGGAGAATGAAGTAGCGACTGAGGTGATCTCAGATCAGGCAGATTTGGGTTTCTCAAATTTTTGTATTATTTTTTTCTTTTTGTGTTTTCTAACTAATTTGAGAGGGAGTTTTTCAGATCGGGTAGGCCAAATTTTGGTTTTCTGAGTTCTGGGCCGGAGTTACTGTATAGGCCAAGAAGCAGAAACTAATTGAATTTCTGGTCATTTTTCGATTTAACAGATCAAAACTCTCGTTGTAGAACAAGTACTTTATAGTCGATTGCTCACTCTCCAGTCCAGAGCAAAAGAAAGACTGAGATTCTTCATAGGTGATAGTGCTCTCTCTCTTTAGAGAGAACATGAAACCAAGGTGCGTGATTGTTTCTCTCAATAAAAAGGAAAACTGGGATGTTTGATATTAATGGGTGGGATGTTTGATATTAATGGTTTCTCTCTGAATAATGGTTTCTCTCTAAGTGGTTTTCTAAAGGGGTTGTTTTCTCCATAAGCCATGAGGAAGAAGCTCTCTAATACTGATAAGTTCCAAAACAGGACCCAAGGATACTGAGGAGAGAAAAAAAACATAGATCTGAGAGAGAGAAATTTTTCACAGGGGACTTATCAGATCGGATTCGAGAAGGTCAATTTCAAAGTAGGTAGAAGATCCCGAGGGAAAAAAAAAAAAAAACAGGTTGGTCAAATCGGGACCGGATCAGATAGACAAACTCAATGGATACCACAAAGATGAATCTAGCTCTAATACTCTATATTTATATAAATACAAGATATTGTATCTGTCTTTCTCAAAATATACATATTATTATATACAACTTTTATATTAACCAGATAAACAATATATACTTTTATTTCACAGTATACATCAATGAAATAAAAAATAAAAACTAAAATTAATCAAACTTTTTTATGGATAAAAAAAGCAACAAAATGCTTAAACAAATTCAAATCTTGTACTAAATTCGTAGCTACATCAATCTTTAGTGTCATTGCATCTCTCTTGCTATATATAAGGACGCTATGGGTTTAAAAAAAAAGCTTTTCATTTGTTACTCTTCTTCTAATTCTCCCTGTTATTTGGAATTATACGATTTCTTTGATTAGATTTTTTTGGAAAATATATTGCTTCTATTTTTTCATACACTTTTCTTAAGCGAACTCAATGGTGAAATTTTTTATGAAAGTTTTTGTTAAATCAAGATTCTTAATTTACTCCTACTAATAATGTATTTAATTTTAAACCAAAATTCAATAATACTAAGTTGATGAAGAAATAAAGTTATCGGGAAGAGGTTTTTTGAAAAGTTTCTTTGAAAAAAGATAAAAGACATATTTATATCGGTTCAATTACAAAACGCGATTATTTGAAGATCTTTTAAAAACTCATTTTGAAAAATCATGTTTTAAACGGAGACTTGCTAACTACAGTTTAGACGGTCCAAATAGCTTTATACACGACATATTATTTTAGGACTTGAAATTCTTTGTCTCTTCATAATTATACATCTCAACATCGAGATGATCAATTGGAGAGAACACGTTAGAGAACTCTAATTCTCTAATTCAACAAGTTTAGATAGAGAATTTTTTTAATTTAAAAATTCGTCCATTTTCATGATTGCCATGGTCGGGATTATCGACCCCCAAAATTTTGAAACAAAATCTATTTCTCGGATGAATTTTGGAGGGAGAACGCATACCCTATGCCAAAAGACCAATACTTGCTCTAGTAAAAACCTTACTTAAAGAGTATTTTTTCATGAAAATAATAAATCTAATATTGAAATGAAATCATCTGATTTTCAGATTGGCATCTTACTCAAAATCTTTTTTCTTGTTTTAAGAAAACGCATCAAGTTAATCTCTGGCGGATTTCAATAGTCTAAAGGAAAAAATAATCTTAAGGGGGTCTCCCAAATCTACAACATCTAACTGAGATTAATGAAATAGATTACTGCCACATTAATACAAGTAATATATATGCGCTATGTAGTTTTGTTTTTTTAGAGATTAGAAGGACTAATTTGTATATTTTTCGATATTTTCTTAGGGGCTGATCTGAGGGCTCAGGACCCCAAGTTTTTATGTGGTCCACCATCCAACATGATCTGCTCCCTACTTTTTGCTATTAATCGTACTTTTTGTTATTTTCTTTTGGTCCATCATCCAACATGCTCTGATCCCTACCTTTTTTTTGTTTTTGTGACTTTAGTAAAGAACTTTTAGGGTTCACAAAGATACCCTAGTCAACTCCCTACTTTTTTTTCTTGTGACTTCAGTAAAGAATTTCTAGGGTTCACAAAGATACCCTACTCACTCTGGAATAAGCAGTTTCAATAATTATTTGAAGACGGACCGCCTAGCACATACGCAGTCCATAGGGTCCAGGTAAAAGTAGGCGAAGCAGCCACCTCGCTTGGGCACTCCCACTTACTCTTTTATGTAAAACTTAATAGAGGAATAATTTTAGGACTCTAAATTTTGGGGATGTACCATCTTCGACCCACATACTAACCTCAATATATTTTTTTAAAAAAAATTCCTAACTGCAACCCACAGACTAACCTCAATAAAAAAAATTTAAAAAAAAATTCATAGCAATCTATGCACTTGATGATTTCTCAATATTAAACCGACGCTATCCACTTTTTGGAGGTTTAAATCCAAGTGTTAACGAACTCACAAATCAACTTTTTTCTTTTGAAATCTCGTGATTCTTACGTGTTGCCCAAATTTTGAAATTGAAAGTGTCCTCCCTAGTAAATCTTCAGACTAAGGTTGCAGGTGTATAGCATGCTCCTACAGGAGCATAGAGTACACGTTCTTGATACATTTAGGACCACTGTAGACATGCGTCTCTTGCATCTATGCCACTTGCAAAATATATTACATGAAAAATTCAAAAAAAATAATAATTTACTCAAATATTTGGAACATAATAATTATTCCAAACAGTTCCAAAAATATATTTATAAATTTCTAAAACATGTAATTTATATGAATAGTCCCAAAATATAGTAAAGCAATAACCGGACCCCACTTGTCACATAGTTCACAGACAAACTTCATGCCTTTTAAGCATTTGGTTGGAACAGTACATTGATGGCACATAGATATGAGCCCCCCATGCATCCACTATCCAACACTGACATATGGGCAATGGACGGTGGAGATTGGGTAAGGGGGGAGGGAGATGACAATAATAGTTGTGTGAGAGACGAGACAAATCAGAAGTAGTGTGTGTGTCTCTCCTCCACTGTCCACTCCCCACCTTCCATGCATCAGTGAAAGAGATAGGTCTCATGCTATGCTCTCTCTCTCAGTGAAAGGGCCCTCATGCTAGAACACCCTTCCCCCTTTATCTTTTCCATTCTTCTCCTTTTTCTCTCTCCATGCCTGAGTGAAAGAGAGAGGGGCCTCATGCTACTCTCTCTCTCTCTCTCTCTCTCTCTCTCTCTCTCTCTCTCTCTCTCTCTCTTTCTTGCATCCCAATTGGTTAATCCTCAACCACAATTCAAACTCTCTCTTAGCATC
Organism: Amborella trichopoda; assembly: GCF_054954075.1. Lineage (NCBI taxonomy): Eukaryota > Viridiplantae > Streptophyta > Magnoliopsida > Amborellales > Amborellaceae > Amborella > Amborella trichopoda. Next base: position 2,781,747 of record NC_142337.1, on the reverse strand, counting down.
CCAATTGCTGAATCCTCAACCACAATTCAAGCTCTCTCTAGCTTCCCAATTGGTTACTCCTCAACCACAATTCTAGAGGACCATAAAATATGAATCTATGTACCATACTGTAGATGTGGTACATTCAATCTTAACCACAGTCAGAAAAATGAAACAATAAGTAAACATACATTGAATATTCTAACGATCCCTTTGACGAGGGATGGTAAAGATGCTATTTACCTAAATGTGGAGTATAGCATCATGGCATCCAATGGATGTGTATTGGATGCCAAGCAACTATGATTGGACAATATATAATTGTTTTTTTTTTTTTTTCTGAGAAATAATAAATTGTTCCACCTTAAATCAGCGCATGCAAGTGAACCCCAATTCACAGTATCGGACATTGGTGGTGTAGGGAGGCAGGTGCCTCAACATAAACCATACTCAAAAGTCTACGAATATTCTCTTCAGACACAGTGCGGAGATGTGACACACCACCAGATTTCACATGTAAAAGCCAAGGGTACTGGTGACGTTTGTTTAGACAAGGGGACACATACAAAGTAAACACATACAACCACCTAATTCCACATTTGATGTCTAAAAAGTGTAATTGATTGACAAAAGGATAAAAGCCATATGGTATACAATCCCCAAATAGTATTGGACAAAGAGCAAACGATCACACTTCGAAAGAGATATAGAAAGAGCTAAGCCATAGGTATAGGTTTGGGGGCAAAAATGTGCTTGAAATGTGAGATAAGAAATTTATAATATAATTATAAGGGAGAATAACCAGGATAAATGTAATTGCTAGTGAGAGATACTTTGGGGATAGATAACCCAATAAATTGGTTCTATGGGGATCTAACCACGATAAATGTAAATGGTGAATGAGAATTTCAGGGCACTGAATGAAACTCGCTCCGGCTACTCAAAACTTCAGAGGCTGTCGAGCCCAGAATCAAACCCATGGGAACTCGTCAGGGCTGCCAACCTCCCAAATTTCTTTAATATTATTTTAATTATTATTCACACCCAACCAATTCCCTAGCAAAGTCAGTCAAGTCCATCAGACCTGAATCGGGCTTGGGCTTGGGCTCGGGCAGGTCCTGACCAGGGTCCTTGTTTTTAACATTGGTAAATAAGTTAGAATCCCTTTACTAGACGAAGTATTTGGTAATTTTACTACTTTTAGATCACTGCTGGTTAAATGAACAATCTTCCTGAAAAGGTCACATACACACCAGGTAAGGAAACGAGCTTTCAGGGTATGAATGACAGATTCTACTTCGCTTTTCTCGCGCCTGGAAAAAATCTGTGATCACTCGGACGTTGGAAGTGCACCGTTAGAATAATGTCTACAAGATCTACTACTTTTTAGGGCTTAAATTTTTCTTTTTCCAGATCCATTATTGTCAACTTCGAGATGATCAGTCAGACGCTTGTCTGAACCCAAAACAGCAGTTTCAGGAGAGATTTGAGCCATGGCCCTATGTTAACCTTTCGCAATAACAATTATTATTATTTTTGGTATGAATATAATAACACGAATTGATGATAATATGCTGCTTAAAAAATTCTAAATTAAGAATTATTCACATCTGCCAAATATTTATCCTTTCATTTCTAATGATTTTGTAGCTAATATTTGAGAGCAACAGTTTATTGTTCTTTGAGATCAACAGTTTATTGTTCTAGAGGAAGTATATGAACATAACTCTTTCAGATTAACTGATGTATTTTAGTAAATAAACTCATGGCCACTATTTATAGCAAAAAAGAAAGACTCGGATTACAAATTAAAAATTCCACAAGGTAATAGGTTTTTAATCCCACAATAGAAACAAAATCTAATTGACAAAACAAAATTGGGAATTACACGAGCATTGTCTCACCCTTGTCCATGGAAGCCTCAAAAATGAAATTAGTTCACTCTTCGTCTGAGTAATTGAACTTGATGGAATGAGACTGCAAATCAATCTGTCCTCCTCTGTAACTCCCTCGCTTCTTCTTAGTTTTCTCATGTCTAAAATCCCTAGAGAAAAAGAAGCAGCTTCTTACAAAAAATAGCAAACATATTAAGATGAATAAAACATGGACGACTTGCATGTGACATGATTTTCTATTAATGAGTTATAAACAGATATTTCCACTAATATATTTCAAGTTTAAATAAAGATTGTATACAATGAGACCATTTACCTTTGAGACAACGTAGTCACAATTACTTACAACCATCCGATGTGAAATTTGATAGATTGGATGTGTCACAAAGTTCGAAAAAAAAATAATTAAAAGTTTGACCTTGGTCAATCAAATAATTGTAGCCGCCCAATTTCACATCCAATAGTCAAGATTAATATGACCACCTTGTACCAAAGGTAAATGGTCTCATTATATACTTTCCCTTAAATAATTTCTGAGTACTAATAAATTGAACATTTCCACCGACACAAGTCATAAATGAATTCTGAGACATACTTTCCTTTAACTTGCCCGAGAATCTCTTGTGCCTTCGCACCATAGCCACTGTCAGCACCATCCTGCAAATCAAATTAGGCAAAACAAGGGGGGAGAGAAAATTTTAAGTACATTGAGTAATGAAAAATAAAACCATAGAAATTCAGCGAAGGGAAAGTTCACCTTTCCCCAGTAAGAATTATCCTGCAGCCTGTCATCCACAAACTTTACCTCTTCCACTTTTACTCTCTGAAATGCCTTAAATGTTTTTGGCTGCATAAAGAAGGGATTCAATATAAAAAAACAGTGAGAGAGAGAGAGAAGGTTTACTAAAGAAAAAGAAAATGAGAGATAGATAGAGAGAGATATCCAAAAAGTATAACTGTTTCTCTCTCTGGTAATACAACAGTTTCTCAATTTACTACAATGAGGAAATACATATTATCAAACCCAAAACTGATGCACAACACAAAAACACCATCTGTGTATCTAAATGGGAATCAAGATTCTCAGTGTGTGTATGTGCATATCATCAGAGTGAGAAGCAACAACAAGTAGAGAGAAGACACCAAGATCTTGTTTTTCTTTTTTAAAATTCTGTGCAGTTTCGTTTTGAATGTTACAAAAAGCAAATGATCCACCAAGCCTCAGGTGAGAACATAATAGCCACTAAACAGGCAAGTGGACAGAACTGAACCCCTATTTGAAGCAGGGGAATTTGAAGACATTAATAGGCCACACTTCAAATTTCACCTAACATAGGACATCATTTAGCCAATTAATAGCATCAACACTTGAACTCTAATAACCAAATTGAACCCATTATTACCATAGCACCAGATACATTGGCAATGCAAGAAAGCATTTAATGATGCACAAAACTCTCGAACCAAGGGCCAGGAAATGACCATAACATACTCTCTATTAAGTAGTAAAAGCATGTCCCCAGCACAAGCATACTTCTGCGCACGAATTAAAGAAACTAACCTACCATAGGAGAATCTCCTCACACCACACCTTTCATAAAGTCTACATGAACAGGTACCTCAAAATCCAAACTTAATGAACTGTAATTGACAACATGTAAATTAGAAGACGATCACTATGAAGGACATGAAGCCCAAAAAGATAGTGTCGCCTACGAACTGATAAGGTAATGAATTTACATTCCAATGAAAGCTTGAAGAGCAAAAAGGGCAAGTGGGATGGATAGGTAATCAAAGAATTTAGAGCCACAAAATTTTAGAAGCTGGGGAGACGGCTTCTACGGATGCTAAATGATGCAACCTCCTAAACAAGATCAAAGATTATGTGAGATTGCTAATGTCACCTACCATTGAGGTCGCCTCTTTTAACATTGTACGCTAAAAGTGGTCATATATCACTCCTGTTTGACTATATCGTGCACAAAATTTGGATTTCGGTTGAAGTACTTGTCCATTGCTGACTACTCCTATAATCATTACTAGTAGATTGCAAGCACCCAAACCACCTTCCCTCCATGGGTTCAAGAGAAAAGCCTAGAACCACCGTAACTTAAATATGTAATTACATGAGAAAAACTACAGAACATAGAAATATTTGTACCTCAGCTGAACCATTGGATTCTTTCTTTGATTTTAATGCAGAATGCCCTTCATTTTCCTTCTTCATAATGCTTCCATTGTCATTCCCATCAACATTTGCTTTCCCATCACCTTTGGCAGGCAAGCTCTCCAGATCCTTGGCTTTTGGCCGTTCTTTGTAAGTCTTGACAACCTTCTCTGCCTTCTTCTTCTTAGCTTGCGCAGGTTCATCTTCCTTATCAATGCTTTCCTCAAGGCCACCTTTTCCTTTCTGTTTCCTATCTTGAGTTTCAGTGACATTTTCAACCAGAGAAGCAGCCTCTTCAGTATCTTTCCTTTTTCTCTTCTTAGAATCCTTTTTTCCTGCACGATCTATATCCTTAGAATCATGAATATTCTCATCATGAGTCAGTTTTTCTTCCTTCTGATGTTTTCTGCTAGAATTATCTGCAGTTACGAGCAAATTATCTGAGGATTTCTTATTATACTTAATTTTCATGGACTTGGATTTATTCAAATCATAAGCAGTTTCTGAATCCTCGGACATCCCTTTATCTTCCTCTTCAAATGATTCTGGATCATCAGGTTGACCACTACCATCAGGAAGATCTCCAGAAAGTGAATCATCTTTCTTCTTCTTCTTCTTCTTGTCTTTGGGTTTTGCATCCTTCTCAAATGGAGTACCATCATCAGTTTTATCAAGCTTCACCAAATCCTTATTTTTCTTTTTCTTCTTCCCTGTAGTGTTTACATGTGAGTTATCTGAAATTATCTCCTTACATTTGTCCTCAGCATCAGACTTTGATTTTTTCCTTTTTAAATCTCCAACAGCATCCAAATCCTTGGGGTCCTCCTTGTGTACCTCTCCAGATTCAGAAAGAGTTTTGCTTTTCTTTTTCTTCTTATCTTTAGATTTCTTGGGTGATCCATCCAACGATATGTTTTGACCATTAACAGTAGCCAAATCAGAGTCATCATTTTTTACCCTAAGGTTGTTATCTGGGGCTGACCTAAGGTTGTTATCTGGGGCTGACTCCAAGACTGATTGATTCCCTTTGTTTTCTGTTCTCTTCTTACTATGTGAAACTTTGTCAATGGCATCCATATTGTTTTCATCCTTGAGTTTCTTGGTAGCTACTCCCCTTCCTGAATCTGCAATTGCTGCTGTTTTGGAATTGAAGCCAACCTTGAGAATTTTACATGCAATATTAGGTAATTAAATGTTTCAAAAGCAAAATCATAAAAGAACATCCATTTTCTTCAACATTAGTTTAATTTAAATAACATGTTTTAAAGAAGTAATGTGCTTTAACAGCACTTTGTTCCATATAGATAGAACATTCTAGCTTCTCATCAAATTGTTATTTATATAGATAGGGTCTACTACAGTCCTACAAAAGGAGCGAACCGACGGGGCCGTTTTTCAAAAGAAGTAAAGTGTGTCAACAGCAATTTGTTCCATATATGCAGAACATTCTAGCTGTTAATCAGATTTTTATTTTTATTGCTAGGATCTACTACAGTATTACTGTAACCTTGACTATTTGATCTTAGTTTTAAAATTTTAAAAACAAAGAAAATTTGTCCAAACTTACCTGAATTGGTCAGATCCAATTCAAGATTTTCACTGCACAATAGCCCCAATAACAAGTCAGTGTAAAACCCAGAATTGTAAAGGAAAAGAAAAGAAAATAAGAGCAAGTATCAAATAGATGGTAGATACATGACAGAAATCTCTGAAGAAGGTAAAATAAGATGTCTAACACCACTTACCAACTTCAAAATGGATAGAGAGAAATAGAATTAAATGAATACACAACAATACAAACTTCAATGTTGATACAATTGTGAAGGGATCTACATAAAATGTAAACAAAAAATTGTTCTTGAGTTATAAAGAAGTTGCATTACTATGATATGTTTCACAGTGATGGTTAAGCAAGTGCTTTCACTGGGTCACACATAAATGCAGGATTCGTGACGATTTTATGGCTATACCTCTGACACAGCTTTAACTATCATATTGAAGAAAAACTCACTGGCAGTGAGGCACACCATCTAAATGATGGTTTCTCAAAAAAGAAAGAGGCCACAAATTGTTAAAGTTCCTTAAACATGCAATGCACAAGACTCTATCCAGTGTTGGGAAACTTGGGCAACTCCACTAGGATTCACCCTAGTCACTCAGGCTAGGCAAACTGCCAAGCCTGGAGCAATACACACTCGAACTGGCTAGTTCCCATTATTTTATTATTTATTTTGCTGGATTAGACCAAGTCTTTGGCCAAGTCCATCAGGACTAACTCAAGCCCAGGACCCTAGCAAGTCCCGACCAGGGTACCAACGGGTTGGGTCCAGCCGGACCCAGGACCAAGCCCGAAAATATGCTGTGGGACCCAAACCCTACCCAAAAATCAAAATATCTATATATTTAAATACATTTCATAAATATGTTAAATACATATGCATTATTTCAACATCATAATTATAAATATATCTATATATTTATAATTATAATATTTAAATATGACATATTAAATATTTCTTAAATATCGTAATTATTCAGGTTGAGTACATGTCGGTCTACATGGACCCGGATACGAACACTATTTTGGACCCAAACCCGACCAGCTGGGTCCAAATTTTGGACCCATACCCGGACCTGGGTCGGGTCTATCCATCAGGTCTCGAAACGGAACCGGTTCCACTGCCACCCCTAGTCATGTTTTCTTATATGAACAATATCTTTTTGCTTGATTTTCCTTTTCTTTTTCCCCTTATTTTCCGATTTGCTATCCTATCATTCTTTGCTTTTTTGAGTTTTTCTTCCTTTTTTTTTCTTTGTTGCCTATTCCTAAGTTCCCTTTTGCTCCCCCCCAAAAAACATATAAAAAAAAAGAAAAAGGAGGGGATTATTTTTGGAGAAATTGCAAGAGGGGTACTATTTTGGAAAAGTACACATAATTATTAATTAATATCATCGTCTTAATTTTTAGTGGGCATATTAGTAAAGTATTAGCTATCTTTTATTGAGCAAAGAGAAGTATAATAAAAATTATTTTAAATGGGCTAGTCATATCTCAAATTCCTACTTGCACTTATGAGGGGATAACAACTGCCTTTAAGAAAGTAATTATCTTGCGTCAACTTCATTTAAATAATTATTTTTCAGTATTTTAATACTTGATTTCTTGAAAATAATTAAATTGGTTGATTTAATACATTTTGAACTCTTAATCTCCAATAACACTAACTGAACTCTAAATTTTTATAGGGAAAATGACATACCCCCTTTCTAGTATTAATAATCCCAAATGGACCCTTGGGTCCACAAAGATCGCACGGACCTACTCCAACTTTTAACCATGGACATAAACCCCTCCTCTTAACTCATTCTCACTCCAAGTTACATATTTGACGCCTATCTTTTGACCAATACCACTATAATCTAATAGAGAAGCCAGCGCAATATGTCCTCCAGTAAGTATTGGGAAAGTAGTCATGCCGAAAAAGGGAAGATTACCGGTGAAGCCTAGTGATTTCCGGCCACCGCAAAACTCAAAAAGCGACTCTAGCAGTTTTGGCCCTTTAAGAATGGATACTCTTTTTTTGGGAGTTTTTAGCCTTTTTTTTAAGTTTTGGGAGCCTAAATTTTTTTCAGTATCTTGGATTGGTACAAACTTAAATCTCAGAAAATCACATCAAATTTTAGTGGGTTTTGGCCCATTTCAGTTCTAGATTCTCTATCACTTTTCCTCCTCCTTTTTTCTTTTAATAAACAATACTGAATTTTGGGATTTATTTGATTCTCTGTTTCTTTGTTTCTTTTTTTTTTTTTCAAAATTTGTCACCTAAAACACGGTAACAAGACTCATCCAGAGAATGAAACGGAAACTTATATAGTTCTAACATCCAATCCTCTCATGCTGAGGCTTCACTTCCATGGCTACCTAAAAATCACACTTTGAATGCCACAAAATACTTGTTTTTGCTTCACAAAATATTCTTTTACATACAAACAACTATATAAGGATGAGCCAATCAACCATTACGACCATTTGCGAACCTATTGTAATAACCATTTGCACGTTTATTCGGTATTTCCATGAGATTCTCAACTACTTGCTTCAATTATTGACAATTTCTAGCTAATTCAAAACATGGTTATCGATCTCTCCAATAACACATCCAAACCATGCATCAACAGATTACCAAGCTCTGTGCTCACACCATGGAGGCCCTGTGATTCAGCCGCTCCATTCTTGCCTCCAAAGCTTGAACTTTCCTAAACCCAAGCAAAAGTAATTTTAGGGAAAATAGGAGAGAGAGAGAGAGAGAGAGAGAAGAGGTTATATCACAAGAACCTTTTTTATTCGGACAATGGGTATTCATAAAAAAGAAACCGGGCATATTTGTCATTAAGATGGAAAGATAGGCCAACAGGGCACTCGATATCCAATACTTAAAAGTTAGAGGGGGTCCACAGGATATTTGTAGACCCAGGTGTTTATTTGGAATCACTATTATGCAGAGGGGGGTAAAGGTCTTTTACCCATTTTTATAATGTGTGAATGAACTGAAATAATGGAAAAAAGTCACTACCATTAACATGATGAGAAAAGGCAACCTAGATGTCTACCTCCAGGAATGCTGTAGATTATAATTTTCTAATAATCCATATATGAATGACATCATCATTACCTGAAAGTTTGATCACAGTTTGGAGAAATCAGGCCCGACCAACTGGCGATTCCATCGAACAAGAGGCATGTGGTGAGCAAACTATCTTGGAGAGTATCACCCCAAATGAAGAAGAAGTTTTCAAGGCAATCAGCCCCTAAGCCTCCAGTATCCTTTCGCTCCCCAATAACGAGCAACTAGACCCTTCATGGGAAGAAGAATCTCCAAGCATAAATATTGCCAAAGCCATGGTGATTTGAAGAAACGTCAAAATCCTATGGAGACAAGATGGTGCAACAAAAGGCCCCATCGAGGCAATTGCAAGCCAAGATGAGGTGGAATGATGAAATGATGAAAACCGTGCGCCAAGAGATGGTGGTGTCCCATGAGGTCGAGAATGCTCACGTAGCGCACCAAACTCCCTCTATCAGCTTCCCACCACCATGGGAAGCCATCGGAGAAGAACCACCAAAGGAATCGCTACCCCCAACTACACCTCCCTCATTGCTGGTCTCTTCTCCATCGGCCCAGGTTGTGGATGAGGAACTAGTGAATGGCATGGTAGTTGAAGCATTGAAAAGATACAATATTCCAGCAGTAGAAGGTTGAATTGCTATCGAAAACCTTATCCAGCTCATGTTGACCAAACTCCATTCCCACAAAACTACCAAAGGTTCGATTTTCCCAAATACGATGGCACTCGTCACAGCAACACATAGCTCACTTTGTTTCTGCTTGTGGAAATACTGTAAACAATGAGCATCTCTTGCTCCGACAATTTGTGGGGACTCTTACATGAGCCGCATTCAAGTGGTACTCACCATAGGTTCTATGTCATCATGGGAAAGCTTCTATGATATAGAAAGGAACGTGCAGCTTCAGGAACTTCTTGATGTAAGGCAAAGGCCACATGAGCCAGTGATCAAGTACATCAAAAGGTGGTGCAACCTGGCTATAAATTTGGCCACTCTAGTAAGCGAGCTTCAAGAAATGGACAATGCATGTCAGCACAGCAGGTCCCTCCACATTCGCCAAAATGATTGACAAAGTTGTGCGAATGGAGAACTTGCTCAAACACTATGGAAAAATATCAAAACCCTTCACAGTGGTGGAGGATGATGGTCAATTAGTAGTCACCATGCCAGACACTATGCATTCCTCGTGTCAGAACTAGCACAAGAGTTATTCCTTTGACGAAGGCATGGTCCCCGAGTTGCTTGAAGCCCTCAAATGATCGAGCTACCGAGGTCAAAGAGGCTCGAGGAAGATGGAAGGAATGACAACCATGAGTACTGCCAATATCATCATAGAATGCTTGGTCATATGACCGAAGATTGTCGCGCTAGTTGAACTTGGGGCCCAATTCCATGCAAGATGCATCATGAGCCCACGCAATGGTCCAAGCCGCACGACCTTAAACTTGCATGGCACCGGTCCAGGCTACATGACCATAACCTAATAGCACACGTCCTAGGCGCAGGACCTTAAACTGCATCGCACAACGGCCCAAGCCGCACGACCTTAAACCTGCGTGGCACCGGTCCAAGCTATATGACCCTAAACTAATAGCACACGTCCTAGTGGCATGACGTTAAACTGCATAATACACGGTCTCAAAGGCAGGACTTTAAAATTGCCTCTGTTAGGCCTTGGTGGATGACCTTAAAATACACCAATTCGACAGTCACAACAGCATGACCTTAAACATGCCTCCCCGCGGTCACAGCGGCATGACCTTAAAATTGCCTCCTTAAAAAGATGGACATGATGAAACCCCGCGAGGACGTCATGGGTAAAAGAATCAAAAGAAAAGAAAAGAAAAAGAGAAGAAATGACGGACATGGTGTGCACCCCAAAAGCCACCATGAGCAAAATATGTTCAAAAAAGGAAAAGGAAAGACAACCATACTGAAAACACACAATGGCACTAAGGGAAAAAGTGTCAAAATAGAGGGACTGTAGTGAAAACGCTTCGGGTCACTCATTTTCAAAATAAGGACGTGTTGATCCTATTCTACAGGTCATCACAAATAAAAGTGTCATGGTCTTACGTCCTCGTAGCATGACGTTCCCCCACAAAGCTAGCAATCGCAAGAGGCCCCTCATTCCTCACCTCCAACTAGATTGGGACAAGTTGGAGTGATTTCTCGTCGTCCCGATATGGCAACTGGTTCGCTGAGGCCCAACCATTGCTAGCAAGAGAACCCTCATTCCTCTTCCCATTCCTCACCTCCAAGAGGCCCCTCATTCCTCACCTCCAACGGGTCCGATAGTGTCATCCCTTTTGCAAACTTGACCTGCTACGTTTCAACGGTCGCCAGTTTGCCCATCAAGGGCACCCACTAGTCGGCCTCAAAACCAAAACGAAGTTCCTGCAACACCGGGATCAAGTCCACCAAGGACCCTCAGCTGTACAAATAAATCGACTGATGTGGGGGAACGCCCTTAAAGAAGGCACCCACTCAGAGCCAAAGAAAATTGGAAGGTACTGGATGCAATCTAGACCATCCCTTCCCTGCCAACTAAATTGGGACAAAACGCCGACTAAGGGAACCCACTAGTTGGTCCATTCGGGGGTGTTGTTGAGACAAAACGGTAAGCCCTTCCACAAGGCACCTTATCGGCACACTCTCCCAAAATAAACGGATTCCTGTGGCATTGGAAAGGAAGCCCTTAAGCAAGGCCCCCAATCAATAGAATCCACTTCGGTCATCCCTACGGGAAGAAGTGGCATGATCTCCTCCTCAAGGATTGTACTGACACCAACGATCGAGAAACAAAAAAAGTTGAGAAGCAATAAAAATGCCTTAGTAAGGATTCGAAAGATGAACTTCGACATCAAATTTTGCTCTGAATGCTACACTTCTCGCTTCTCTCGAAGAGAAGCATTCGGAGGGGCAAGTTGTTATATGTCATTTTTGACGTACTTGTATTCCCGAATCGTATAAGAAGAGAGTCAGTAACAACCTATTCCTGCCGGTACCCAAGACACCGCCAGACCACGGGAACACTGCAAAATAAGCCTAAAGGTGGGCAGCCTTAAAATGAACACTAGAATGGTCTCAAAAAGCATGAAAATATTAGTTTGGGATGCCCAAAGGACGCTCACAAAGTTTCGTTACTTCCGACAAGATTTAACATGATCAGGACGAAACTCAATTCTCAAATCCAGCTCCTGTCATGCTGAAAAGAGACTTTATAACTACATCCTTATTTTTTGAGCTTCAAAATAAAACCAGACCACCACCATCAGATCCAGAGCGTCGAAAAAAACCCAAGGACCAAATTTGGGCTCAATCGAACTTTCCATGACCATTCTGGACCCAAATTACCACAAACGGGTAGGTTTCATACTATTGCGATGTGGCCTCAGTGAACCAATTGCCACATCTGAAAACTCTGTTTTCACCCCTCAGAACGATTTTCAAGTGTTCATAGCTCGCTAATTTGGAATCGAAAAAAGCCCAAATTCGGTCACGAACTAGACCTCGACGGCCTGGTCATTTTCACATATGGCACGCATGGCGTGGCCCGAGACGAGAGAACTTCTAGAGAAAAGGTGGGCCCAAAAGCATGAATATAAGAATTTTGAAAGTGACATCTCGTACTTTGAGAGGTCATAACCCCAGATCCAGGTATCGGATCGATGCAAATATAGGTATGTTGCAACGGCATCGCGAAGTGGTACGGTTGGTATAATGTTTGCGTTCAACTAAAGGCCGGATAGCGTGAATTTCAAAGTTGATGGCAAAAGTTTCCTGGTCGCCGAATTTGGAATGTGCTCAAATGAAGATCAAATCGGACAAAACTTAGTGCAGAATGATCATGACAATGTCCTCTTCAACTCAAGATCAAAAAGAGGATTCAAAACATCATGGATCGTGCACTACATTGGCAATCAAAGGCCATGAACTTGGCCGGATTTTCACCCTTCAGGAAAAGTCCTTTTCAAGATGATCAAAGGACATCAAAATTTTCAGAACGGATCAAGCATCAATTCTACGACAATGAATCATCCCAACCATTGCCACAAGAGTCCGAAAAAGCTCCCGAAGTTTGGCAATGGTGAGAGGCCCTTCGAGGAGGGATGGTTGCGTTATTAACCCAAAAGATTTAAGGGGTATTTTGGTCATTATGTCCAAAAATGGGATTTTATATTAATGCATTTAATGCGTAATTTTCAGCAATTTAGCTTAGTTTTGAGCGTTCCACTCATGTTTGGTGGTTGCTCTATATAAACAAACTTAGGTCAATTGAAAAGGGCTGTATCATTCGTTAATGAAATTGAGGCATTAGCATGCGTCTACTTAGCTTTGCTTCTATCTCATGGATCCAATGGTGAGGAGAGAAAACTTTTAGAGAGAGAAATTGCCCCTAGCCCATACACCCTAGCCTACCTCGTGGTCCACGCGCACCAACCTTGACTCGCGGCTAACCAAACTCTCTCGTGTGCAAACAAAAAGGCTAAGGCAGCATGTCCATGTTAGGTCACATCTCAAGTCCACCCTCTCTCCTCTCTCTTCTTTCCTCTTTCTTCCTCTCTCTACATCGTCTTGCCTCATGCAACAACACAGAGCCACAGCAAATCTGCGGTCTCGTCTTTCTCTCTGCGCCTTTCTCTTTTCCCGTGTGCTATATTTCGGAGCTGCAGCACCTGCGACCCCGTCACTCTCTCTCTGCGCTTTTCTCTCTTTTGTCGCGCATTAGGACTCGAAGCCACTGAACCTGCGACCCTGTCTCTCTCTGAGCCTTTCCCTCTTTTGCCGCACGATAAGTTTAGAGACGCAGAAACTACGACCCCATCTATCGTTGTGTTCTTCTTCTCCTCCTAGCAACTCGGAACCACAATAAATCTGCGGTCCCATCATTCTCTCCTCCTTTCCTCTTCCCATCCTTTGAGTGTGACCATAGCAAATCTGTAATCTCGCTCCTCCTCTTTTCTTCTTCCCGAAGGGTAAAAATCCGACGAAATTTACAGCCTTTGATCGCCGATGTAGCGCGATCCGTGATGTTCCAAATCCTCTTTTTTATCTTGATTTGAAGAGGACATTATCATGATCATTCTGCACTAAGTTTTGTCCTATTTGATTTTCATTTGAGCACATTCCAAATCTGGGAAATCGCCGGAAATGGGATTCCGACGACTAGGACTAGGAAACTCTAATCATCTTCAACCTTGAAATTCATACTACCCGGCCTTCAGTTGAACGCAAACATTATACCAAACTGTACCCCTTCACAACGGATACGTATTTGCAACGATCCAATACCCGGATCTTGGGTTATGACCTCTCGAAATACGAGATGTCCTCTTTCAAAATTTTGATTTTCATGCTTTTGTGCCCGCCTTGTCTCTAGAAGTTCTCTCGTCTCAACCCACGCCATGACTCATGCTATATGTCAAAATGACTGGGTCGTCGAGGTCTAATTCGTGACCAAATTTGAGCTTGTTTTAATTCCAAACGAGCGAACTGTGAGCACTTGAAAATCACCCCGATGGGTGAAAACACAGTTTTCAGATATGGCGACTGGTTCACTGAGGCCACATCGCAATAGTATGAAACCTACCTATTTGTGGAAAATTGGGCCCAGAATGATCCTCCAAGGTCCGATTAAGCCCAAATTTGGTCCTTGAGGGTTTTTCGACGGTCCGGATCAAATGGCGGTGGTTTGGTATTGTTTTGAAACCCAGAAAATAGGGTTGTAGTTATAAGGTCTCTTTTCAGCATGATAGGAGCTAGATTTGAAAATTGAGTTTCACCCTGATCATATCAAATCTCATCGGAATGTAACGAAACTTTGTTAGCATCCTTTGAGCATCTTAAAGTACCATTTTCATGCTTTTTGAAGCCATTCTAGTGTTCTTTTCAAGGTTGCCCACTTTTAGGCTTATTTTGCAATGTTCCTTTAGTCTGGTGGCATCTTGGGTACCGACAGGACCAAGTTGCTATTGGCTCTCTCCTTATGCGACTCGAGAATACAAGTACGTCAAAAATGACATATAACAATTATACTCCTGTCAAATTAGAAAGTAGTCAAAATAATAGTCCCACAGTTACATGAAATACATGGAATAGCTCAACTTATGGGAATTAAGGCTATTTAATTCACACAACTAAATAATAAATATGTGCCCATGCTCGTTAACCATTTTCAACTTGGAGACAAGAAGTCAACTGATAAATCCATGGCATATGGACAGCTAGTTGTCAGTTTTTGGTACTCAAGGATCCCAAACTATAACACTATGTTTTACTTTTTCTAAAAACAAAAGCAAAGACATACCATGTGATTAGTCCATATATGGATAGCCAGTAGAAGGCGCATAAGGCCTACTCCTCTCCTTCAAAGGGAAAAAGAGAAAAAAAAAACTACTTTTCTTCTTCACTACTCCAACTTAACTTACAATTTGATCCTATAAGACTGATTAAGGGACTCTACAAAGTTCTGACAAAAGAATCCTGCAGGAAAACTTAGAGAAGTCTTATAGATCTCTCCACCAAAAGGGGCATACATAAAGGAAAGACATATGTTGGATGGTGCTTTGGTAGTACACAAGTGCTTGAAGTATAGACATAAAGTGAAAGAACCAGACCTTGTTTGTAAGTTGGATATCAAAAAAGTGTATGACCATGTAAATTGAAAATTCTTCACTAAATGATGTGCAAAATGGGTTTTGGGCCAAAGTGGTTCTCCAGAATAATGTGCTTCGGATCATCAGCAACAACTCAGTGCTAATAAATTTATCTTAAAAAAAAAACAACTCTCTTTAAAAAAGCTCGGTGCTAATAAATGGCTTCTTCCCATGGCTTTTATTGAGTTCTAGAGGTTAAAGGCAAGGAAACCCACTGCCGTTGTTCCTCTTTCTGATAGTGACTGATGCCTCAAGTAGAATGTTGGAAGGTCTATACTAAGTGGGTGTACCGAAGGGATTCACAATGGTTAGGAATGGACCACGTCGATCATTTATCTCTACCTAAGTATGTAGATAATATGTTAGACTTCTGTAAACTATCCATTTGGTAAATTGATGGTCTGTGATTGCTCATCAAATGCTTCGAGGAGGTTTCAAGTATGAAGATATAGCATCGACAAGTTCATCCAAATTATTCAAAAAGATTTAGCATCACCACGATAAAACTAATGAAGATCAATGTTAGAAAAAAAAAACCAAAAAGAAAAAAAGTACGCGAGTTTGAAATAAAAAATTGTATCTTGACTGAGATTGTCTTCTTGTTGCGTTAATCTGAGAGCCCGACTATCCTTAGTCTTGATCCTAAAGAGAGTGAGCCCACTCCGGCGAGGCAATGCTCAGGGTCACTATTGGGGCAGATTGCATCACATCCAGCAGGCCTTTTTTTTTTTTTTGATAATTGTTAACTTGGAATTAAAAAGGTCGAGGAACAATACATAGTACATAAGGTGCAAGTTGGGCTCTAAGCTAAACTCAACCTAAAAAACGTGGTCCCTGAGGGAAGGACCAAGAGCAATCCGGTCACAAGTTGGACTTTACATTAAGTAGTTAACATGGTGGGGCATATAGAACTGCCCAAGTACAAAAGCAGATTAGCGAGATTAGCGAGCTGCTCCTTTAGCGAGTGCGTCTGCGACTGCGTTTGAGGTCCTTCCGGTATGCTGCCATGTGACTAACAGGTCCTTGCATAAATGGTTAATCTCATCAAAAATGTGACTCAAGTACCATGGTGGGTCGCTTTTCCCAGATCCCCAGGTTATGATGTTCTTTGCGTCTCCCTCTACGAGTAGGATTCTATCCCACGTGGGGTTAAAACGTTTGATTCCATTTAGATGGGCCAAAGTTTCTGTTGTTTGTGAGTCTTTCGTTCCTATGAACTCCGAGAAGGAAAGGAGGATGGTACCTTCAGAGTTTCTAAACACTCCTCCAATTCGCCAAGGTTACCTAACGAGCACCCATCAAAGTTGCGTTTAATTTGCCCTTCTAGGGGAGGGCTCCATCTGGGATTGAATTAACTTTTATGATGGGTGAGGACTAGTAGATTACTCCATTCTTGTGTAAAGGAAGATGCCGAGATTCACATAAACACCCAGCTGACCTTTAAGTCTTGAGTAAATATCTCAAGCGTCTTGATGGGATTCTTTCACATCTATTCCTCATAGCAATCACCCATGTAAGAAGGGTCCAAAAAGGTGGTTTTGCCATTCTATCTCTTATCTTTATTAATTAAAAAAAAAAAAAAGAAGAAGTCCCAAAAGACTGACTCTAAGCAAAGGCTGACTCTAAAAAAAAAAAACAAAAACAAAGACACCAAAGCAGACTTTGAACAAAGACACACAAAAGACAGACTCTATTTTGGGATTTTTAGATAATAAAGAAATAAAGACAAACCCTCAAAGAAACACAGAGAGAGAGTGAAAACAAAAAAACAAAAACAAAGACACCAAAACTAACTCTGAGCAAAGACACAAAAGACTGACTCTGTTTTGGGAGTTTTTGATAATAAAGAAATGAAGACAAACCCTCAAAGAAACACAAAGAGAGAGTGCGGGACAGGCAGAAGCACACTTGACTAATTTTATTTATTTTTTATATTAAGAGGGAGAGATAGACAGAGAAATAAATGAGAAAGGCAAGCCATTTTGTGACTTCTTGGATGAAATATCAAGGGTAGATAGAGTTTCTCTTCTTCTTTCTTTTTCCTTTTTTTTTTATAAATAGAGAGAAGAGACGGGAAGGGGAGAGAGGACAAAACCACTCTATCGGACCCCTCCTACACAGGTCATTTCTACTAGGAAGAGATGAGAAAGAATCCTCTCAGGATGCCTGGGAGACATACTCAGACTTACAGGCCTACTGGGTGTGACTCACTCTGAACAGTACCTCACCAATAGACACCCTGAACAGTACCTCAATAGCCACCCTAAACAGTACCTCACCACAATGGACTCACTCCTTTTAGAGGCAAGCCAAGGATAGTCGGGCTCTCGGATTAACACACCAAGAAGACGATCTCAATCAAGAGCTAATTTTTTATTTCAAACCCGTTTGCTTCATTCAATTGGTAAGGGATACAATTCATAGGCCTCGAGAAGGAATCTTTGTTCCTCTTTTACCTTAAATCGAATAATGAAAAGATACATCAAATCCTACTTTACATCATATCAAAGGAAAAGTAATCAAACAGTAACATTTTTGCGTCACTTCAAAAACAAAGCAAAAATGATACATCTCTTCAAGAAAAAGTAAATGAATAGTATTACTATTCATGAATAGTGTCTGACATTCAAAAAATAAATGAATAGTAAACAAATAGTTTTTACGATTCAAAAAGTGAATGAATAGTGAAAAACGATGAATAATAGAATTATGCAAAAAGTAAAAGTCACTTCAATGCTTTATATATTCTTCGAATGGACAAGTGTCTTCTTAGTCTTCTTTGAGGATATACACATTTTCTTCTTTGAAGGCCTCCTCAAGTTCTTCTGTTCCAATTATGCTCCAAACCATCAAGATTACTTTATCTGAAAAATTGCCCTGATCTGCTCTGGTTGGGCATTGAGATGGCTATGTGACTATCATGTCTGCAAGCATATCAGGGTTTTCTAGGAGCAGAATTATTATTTCTTTGATAACATTTATAGGGCTTAAACTAAACACACACTTAAATTATTTTTAAAGAAACTGACATCAATTCTCTCCATGTTTCTGCAAAGCACATATGAGAGAGTCAACAAGCAAACTGACTAAGAGCCTAGGAACAACCTACAGCTCAGATACCAAAAGAGAAAGCAAGTTCTCAAGGAAGACAGTTGTGCAGAAGAATCCCTTTGAAAACGATTGAAATACACAAAGAATTGAAGTGACTTTTGCTTTTTACATAATTCTATTATTCGCTTTTCACTATTCATTCACTTTTTGAATAGTAAAACTTATTCATTCACTATTCATTTACTTTTTGAATAGTAGATACTATTCATTTACTTTTTCTTGAGGAGATGTAAAGTTTTATCATTCCTTAATTTTTACTATTTGCTTTTTTGAAATGATGTAAAGGTATTACTGTTCATTTACTTTTCCTTTGATATTCTTTTGATAGGATGTAAAGTAGGATTTGATGTATCTTTTTCTTTATTTGATTTGATGTAAATGAGAAGCAAAGATACCATACTGAGGCCTATAAATTATATCCCTTGCCAATTGAATAAAGAAAGAGAGTATGAAATCAAAAATTGTCTCTTGATTGAGATCGTCTTCTTGGTACATTAATCCGAGAGCCCGACCATCCTTAGTCCTGTTCCTAAAGGGAGTGAGTCTATTGCAGCAAGGTACCGATCATGGTCGCTATTGAGATAGATTGTATCACACCCAACAGGATAAGTTTGAGTAAGTCTCCCAAGCATCCAGATAGGTTTCTTTCTCAAGTCTCCCAAGCTTCCAGATAGGATTCTTTCTCATTTGTTCCTCATAGAAATCACCCGTGTAGGAGGGGTCCAAGAAGGTGGTTTTGTCCTCTCATCTCCTTCCCGTCTCTTCTCTCTATTTATTATATAAAAAAAAAGTGTCATATGGAGCCTAGGTGGCCAATGAAGGACTGGCCATCTAGGAGTAATACAGATGCCTAACTGGGCACCTCGGTTTTTGAGGTGCCGCAAACACACATACATGCATATATGTGCACTCCAAATGCAAATATATGCATACATATGTATAATGTTTTGCATATATCTGAAGAATTGTATCCTAAACAAAAATTACTTTTACACATATACTTGCAAGAAGGATGAAGAATCAATGGCCCACCTGCACTGCTAGGTGGCTAAAAAAGTATGGGAATCGCACCTTAAATTCTTTGGATTTGAGTGGGTCGTGCCACCCACTGTTAAAGCATTATTCCATAAATATTACACCCACCTATCCTTGTTAGGATGGATACTATAGAAATTAACTACAAACAAAGTTCAGAAAATCGAACAGGAATGGTTAACCGGACATGGGGCCGAGAGCGGTTAGAACTAGAAACGGATTAACTGGGCGGTTAACCAAACTAACCGGTCTCGTAGATTTTATTTTTTTTAAAATGGGTCAAAAACTCCCAAAAATATATAAACAAAAAAAAAAAAAAATAGAAAAACTTACACTATCTTATTACCTACATTTATCCAACAAAAAAAATTGAAACAATTTTTTATATAAATTAATATATGAATACTATGGAGATATAAAAACAATTTATAATTTGACATTAATTACAAAATTTATTTTCCTATTTGAAGAATGTCTTCAATAATCATATGATAAAAAGCAACCACTATTTGAAGCATGCAATCAACAATAGGAAAAATCACTTAAAGAAACATAATTAAAAAAATTGAGGAAAAAAATAAGAACCACGCAATTATTTTTTTTGTTAGAAAAAATATAATATTAAAAAAAGAAGAATCGATTTTTTTCATATTCATCAAAAAATATTTTTTTTATCAAAAAATATAATTTTATTAAGCAAAATAGAAAAACGCTTCCCATATTCATCAAAAATAATAATTTTCTTAAGTAATTTAATTTTTTTTTCAAAAACCTCTAAAATTGAGCAACATTTCAAGCAAGAAACGACCCTCAATGTTCAGATAATTGAACAAATCAACACAAAAGCCTTGTAAAGGCTTCGATCATCTTTCAAACGCACCAAATATCATATAAAAATATTTGGTATTTTTATTTAATTTAAAAAATCATGGAAAATTCAGATCTATGAAACTTTCATGACATTGAGCAAGAAAAAAAATTCATATAAAAAAATTTACTCAATCATAAATAAACATACCTATTTGATATGACAGATGAAGCCTTGATGATCAAACTCCACAAATCAATTTGATAAAAAAGGACCAATAAATTGATCCACAATCTATTTTTTTGGATTGAACACAGGTTCTTCAAGCAGCAGCTTTTCGGGCCAAATCAACCCCCAATCTCTTGTTTTTTGAACAAATTGAAACAGGGATGTGGTAATTGATTCAATTATGATTCAAAACCCTCAAATTTCATCAAGAACCATTAGCTATTGAAGATGATATTGACGAAACGGCAGATCGAACCCTATTTCTTCGAGTAGCAACTTTTCAAGCCAAAACCAATCCCCAATTTCTTGTTGTTTGAACAAATTGAAACAAGGATATGATAAATGCTTCGATTATGATTCAAAACCCTAAAATTTCATCAAGAACTATTTGCTATTGAAGATGATAT
Source organism: Amborella trichopoda (assembly GCF_054954075.1). Taxonomy (NCBI): domain Eukaryota; kingdom Viridiplantae; phylum Streptophyta; class Magnoliopsida; order Amborellales; family Amborellaceae; genus Amborella; species Amborella trichopoda. The sequence continues at coordinate 2,760,831 of NC_142337.1, read as the reverse complement.
TGACGAAATGGCAGAAATTCAAAAGGCGTGAAAATCCGCCACTTCAATCCACAAGAACTATTAATTTTTTGACCTTTGATACGAATATCCTTGTTTTATAGGCATCCAATAATGTTTTACAGTAATCAAGCACCAAAAATGCCAAAAAATGGCAAGGAAATCGAATCCAAAAAGCTGGAAAAGTGGATTCATGGGTGCTGCAACAAACAACGGCCTCCTTCTAAAATAATGCACATTATTTCAACCTAACCTTTATTTTTCTAAAAACGTCATTATATCGGCTACTTGGTTTAGTTAGCAGAAAAAATTGCCTGTTGGACAAAAATACGGCCAGTTCTACCCCAAACCGGCCGGTTTTGGGCCGGACATTTTATGGGGGTGTAGCCTAGGACACTAGAACCCATTGTTCGCAAAATTGCTCGATCTAACCGCTAACCGCCAGATTAGATCGGAACCGGCCAGTTCCGGTTTTGGGTGGTTAGGGTGATCAACCGGTATTTAAAACAAAAAATCAAAAAAATGTATAAAAATTCTCAAAAATAAGGAATTTGATTTGTAATGCATGTTTAAATATTCTTTACATTATGGTAAAGATTAAAAATTGTTTTGATCATTAATACTCACTTTTATATTTTACCATCTTTTTTAGAAAAATAGCACTTGGAAATTATAAAATAGGTTAAAACCCATTTTTTTCATTAATTTTCAACTTCATTTGAATGTGTTTTGTTTTAATCATTCTTTATATTTTAGTAGATTTTTTTTTTGTTTTTTGTTTTTTTTTTCAACACTTTTATGACCGCCCAGTACTTACCCACTTAGAACGGTTGAATCGGCTGGTTTACCAGTTAGGCCAGTTAAACCCCTTCTAAGCCCATGTTCAGTTAACTGTTCCAGTTAGATTTTGTGAACACTGCTAAAACCACAAAACCGACCCTAGCTGGACTTAGAACCCTAGCGGTTGCGAGCTTAACTGGCAGGTTCCAATTTTCACTGGCAGGTTCCAATTTTCACTGGCTGGTGTTTTTAACATTGACTCCAACAGCCACATTATGGTCCATATGGTTTAAAAGACAAGGAATGACTTTCCATGGAAGATAAACAATGACTTCCTCCCTACAAACCAAAAGCATTGAAATTGGCAGCTTCATGGGCTGGTCAATTTAGCAACCAGTGGAAGTTCATTATTGAGGAGGTGGGGAAAAGGCAAGACCAATAGGTCTGCAGTATGGCGGCCACCACAACCAGGCAGTGTAAATGTAAACTATGATAGTAGTTCCATAAGAACATTAGGAAAGGCAGGAGTAGGAGTTGTGAGAAAGCGTAGAGGAGAGATCATTCTTTCCTTCTCAGGGACCCTTGAAACTATGCCATGCAAATGACCCAAAGGCACATGCTTTATTGAAAAGTCAGTGAAACCTGAATCCACTGTGGACGACCATTTTAGTTAACAACATCTAGAGAATGTAAACACACGGGATGGTAAGAAAGCAGATATCCGCTTGGGATGACAGACATCTTCAAAGAGATTTTTCGCCTATGTTACTATGAGACTACGAACTTTAAGCACGCCCAGAGAGAGTTCAATGATCTAGCCGATTCATTGGCCAAGGGAGGAAGCTCTCGCCCACATCTTACAATCACTAAGTCATGCAGCTATCAACTAACCAATTTTGAATTAGCTTGATATAGTTATAAAGACACAATGCTTGTAATTCAGCAATGCATATAATGCCGCATATTTTAATAAAATTAAGATATTAAAAGAAAATACAATTGATCAAACTCAGTTTGCCGGGAGCTCATTCAGAAACATAGAATTCTACCACTACCTACTATGATTATAAGAACCTCACTTTCTTGATAGAAAAGCGGAAGGCAAGAGCTAGTTTCCAGATGAAAACAGAGAAGAAATACTTGGCCAAGTCCTATTAATGCAGTCCCAAACCTAGTGGAATAATCATAAACCTATATAAGAATCATAATTTGCTAGCAATGAAGTAGAAATATGACGAGTGAGTAGCACTTTTCCAATTCAAAGAAGCAGATACAGATTAGGTGAACATGATAAATGGAAGAAGCGCATCATATGTATACCATATTGTCTCTAAATACTTGAAGTACATGTCCTCCAGGTCCAATGCGTGCTTCTTATCATCTACCTGGAATCAGGTGCTAATCATTAATTTGCATTAACAAGGAGATTTTCCGGAAAAAAAAATTAAACAAATCAAAGATCCTTGTGCAATTTTATAAAAAGGTGAACAACCCTCTAAAGTTGTCAATATGCATATGAAGGAAAATTGGGAGATATTGAGAGATGGATAGTGCAAAAAATAGAGAAACAGAGAACTTCAACCAAAAATATATGAGTTTGGAGGGGAAGGTCTCCAAATTATAAAACTTCAAGAGAGAGAGAGAGAGAGAGAGAGAGAGAGAGAGAGAGTTGAGTAAAGAGACAATGAGTGAGAAAAATCTAAGAACCAACACCAATGAAAACCTCAAACCTTAAGCAATATAACAAACTCGGTCCACGAAAAAACAAAAACTTCAAAAAGCAAGTACACCAGAATACAGCAGAGAGAAGTCAAAATACTTCTCCATTAACCATATGATCATTCGCGAGAGAGAGAGAGCATCGTGTTTGTTTACCAGTAACTACCGGAGAGAGATAGACAAAGAGAGAGAGAGACAGAGTGGCCTTTGCGTAGCTGCTCGAGCTAAAGAGAGAAAGACTGAGTTTTTGTTTGTAAATACACGCATAGAGAGAGAGATTAGAGTTTGTTTCTCTCTTCTGCAACTAACCTCGCACTGAGACTCCGATCGAAATGCAGCGAGCGTCTTAGAGAATCCATGTTTCTTCAAATACAAAGCTATCATCTGCCGCAGGCCCTTCTGGTTCGAATCTAGGGTTTTCTGACCCCCCTCCATCGATGAAGGTGCCGTTCCGTCTCCTAGGGAACCATTCCCAATCGAAGCCCTAGAACTGGCCTTCTGATTGAGCTTATTGAGCATGATTTTCCTGGGTAGAAATGCTAAAGTCGAGGGTTTTAGGGTTTGAGAATGGCATGATATCCTCCCCTCGCCCAGCATGAAAGGCCCCCAAATCCACGAACGAGAGATAAGGGTGAAATAAACGGGCCGCCCATGCTAAGACCTGATGGTGGAGACAGAAAGACCTTTGCACACCTTATCTTTGTCTCAAATGACAAATTTAAATTTGGGAAGTATATGAAGCCAAAAGATATTATACTCCCGTGGGTGTATACTGTCCATCACTCCCTCGGGTAAAAACCGATGCGAGATCAATTTTGGGAGGTGACCTCTTCAACCTGTATTAATCCTGATAGTAAAATAATAATATATAAGAGATTTTTTACTTTTAATATAAGAAGATCACGACTTTTTTTTTATTATATTTTAATTTGGATGGTTTTAAATATGTCATTAATTAAACTCAAACATAAATAAAACTTTGGAAACTTTATGACACACCCCAAAGCCCTTAAATTCAATATGTAAAGGCTATGAGTGATTGTGAACCCCATGTAATAATGGTAAATAGTCTTATAGTATACAATTCCATTAAAAAAAATTCCCAAACTACACTTTTAATAAATTCTCATAAGTCAGCTCATCTGACTAAATGTACCTTGCTCACACTCACACGAGAGCATAGTGTACAAATTCTAATTTTGAGAGTTATTGAAAACAAGTGATCATAAATTGGATTCAGGGTTTTAAAACCCATAACGGTGGGCTATGCGCTCCCCATGCATCTGTGTCGGATTGGCAAATTGTTGATCCAGATCAATCCGATTCGATGATCCATATAAATATTGAAAAAAAAAAAAAAAAGGTTTATGTTGGAGTTTAGAGGAAACATAGGAAATTATAAAATAAAAACTTAAACAGATAAACAAAATACAAAGGCAGTGTTTTAGGGGTAAACCAAGTTGGTATCGATTGAACTAATTCAATCCTAGCCGATTCTTAGTCTGGATCGAAGATCCAAGTCGAGAATCATTGGGTGTTAAAAGATTGATTGGACTAGTTGAAAATGCACAAACAATTAAATAATTGATAAACCATACGTGCTTTGATGATTTTTTTTCAAAACCAGTGTTGAAAAACCCAAAGGAAATTTGTTTTATGCAGGTTGGACCGCATTTCTACATATACAGTCTAGAAAGTGTAAAGCATCCATCTTAAAGATGGATGCAAGTAGGTGTTCCATCTAAAAACAATGGAAACTACATGTCCAAAAGTTTTCTTACTATAAATATTATTTTTTATTTTTAAAATTTATTAATTTTTTAATATTCATGATCTCCATGTTAGAATTTATTGATTTTTTCACATTCACGATCTCCATGTTAGAGATTACATGTTCTCAAAAAACAACTCTTAAAATCCATCTAAAAAATAGATTTATTAAGAGGCCCGCATAGAAACCAAGTCCAAACCCAAATCGAGGTGATCTAGCAATTGGGGAAACTAGTTAGGATTGATTAAGATTGGCATTTCCATGCGATAAAAGTGGCTAACTAAAAATAAAAAGTTTGAAAAAGAAAAAGGTAAAAATAAAATAAATATGAACATGTTGATTCGGCTAGGCCAAATAGCCCAATTCCTTGATAGCGTTCTCTAACATAACCAACTGATTTTCTAGGGAACTGACAAATTCCCACTTTCAGCTAGGAACCGGCCCATTCCTACTAATTACCAATTTGGGTCAACCAATTTCAATCCAGATCACTGTCCTTTCAAACACTACTCAAACTATGTTAACTCTACATAATGTTTGAAAAAACGGATTCGTGACTAAGATCGAACATCTGCAAAATTGATTGGCCGGATCTAACCTTAAAAAAAATTCAAAATAAAACAGTTATAAGTAATGTTATTTGGATTTTCAAGAAAAAATAGAAGCAATGTACTATGAATTTTTGTTGTCTTGTAAAAATAAGTGAATATTGATATCTCATTTCCAATTGTCTATTGATAAAGAATCCGATTATGTTTTTTCCCATTATTAAATAGTTTTTTTTCTCTCTCTCTCTCTCTAGAGATGATGAGGAAGGAAATGTTGGTTTTGAGGCATGTCTAAGCTATTTGCTCTTATGGTCTCGGTTTTCATGTATTTGATGTTGTTAGAGAGTAATTGATGTTTTGATATAGGTAATATGGCAAATTTTAAAATAAAGACATGGTGGTAAAACATCTAACTTATAATTTTTTGGTTTTAAATGGAAAAACAAAAATTAATTGATTGTCCTTTTATTTTTTTGGAAAAATATAGAATGAGACCATTTACTTTTGATACAAGGTGGTCTCAATAATCTTGACCATTGGATGTGAAATTGGGTGGTTGTAATTTTTTCGAACTTCGTAACACATCAAAGCAATCAAATTTCACATCAAATGGTTGTAAGGAATTGTAATCGCCTTGTATCAAAAATAAATGGCCTCATTGTATACGGTCCTTATTTTTGCAATATGAATAGAATGTTGGTTTTGTTGCCCAAACCTGAAGCCCTCGGCAAAACTCACATCATATCTAATTATCTCTCTTTTTGCCCCTCTCTTGCAACAATTGTTTTAGAGAGAGAGGGTGAGAATTATGCATAGATCATCACGTTTAAAATAATAATAATAATAATAAAACCGCTAATATAAAATTTCCATATTAAGAGTGAGAAAATTAGAATGAAGGTAGCTTTCTAGATTTGGGGCCAGGACCAGTGTTTAAAATTAAAAAAACTCGTCCGGTTCGACTCGAGAATCGCCATGGAGGGATCGAACCGCTAAAAAAATCGGGAATTGTCCGGTTCTAGAGAGAACCGGACGATTCTGCACAATGACTCGTTGATTCACTGTACGGAATTGGCGAGTCCCGTGAAGAACACGGGTTGCACATTGTTCTTCATGGGATTCTTCAAAATTTGTCATTTTTTTATCATTTTTCTTGTTTTTTTTGGCATGTGATCTAATTTGCAGGCTTTAAACAGCTTTATTCAGCTTTTACATGGATTAAATGGTTGAGAAATTTGGTGTTTTTGGATCACGAAACTTGCATTTTTAGGGTTTCCGCCTTTCATTGTATTTCATGCCAAATAGGGCATGAATCTTTCAAAAATTGTAGGCATTTTGATCATAAAGTTGTTCATCAAAACCTTTTGTTACTAATTTGTGATAATCGTTGAAAAAAACAGAGTTTTGGAGATTGAAGGCTCCGGTTCACAAAACCAAGTTAGAAGTTTGGGTTTTTTTTTTTTTCCGTCATATGATTAATTTGACTGCATATTTTGAAGATAACGAGTTCAATTTGTAGGGTTTTTAATCTTTATTGTGTCTATTATGATTTAACATATTCAATTTTATGTAATTTGGTCAATTACAGCATGAAATTTGAGATGAACACAGAGATGTATGCGGAGCCAAATTTCCGCCTTTTTTTTTTTTTTTTTCCACCTTTTGATTTTTTTTCATGATATATTAGAAATATTAAGTTCAAAATTTAGGGTTTTTATTCCTTATATTGTTGTTTATCAGAAAATGTACTCAACTGGATGTAATTTATTCACTTAGAGGTAGATTTTTGAGTTAAAATGGCTTATGTAAGATGGCTTTGTGAAGAACATAATTTATTTTATTTTATTTTTTTTTTATTTTTTTTATTTTTATTTTTATTTTTTTTTGTAATCCATGATTGATTTTTTTGTAATACTTGATCGATTTTTTTGTAATCCATGATTGAATTGTTTTTTTTTTTTTTTTTTTGTAATCCATGATCGAATTTTTTGTTTTTTTGTAACCCATGATAGAATTTTTTGTAATCCATGATCGAATTTTTTGTAATCCATGATCGAAATGTTTGTTTTTTTTTCTTGTAATCCATGATTGAATTTTTGTTTTTTTTGGTAACCCATGATAGAATTTTTTGTAACCCATGATCGAATGTTTTGTAGTCCATGGTCGAAATGTTTGCTTTTTTTTTGTAATCCATGATCGAAATGTTGGTTTTTTTTTTTGTAATTCATGATCGAATTTTTTGTTTTTTTTTTTTTTTGTAACCCATGATAGAGTTTTTTGTAATCCATGATTGAATTTTTTCTAATCCATGACCAAATTATTTTTTTCTTTTTTTGTAATCCACGATCAAACTTTTTGTTTTTTTTTTTTTTTCTTTTTTTGTAATCCATGATCGAATTTTATGTAATCCATGATAGAATTTTTTGTAATCCATGATAGAATTTTTTGTAATCCATGATCGAATTTTTTGTAATCCATGATCGAAATGTTTGTTTTTTTTTCTTGTAATCCATGATCGAATTTTTTTTTTTTTTTTTTTTTTTGTAACCCATGATAGAAATTTTTGTTATCCATGATTGAATTTTTTGTAATCCATGATCGAATTGTTTTTTTCTTTTTTTGCAATCCACAATCGAATTTTTTGTTTTTTTATGTTCATTTTTTTTTGGTAATCCATGATCGAATTTTATGTAATCCATGATCGAATTTTATGTAATCCATGATCGAATTTTATGTAATCCATGATCGAATTTTTTGTAATCCATGATCGAATTTTTTGTAATCCATTATCGAATTTTTTGTAATCCATGATTGAGTTTTTTGTAAATTTGTGATTTTTTTTTTTAATCCATGATCGAATTTTTTTTTGTAATCCATGATCGAATTTTTTGAAAATTTGTGATTTTTTTTTTTTAATCCATGATAGAATTTTTTTTTGTAATCCATGATCGAATTTTTTGAAAATTTGTGATTTTTTTTTTTTAATCCATAATCGAATTTTTTTTTGTAATCCATGATCGAATTTTTTGAAAATTTGTGATTTGTTTTTTTTAATCCATGATCGAATTTTTTGAAAATTTGTTTTTTTTTTTTTTTTAATTCATGCTCGAATTTTTTTTTGTAATCCACGATCAAATTTTTTGAAAATTTGCTGTACTTATTTTTTTATTTCTTTTTATCCATGATCGAATTTTTTGAAAAATGATGATTTTCTGAAAAGATGTGAAAATTGTGACAAGGTTTTAATTATCATGAGGTATTAAACCATATTTTAAATTTTTATTGTTAAAGTTTTTGTTAAAAAAAATGTATGTTGATAGATTATTTATGCAAAAAAATGCATGTTATTATATTTTTAATGCAAAACTGTATTTTTTTTATCTGTTGTTCATGCATTTTTTAGTTGGAATGACTAATGTTAGCTGGCTCTGTGAATAATTATTTTTGTTATTAATTTTTTAATGCAAAAAATGTATGTTCTTGATAATTGAGTTGTAGCCATGTTTGGAGCTTGCATTTTGTAGTATATTATCCTGAATGTTTGTAATTGATATGTACGAAAATATTATTGTCAATAGAGGTATTTTGCAATAACAAATAACAACAAATATGACTACATGAACTACCGTAACATATTATCACTACATATGGTGGTTATTTTTCTTTTTGAACTGTCAGGTTAATTTTATACTTTTTACATCTTAAAACAGTTGAATCATGTCAAGATCTGCAGAAGACCCTGCATGGCAACATGGGCTCAGACTTGATCCCAACAAAAAAGACAATATTATTTGTAATTACTGTCAAAGAGTGACAAGTAGTGGGGTACATAGGTTCAAGCAACACTTGGCAGTGGTTAAGGGAGAAGTTTCTGCATGCACTAGAATCCCCAGTAATGTAAAAAAACAGATGGCGGCAATTCTTAATGCTAACAAAGGTAAAAAAATTGCCAAACATAAGATGAATAAGGTGATAGCTAGTTTATATACGTCATCAAGCAGGAATGATACAGAAGAGCAATATAATAATGACCTAGAAGAGCAGTATAATAATGAGCTGGACATGACCACAAGATTGAGTTTACATGAACAATATCAGAGGGAACGTGGGTTTAGAATGCCCGGTGGGTTTAGCTCAAACATGCATGGTGGGCCTAGCTCAGATATGCATAGCGGGCCCAGCTCGAGCATGTATGGCGGGCCCAGCTCAAATATGTATGGAGGGGTTAGTAGCAATATGTATCAAGGAGAATCAGATGTTGAAAAAATTGTTTCTAGGTTACCTAGGAGTACCAGTATTGCAGGTCATGGTCGTAAAGACCCATTTCTCTCAAAGCCTAAGTCACAACAGATGACCCTAAAAGGCATGGTTAAAGGTACAAGAAACATGTTGGGGAGATATGTTGGTAAATGGTTCTACGATAAAGGGATTCCCTTTGATGCAGCCAATAGCTCATATTTTCCACCTATGGTCAGTGCAATCCAGAGAGTCGGGCCCGGGATAAAACCCCCGACGGCATATAAGCTCAGTGGGCCAATATTAGATGAAGAAGTAGAGGAAGTTAAAAAGTGGATTGAAGAATATAAAATGAGTTGGCCAAGGACAGGCATTACTCTCATGAGTGATGGTTGGTTGAATAAAGTTAGCAAAAAGGAGTTTTTAAACTTATTGGCCTATTCTCCAAAAGGTACAGCTTTTTGGTCTGACAAAGACGTATGAGGAACGAAAAAAGATGCAAACTTCTACGTACGACTATATGATCAGATAGTGGAGGAGGTGGGAGATAAGCATGTAGTCCAGTTTATTACGGACAATGCGCGTGCATGTGTTTCTGCGGACAGCAAGTTAATGGATAAGAGGAAGCATCTAGTATGGGCCCCGTGTGCTGCACACAACATCGATCTTATGTTAGAGGAGATCGGTGAGATCAAAATTGTGAAGGAGACTCTAGAGGAAGCAATGTTGATATCGAGATTTATATACAACCACTCTAAAATTTTATTTCTGTTTAGAGAACACTCTAAGAAAAAAGAGATAATCAGGCCTGCCATAACCCGCTTTGCGACCGATTACTTAACTGTGGACTCCATTCGAGAATCTGAATGTGCATTAAAGAGATTGTTTACCTATGAAGAGTGGTTAAATGACCGCCTCTCGAAGTCCAGTACCGGCATAAAAGTAGACAACATAGTCTCAAATAGGTCGTTCTGGTCTCGATGTTCCAGTGTTGTAGAGGCCACTGCCCCTTTAGTCACGATGTTAAGAATGATGGATGCTGACAGGAAAGCTATCATGGGTATCCTTTATGAAGGTATTGAGAGAGCGAAATTAGCTATTGGGGAGAAGTGTAATTTTGCTAGCAAAGTGATCGAGATTATAGAAAGGAGGTGGAACACCAAATTTGGACGTCCAATTCATTATGCTGGTAAATATCTATTTATATCATTACAATGTTTTATTTTAAATCATTTTTTTATGAAATTGTAAATGACATTTTTCTACCTATATATTTTGTAGGTTACTACTTCAACCCAAAATTTTTCTATTTGATTCCTGAACAACCCCACAAGATTATGGAAGGGGTCAGATACATTATTGCAAGGTTGGAGAGAAGCCATCGAAACCAAGTAGCAGCAATACAAGAGGTATTATTTAATGTTTAGGTAAGAACTTCACTGAGTTGTTATATTTGTGAGGAATAATGCACTAAAACGTAATATATTTGTTTTAGCTTGCTATGTATAGGGATGCTATAGAATCCTTCGGAACTAGACTTGCCAGGAATTCTCGAACTATGATGGATCCAGGTTATCCCCTTTGTTCATTCATATATTTAATCTTATGAATTGTTCTTGCCCTTACAATGCTTTTTGCATTTTAATCCAGCTGAATGGTGGGAGATATATGGTACTGATGCACCTCACCTAAAGAGGATAGCAATCAAGGTGCTCTCCCAGACATGTTCTGCTACTGGCTGTGAGCGCAATTGGAGTACGTTTCAATGGTTGCACACTGCTAGGAGGAATCGACACGCTTCTAAGAAGCTTCATAAACTAGTATACGTTCATTATAATTTAAACCTCCGAGAGCGACAAATGAGAAAGGAAGCTTGAAGACTATGAGCCGATACACTTAGACACAATATTTGTCACAGACACAGCAGACCAATGGGTAGTAGTAGAGGAGGAGCTAGTGTTGCACAAGAGAGCGTTCCTTGAGGCTATCGGTGATGAAGATCTTGAAGAAAGTGATGAGCAGCATGAAAGAGGAAGCAGCCAGCCAACGTATCCACAATTCGTCGGAGATGTCGGTGATATTGCACCTGATGAGGAAGAGTGAGAAGGGGGTCTATGAGAAAATGAGAGAGATGATGATTTTGAGGCCACCCTATCCCAGCCATATTATTCACATATCGAGTCCCAACAGCAACATTGTAGGGATGAGCACGACAGTGCAGGTGAGCATGAAGGATGGACAAGCTTCGGGGATTTTGGATTGGGAACACAACAAAACACTAACACTCAGGGATTTGGGAACAGTTAGACGTCTGCTAATATCGATGATTCTTTTTTAGATCGAATCAATGAATTGTCAAACGAATTCAATCAATGGCACCAGCGTGATCAAGAAGAACAACAACGTCGTCTATCATTTTATTTTTAGATCGTATGTTACTAATTTTATGCTTTATTGTAGTCCATGTATGTTGATATACTTATTCCATGATAATTCTATGTTTATCCTTTTGTGTGATGTAAATTAAATGCTAAATAATAGTTCATGCAGGGAAAGAACATATCAATATTCACATATTTATGCAAAAAAAATGAAAATTCTTAATGGAGTACCCTAATTTCTTATTAAATTCCTAAAAAACAATATTTATAATGAATTTTAATAATTTTTTCGGATTTTTTTGAAGTTTTATTCTGATCGATTCACCCAATTCCCGATCCGGATCGCCGATTCGCCGATGCGGATCGATTTTTTGGATGCCCGATCTAGATCACCAATCCGTTTTTTAAACCATTGGCCAGGACTATAAAAAAGTTAATGGGGCCACGACTATGAAAAAGTTAATGGGGTTTGAAGATTGGCGCGTCACGTGGCTACCCAAAGAAATGGGTAAGACACGACTATAGCCAAAGGATTCGTTGCGACATAGAGGTATGGGCCACACACGCTCCCGTCCAATAAAAAGATTTCTAAATGTAAATTTAAAAGAAATATAAAAGAAAATTTTAAAGATTGGGGAACCGTTGGTTCAGCTGGAAACGACTTGTTGGTTCCAACATTATTAAAAAAAAAACGATTGATTGGCTCCCTCATAATATCGGCTAGTTCTATCAAAGAAATAGTGAGTTATTTATGGAATTCGGTGGTTCCAAATGTGTCTAGGGAACTGAGACGGTTTCACTAATTTTTTATCTAGATTGAGTGACGTCGATCTGAATTGGCATATTTTAAAACCTTGATTATACATATGTGTCAGGCTTAGAATTAAGATATAAAAAGACATGCACTCACTATCATTATTTATAATATATTTAGCTATGTGAAGTGCCAGAACTATTCTTAAGTTTTAAATTACAAAAAAATAAATAAAAACAAGTACGATGATTATCAACTTAAATCATTAAATGAAAAAAAAAAATCACTTATTCTATCAAACGCACTGAGAATTCAATTAAAATACAATGTGGTGTGAATTTTTTTTTTTTTTTATAGATTATCTCATATTACTTCGTGCAAAGACAAAAGGGCGTATTGATCTAACTATGACAGTATCATATTCTCCAACTAATGGTGGAAAATAAATTTTAGAAATTAAAGAAATATAAAGTACGGACATATAAAGAAAACGAAAGAGTTTCCCTTGAAATTGAATGCTTGCGTACAAAAGCATAACGTACTATGCGAATCCAAATATTGAAAATACAAATTAGCTACAAGGAAAGAAAAACAACGAAAAAAATGTTAAAGAAAAAACTTCAAGGAAATTTTTTTTGTATGACACATTGTTCACAAAATTGCCCGATCTAACCGCTAACCACTCGGTTAGATCGTTCCGGTTTTGGGTGGTTAGGGTGATCAACCGGTATTTAAAATAAATAAATAAATGTATATAAATTTTTAAAAATAAAAAATTTAATTTGTAGTGCATTTTTTAAAATTCTTTACATCATGGTAAGTATTAAAATTTGTTTTGATCATTAATAGTCACTTTTATATTTTCTCATATTTTTTAGAAAATTTTAAAAATAAACCTTGGAAATTATAAAATAGGTTAAAACCCATTTTTTTCATTAAGTTTCAACTTCATTTGAATGCGTTTTGTTTTAATCATTCTTTATATACTTTTCATATTTTAGTAGATTTTTTTGTTTGTATTTTTTTTTAACACTTTTTTTTATCGCTCGGGGCTCGCTCACTTAGAGCGGTTGAATCGGCCGATTTACCGGTTAGGTTGGCTAAACCACATCCAGACGCATGTCTGGTTAACCATTCCGGTTTGATTTTACGAACATTGGAATAACATGAGAGATGAACTATTCAACGTTCTATACATATATTTTTATTTAATTTTGAAATATCCTCAATTCCTATAGAAAGACATATATAAAAGGATGCTACCTTATAATGTAGAACTACGGATGCCCCTCAAAAATCCATCGGAAAAGGTGGTTTTAATGTTGAAAAACCCTTTGATTGATCATCTCGACATCGAGATGTATGACTGTGAAAAATAAAAAGATTTTAAGTCTCATAAATAGTGCATTCTACAACATATTATCTACACCGTCCATTTTCAAGATTTCCATATGTTTATAGATCTACTTGATTTTAACCATTTTTTTAAATTTAAAATTTTATAACTAGATATAAAAATAGATTTTGAGATAATCCTAAGAACATTATACATCAAAATTATATACCATGATAAAATTTGAAGGTGCACCTTATCTCTACACCTACCGATGCAACCGAATGCAAACTGCACCCTATATAAAATATATCTGTAAATTGTAGAAATAAAAATAAATAAACAACACAATACATATATGTGCGGGGATGGGAGTAAGTGATAAAGGAAACCAACATTACGTATTGAGGAAATAAAAAAAGACCTATCCAAAGAAGACAATTAGTTGTTAGGGCAGGTATTCAAGATAGTGGGTGACTAGAATATGATATCTTGAGTTCCATTCTTGCTACATATACAGAACCCTTCCCCGCTAAAAAGAACTTTATGGTAAATATTATTTAGCTGTATAACAATGTAGATTGTATTCACATAAAATAGATAAAACCTAAATATTAGATGGTTTCCTTCTACCCCACACCCATGTAAGTCTCTCTCTTTGTAAATTCTATCCTTATCCCAAATTTACAAAAAAAAACCATATAAGGTGAGGCCCTAAACAATCAAATTAAGGTATTTACACTAGAAGAAGACGCATGCAAGTCTCTCTCTTTGTAAATTCTACCCTTATCCAAAATTTACAATAAAAAATCATATAACCCTAAACAATCAAAGTAAGGTATTTACATTAGAAGAAGTTATTTTGGTGCCAAAAAATCCTCAAATTGTCATCTCGACCTCAATATTTTTGGACATGAAAAAAATAGATTTCAAGTATTGGAAATAGTGCATCTTGTAATGTGTTTTTTGGACTGTCAATTTTCAAGATTTCGACATTATTTGATGGTGCACCTTGCTTTGATTGTTTAGGCCCTCAACTTTATATAAAGGAAAAAGTTTATATAGAACCGAGGCTCTAAACAATCAAATTAGAGCCTACCTCAAAAATTTCACTATAAGATGTTGTTTTGATGCTCAAATATCCTCAAATTGATCATCTCGACATCAAGATGCATGAACATGAGAAAAAAAAAAATTTCAAGTTTTGGAAATAGTGTATTTTGTAACGCATTGTTTGACCGTAAATTTTCAAAAAATTTAAGTTTTCATTGATATATTTATTTACACTATTTTTTAAGCTTTGAACTTTATAAATAAAGATAAAAATATATTTTAAGGCTATCACAAAGATTTCCAGTATTGAAACCACATTTCTCGACACTATTTTAAAGTAGGGTCTAATTTGGTTGTTTATTGAAACCGCACCCTTATATAATCATACCCAAGTTTAGAAGGATAGATATTATCCTTTCAGTTACGGGGACAATGAATGCTGGTAAACGTTGGCCCTCTCTATCCATCTCACTCTGCCCCTATAAATATTTGGCATCTCTACTTCTCTTTCTACCTATGATATATAATGTTTTTATGATTATGTACTACCACTCCTATTTAACCTGTAAATGGTATATCCTAAACTACGTCTCTTTCAAGGTCACCTACAATACATTCTGTCCAACATGGAGCCCATTTCTATTTTAACTACATATGTCTAATGCTTGATGTTGCTTGACATACGTAGAATAGATATATAGAATTTAATACATATATAAAGAGAAAATATCAAATAAGTAGTCAAATCACCTTACAAAACCATCAAAGTGGTCGAATCATCTCATTTAACACTAACAGTGTTCCTCCATAAATTTCATTTGACTCAAATACCTCCTCAAAAAGACATGGAAAATAATGACCTGATTGCATTTGTTTAGCATTGATAACCCTGAACAAACAATTACAGTTTGGTGGTTTTACCCCTAAATGGCTCAAGTCAGATGATGAAAATACTTCTAATTCATCAGGAGTTATTAACATAGAATCACCACATGACACAAATATCCCTAGCTATTTAGGGTTACAAACACGTAACTTACTTTTTTTAATTGTAATTTCTTGTAGACACCCCATTTTAAATTTGGCAATTTCTGTGGTTTTTTTGAACTTTTAAAACCACATTATCCTAGTAAACCCCCCAAACTATAATCCATACTGCCTATCCAATGATTTAGAACCATTATGTCTATCCTGTAACCCAGAATCCTGTATATACCATGTTTTCACCCAGAATGCTACAGACACCCTGTTTTATCAAAAAAAATCATAAAAAATAGTAAAATAACTATTTTGACCCAAATTTTATATGAGAGCTTCACAACAACCTGAACTACAAATATGACAAAATAAATTTCAGTTTTGGACACTTTGGTTCTAGGTGAGTGTAGCCCAGACCCTGGACTCCCGGAATAGCAGTTTGGGGGTGGCATTTCGCTGGTGATGGTAAGTTGCTCTTTTCAATTGACCCCCTGTCTACATAATCGAATTTTCGTGACTTTTGTGGAGGAGGGGGCTGCTCAGAGAATGCTGATGTCATAAAAGAATTAGCTCAAAAAACCCCTAGCTTGGAGATCCTGACTAAAAGCCTAAACCTAAGAAACCCAAGTTCTTCAGCTACCCTTACGGCTGAAACCCTTTTCAACCAGACTAAAGTCTGGTCAACACACTCATTCAACCAGGCTAAGGCCCAGTCAATATATGGAGAAAGAGAGGCAAAGAGAACACCGGTTCTGATACGAGCGAGCCTTCGAAGGCTCGGGAGTCACGAGCCACCTGGCCCAGTTTGGTATACTTCTTTACTCTTCCTTGATTCCTTTTTTTACTTTATTCCATTTTAATTAAATTATGCTAACTTTATTTCTTCTTTACAGTGTTTTAAAGTTCAGATCATGTTGGCGCCGCCACTGATCTGAGAGCAGCTCTGCTTGTCTCTGAGCAGATCTAGCCTCATATTAGAATTCGATTTTCCCCACTTTCTCTATCATATTTTAAAAATCAGTTTGTGGTGTTCAAATATGAGGGATCTCCCTCTGAAGGTCACCCCGATTTGCAATGGAAACAGTTTGGCGCCCACTGTGGGGCATTTTGAGCTTGATTCGAGCTCCGAAACACGAGTTTTTATTTCACTATTTTTAGTGTTTTCAGACACAAAAAAAGTCCAAAAAATCGGCTGTGACTAGGACCCAGGGTTTCTGTGCTGCGAAACCTTATATGTCCTAGGCGACACCACCAATGCTGCCCCGGTCCAGGGTGACACGCCCCCCTGTCGCCTAGATCTAGAGGTCCCAGAAAATTTATGGGACCCCACAGTCCTGTTCCAGGGCCCTTTTTGTGCTTGATCACCAATTTTCAGTTAAAAATAAATTTTAAAAATACCAAAAAAATATTATTCTTAGTATAGGTATGTTCTATCTATGCTTTTCTGTTTTTATTTTAGTTTAATTAAGTTTGTTAGAAATCATGATTTTCCTACTTTTTCATGTTTAGTTTAACCTTAATTCATCAAAAGTAATAAAAAAAAAAAATTTGTTTGGGCAACACCACCCGTGTCGCCCAACTGCGTGGGTGACAGTTGGGCGACATGACCAGTGCAGCCCAGTTTTAGAGGTCTCAGAAAATTTTTGGGACCCCACAGCCATGTTCCAGGGACTCTGGTCTTGTTGCTTACTAGTTTCTGGGTCAAAGTAAATTGTTTAAAAAATACAAAATTTTTTTTTTGCTTAAGATAGGTCTATTTTATTTATGCTTTCTGATGTTATTTTAGTTTTATTAATTTTGATAGAAAACATGATTTCCTTGCTTTGTCATTTTAGTTTAACCTTGATTCATCAAAATTAAAATAAAAAATAAAATAAAATATTTTGAGTGTTGCTTCCACCCTCTTTGAAATGTGTCCCGTTCGAACCACCCCGACACAGGCCACGCTCAACTAAGCACGGACGGTGTCTGGTTTTACTGCTTTGACTAAGTACATTCTTGAGGGTTGCTTACCCCTCCATCTTTATTGTGCTATCATGTGAGCTACGCCTCGAAGCACGCATTGCTTGACACGATTGGTGGCAAGCGCTCACTTATTTTCTTTCTTGCATTGTGTGCCTGCTTGCTTGCCACTTTATTTTCACTTGTGTGCTTCTTTACACACTCTTGCACACAACGGACCGAGGAAGCCCGAGAAACTAACAAAAGTTTTTTAAAACCCCCAAAATCGGTAATAATTGCATGAGGGGTACCTAGCATTGAGAGCCGAGGCGGTTGGGATTCGCGTAATTTTAACTGTGAGCGCTCCACTGTAATCCTTTGCTTCAAAGCAAGTCCACACACAATAGGACCTAGTGAAAATCTTATAACAAGAAGCTAGGACCTACGTGGGGACCTACTCAGCCTAGCCGCATTTCAATAGTTAGGAACCCACCCAGATCGAGCCTACCCATAATTTAGGGCAAAAGTTTTCGAGTGTTGTGTTTGCTTATCTCAGTTATTTAATCTTAGCTCTCAGTTCGGATCCGCTTCTGGTCTGAGCTGAAACCTTCTGGGTCTAAGTTTAGGCTTGAACCCAACCTAGCCCAGGTCCAAACCAGGTTCACACTCAGGTCTGAATCTAGGCCCCCTTTTAGTTCGAGCCAGAGGCTCCTGCCTAAACAACTTTGATCCAATCCGGGTCCACACCCGGTCTGAGTTTCATAACCCTCCTGGTCCTAACCTAGTCTTGTACCCAGCCTAGCCCAGGTTCGAACTAGGTTCACACCCAGGTCTGAACCTAGGCCCCCTTTTGGCTCAAGCCAGGGCTCGCGCCTAACCCAACCTTGATCCAGTTCGAGTCCACACCCGATCTGAGTTTCATAACCCTCTTGGTCCAAGCCCAAGCTTGCACCCAACTCATTCCAAGTCTGAAACAAGCTCACACCCAGGTCAGAACCTAGACCCACTCTTGGTGCGAGCCGAGACTCATACCCATCTAGTCTAGATCTCAGTTTAGGTTCTAGCATAGGTCTAAGCTTAGAGTTGCCTTTAGAGCTAGACTAGGCTTACCCTAGTTCAGGGTCCCAACAGAAACCCACCGAGTCTAACAGATTTCATCCAGTCTAGGTTCTAGCCTAGGTCTTAGTTAGGGTTTTGCGCCTAGAGTCAAACTAGGTCTATCCTGAGGCGTCGAGTCTAGATCTCACCAAGTCTAGGAATCATGACCCCGGATTATAGCAGAGCAAGGTCCAACCCTATGGCCCCATCTCAGTTTAAATCCAGATAACTTAGTCAGTCCGAGAGACACCGTCTCAATGCTCTCTCACAAATCATCCATAGCACTCGTGTCAGTGAGCCGACTCTCGACCCACATGGAACCAAACCTAGCTATCCAAGCCGCTTTCAGGGCCATCATTTGGAAGTCATGAGCCAACATGTTAATATGGTTGAATAGTCAAGGGGTCAGGCCGGGGGCAATCCTCCAAGACATAAGGGTTAACGTCAAATCTAGTCCAACATTTTGGCTCAAACCAGGATAATCGCAGGGCTGTTAGCCTGCCAATCCAACCCACTACGAGCCAGAAGTCTAATTATAATCATCACCCGAGCCCAAGTCTACCTCAAGGGCAGGCTACATCTGACAGTAGCTATGGTATTCTTTCACTCTTTTAGTCCAGTGCCGGGGCAAGAGAATACCCTAGCCCTAAGGATAGATCACCCAATCAAGATCAGGGGCAGGTAGACCTAGCCACCCGAGGTCAAAGATATAGTCATCATAGCAGCTTGAGTTGTCTATCCCAATTAAGTGGTGATCCTATCCTGCAAGCCTCCTTGTGTGGCCAAGTTATGTAACCTTCGAGTGATGGGTATTTTCTGGCCCAATTCAGATCGAGTGAATTTACAAGCCGACAACCGGCACATCAAGTTCAACACATTTCTCAAGCTCAGTTCTGAGGGCAACCTGCTACATGAATAGTCAGTTTATACGAGCCACATACCACAAAGTCAGGTTCAACATACCATACAACGAGCCAACTCATAGCTATAACGACAACTCAATTTGCTAGTATAAAATGCCTCCAAGACTCTATAGGGAAAATGGGAATATGAGATTTCTCAACTCCTAAAGCTTATGTACAAGAAATTCTATGACACCTAAAAGATCTACCAGTGGGGTTTGTGATGCCACAGTTCAGAAATATATTTTCAGGGAAAGAGGATCTCGATGCACACATCAACGCCTGCTTATTGATGGTCCACACACTAAGAGACCAAACCAACCAACTTAAGGTCATGTTCTCGCATAGCTTATCATAACCACCCTTGATTTGGCACCGAAGATTCATGAAGGATGACCCTCAAGCAACTTATGATGAAATGTTTAAGCAGTTTTCCTTCCGCTATCGTGGAGGAAGGCCAAGACTCGTCACCCTTTGTGAGTTAACTTCCACTAAACAGAAATCATGCGAGTCTCCTTCTAACTTTATAATCAGATTCATAAAGGCTTCTATGCGGGTTATTGAAACTCCACTCCTTGAAGCCGCGAAGATAAGCATGATATTAGAGAACATAACTCCATAATATGTTACATTCTTCAGTATAAATACGCGTTTGATGTTATGCTTGAAAGAGTATCACGATACGAGCGAGTCAAGGAATATAAAGCTGCAATTGAAAAACCCTCTCAAGAAGAGAGGTGAACGTGATCAAGAAAATAAACTCTTCTGCAAATCATTCACAAGAAAGGACTAAAATGCAAAATTCCACACTAAGGGAATTCACTCCCATTGATGAGCCCATGACAGATGTCCTTAAGAAGTTGCTTAAGGTAAGGCTCATAGAAATATCGGCAGAAGCCAAGATTCCTCCTGCTACATCTTGATGTTGCGATTGACATCAAAACTATGCCCATACTACTGAGGAATGTCAAGCTTTCAGACATAGAGTTCAAGATCTCATCGACAACAACATGATAAGTGTCAAAAAGGAAGATGTTGATGGCAAAAAAGAATCGAAAACTCTAGATGTATCGACAAAGAATACTAATGTCAACCTAATTAACTCAGGAGAATCACAAGCTGTACCTAAACCCGAAGAACATCCACCAAGGGTTCGGAGCACAAGAGGAAATCAACTGGAAAGTCCAACCGATGAAGAACAAAACAACTATAACCTCACCCAAGAGTTAATGATTAAGGATATTCAAGGTCAAAGTAATAAGGATAATATTAGCTCCAATGCCATAACCCTAGAAAGGGGAAAAGAAAGGGTTATCACATATGGAATTCCATGCCAAGATACAATCCCAAAAGTGGCACAAGAAGTCCCCATCATCAAGAGTCATACTAGGACATATGATCCCTTCACCCCGTACTTTCAAATTAACACAATAAATGATTCACACGTGCGTGACATGAATCAGACTCGCAAGAGCAAGATGAACTCGAGCATAAGCTCAACCAAGGCTTTGAAGCTGTGGATTCCCAAACTCATGATGACAAGGAAAACCTTAATTTCGGGATAATAATTCATGAGGGGGCAAATAAGTAAGTGCTAAAAGGAAGCCCTTCACCTCAAAACCTTGACGACCCACCTAAGTGGGAACAATATGATGAGGACCACGTGTAAGAAATTGATGCGATCCAGATCAACAAGAAGGGATCATCTTCCTAATAAGGGGTCAAAGCCCCAAAGTCTCCCATTATGTTTCCAAACAAGGGGCCAAAACACCTCAAATATTAAAAGAAGTCGAACCTTTAGAAATTCTAGGGGGCCCACATGGGCCACCTTCACCAGACTTCTTGGCCAACTCACTTATATGAGATGATGATCCAAGCTTAGAAGATTTAACCGTGTCACCTCTAGAGGTGAACCCAGTTATAGATGATGGAGAAGCAAATAGCCCAAATTTGACTATTACAAAGATTTGACATCTTTACTATAGTTGAAAGAGCTTGAACCTTTCAAAATTCTAAGGGGCCCACATGGGCCACCTTCACAAGATTTCTTGAATGATCCACCAATTTGGGATCAAGAATTGGATATTGAAGATCCGACCATGTTACCTCCTCAATAGGCAGGCTCTCTCAAAGTCATTAACGACATGAGCACAACTCCAATAACTGGAGCACCACCATATCAAGAGAATTCATCCTGTGAAGAACAAGTTCCCAATGGAACAGAAAGCCTTGCAGGGTCAACCCCATCAAAATATTCAATAGGGGCAAAATCCTCTTATGAAGATGATACAATAAGGGCAATTAAAGAGATTGGACCCTTGTTTGTTGATTCCCAACAGGTCATAAGGCCATTTAATACAACAAGGCCGACTAATGAGATTTAACCCTTATTCGTTGACTCCCAACATACTGTAAGGCCATATAATACCAACTCAACCACCTTCTTGTGTGAGAGTCTCACCTAAGCTCGAGCACTGAAAATGAGCCTAACACGGAGTTAACCTTCGAAAAGCAATTCAAAATTTGCAATGAAAAAGATCATCGAAAAGGAGTTGGGTGATCACTCGTCCTTTTGCAAATAACCAAATGAGGCATTTATGCCTCACACTTCTAGTACTCCATTAATGGGAAAACCCTGATGAGCATATCCGTTTATACAGAAGACTAAGGGATTAAGAAACTAAGGGCGATTTTTAGTCTCAAAATTAAGGTTCAATTGGTGCAGTTTAAATGGAAAGTTCAACAGATATTCAACAACTATTATCAAAGAGATTTTGGATGCCAACCCGGGTCAAGGGAAATCATAAGAAGACCGATATTAGAACCTCCCTGCCACTGGGAGGAGGGAAAGATGATCGAATTCTTACATGATCTTAAGGCGAATTGCTTAAAAAAAAAAAAAGGGGCACCTTTGACTCTTCTTCTTCCCCCTCTTTTTCCTTTGTCATTCTTTTATTCTTCAAAAAAAAAAAAAAGAAGAAGAAAATCTCATCCGCTGAGCTAAAATCCGAAAGGATTCCCAAGCGTTGGAAAAAATGTCACCAGGGTGAAAATCCGAAAAGAACCTCGGGGCAATGAGAAAATAAATAAATAATCTCATCTGCTGGGCTAAAAATCCGAAAGGATTCTCTAGCGTTGGAAAAAATGTCACCGGGATGAAAATCCGAAAGGAACCCCATGGCGATGAGATAAAAGAAGGAAGTTCTTTCCTTCATTCTACTCTCCAAAGTCTTTTCTCTCTAAACATCTTCTCTTATTCCTCCTAAGTCAAAGTGGTGTTTAAAATAAAATCAATAAGCATTAGCTTGACGAAATATTGTTAAGGACCTAGATTGTCTGAAACTTCGAAAGGTGAGTGATGGAGGAACGAAATCAAAAATCCAAAGAGATTCTGAACACCTAGGGGCGATATCCTGTATTTTCAAGACTCTATTTCGCTTGAAACTCCAGAGAACTCTCATTGAATTGTAATACAAAAGCTGAGGTTAGAAGATTAAGAAATACTGATGATTCCTTGTCCCGAAGATTCAAGCAAGGACCCGATACGCTCACATAGGATCCACCAAAGGGGTCACAAGTGGTTAAACTGTAAGACATACATTAAAAGAAAACCACCCTCAACAAGGGCAGCAAATAATAATAATAAATAATTATAAAAACTCCACGGTCGTATGAGTGTAACTGCTGACTACCCCGTCCATCGCTGCATGATGTTAAACTGCTTAGAGGGCTTTACGATTGCAAGAGTTAAAACTGCTAACCAAAATTTGTTTTTCAAAATATCATTCTCTTTTCAAAATTTTCATTATATGTCTTGTGTTTTCAAAAACTTTAATTTCTTTGTTAAAATCGTAACCTGTCCTTGCTCTGGGTTCTATTTCAAATCTCTCCCTCTTTTCAAAATCTCTAAAACATCTTCTAAAATGAAGAAGCTTAGACACCCATAAATGATGATTTACCGCATTGTCGCCTCATCTCTTCATCTCTCTCTCTTCAGAATTGGACAGACAAGTCTTTTCCTAAATAGGACAAACCTATAAAAAGCCTTAAGACTATGGAAATCAAAGAAAATGTCAAGTTTAATAATTTGAAATTGTAAAAACCCCTGAAGTTAAATGGCATTGCCAGAAAATCCAACTCAAGTTTTAAGCTTGTGTAACTCACTGACATTTCACGCAGAAAACCCTAGGATGAAAATGCCCTAAGTGGGTGAGTTCGGGAGCGTAATGACTTGGAGGGATTAGTTGGTGTGCCCTCGGACCACGTAATGTCAGGATAAAATTTAAAATGTATACATTATTTTGTCATTCAACTGCCCCTCGAAGGACAGAAAACGCAGTCTTCTTCTTTGCCACTCATCTGTTCCTTGAAGGACAACGAGTGCCAAAGAGGGGCAACTATAGACACCCTATTTAAAATATGGCAAATTCAGTTGTTTTCCTGATCCTTTAGATCCACATTATCCTAGTAAACCCCCCAAACTATAATCCACACTGCCTACCCAATGATCCAGAACCATTATGCCTACCATGTAACCTAGAATCCTGTAGATACCCTGTTTTCACCCAGAATCCTGTAAACGCCTTGTTTTTATCAAATAAATCACCAAAACATATTAAAATAACTCTTTTTGACCCAATTTTTCTCTGGGAACTTCACAAAAGCCTGAACTACAAACCTAACTAGAGAAATTTTAGTTTTGGATACTTTTGATTTGGGCAACACTAGCAGTGTCGCTCAGCCCAGACTCGGCTCGCCCATCAGTGTGGGTGACGCCACCAGTGTCGCTCAACCCATTTTGACCCGAAATTGTCAGGTTTTGGCAGGTCTGCCCAGGGATCAGTGCTGAACAGGAATCTACCATTTTGGGCAGTCCTAGGTGGCAACACTTCCAATGTCGCCCATCCTAGATAGGTCCAAATTAGACGATTTTTAGCAGATAGCACCTTGACAACCCCAGAGTTTGCCCTGAACAGGAAATTTTCGCTTTTGAGCAATCATGACCTGGGCGACACTACCAGTATCGCCTATACCAGACTGTCTAGAAATGCCAATTCCACTTTCCAGAGGTTCCCCAGTTGTTGTGGCCAAGTTTCCCAAAATTTGGCCCAGTTTGGTTGGGCGACATTGCTAGTGTCTCTCAGACCTGAGACTCTCGGAATAGCAGTTTGGGGGTGGCATTTCGCTGGTGATGGTAAGTTGCTCTTTTCAGTTGATCGCCTGTCTATATAATCGAATTTTTGTGACTTTTGTGGAGGAGGGGGCTGCTCAGAGAAAGCTGAGGCCAAAAAAGAATTAGCAAAAAAAACCCCTAACTTGGAGATCCTGACTAAAACCCTAAACCTGAGAAGCCTAAACCTAAGAAACCCTAGTTCTTCGGCTACCCTTTGGGCAAAAACCCTTTTCAACCAGACTAAGGTATGGTCAACACACCCACTGAACCAGGTTAAGGCATGGTCCACATCTGGAGAAAGAGAGGCAAAGAGGACATCAGTTTTGATACAGGCGAGCCCTTGAAGGCTCGGAAGTCCCGGGCCACCTGGCCCAGTTTGGTATACATCTTTACTCTTCCTTGCTTCATTTTTTTGCCTTATTTCATTTTAATTAAGTTAGGCTAACTTTATTGCTTCTTTATAGTGTTTCAAAGTTAAGATCATGTTGGCTTTGCCACTGATATGAGAGCAGATCTGCTTGTCTTTGAGCAGATCTAACCTCATATTATAATTCGATTTTCCCCACTTTATCTATCATATTTTAAAAATCAGTTTGTGGTGTTCAAATCTGAGGGATATTCCTTTGAAGGTCTCCCCGATTTGCACTATAAACATTTTTTAATCCGTATTTTATCCGTGAACAACTGTGGGTGTTTAGCTTGACCAACTAAAGCGGGGCTAAACTACCAAAATTCCCTTAGTTATTCAAGGTTATCAATCCTAAATAAGCATTTTGATAAATTTTTAATATTGTTTGTAGAGCTAATTGAGTGAACGGGAAATTAAAATAAACAATCCAAATATCAAAATGGGATATTCGGCCAGCCTTGATAAATACATTAGGTGGTTTGACGATTTGATTGATTTTCTCCATGTATTATATAATTTATTCTCATATATAAGAAGCTTATCAAAATAAAAATAAATTTTAACTATTTAATATTTTATCCATTTATTAAACTACACCTAAAACATCAGGTAATGTAACTTGTGGCTAGTGACCTTTGATGGACATTTTGAAATTTAAAAAGAAAATATATTAAGTTGTTGGATATATCACTTCTTAGATGTTTTTTAATGTAATTTTTCTAATATAGTCATGTGTTGTTTGCTCAGTGGTAACTTACATAACTATGAACCGTTGGTTCTCCTACCATTTCAGTGTTCCCCACATCTAAAAGTGTGTTCAAGTGTCAACATGTGAAACAAAACAACAATAGAGATTCTAAGTAACACATGTTTTTTAAAATAATGCAATGAGATCATTTGGCATTAGTTAAAAAATGTCACCATAAGACTGGTTAGTTGTAGTACTAAAACATTATGATCACCCCTAACCATCTGACTTGAAAATCTAACGGTTTGTGTTCATTGACTACACCTTGAAGTTCAACTAAAGCCTTATTTCACTTATATCCAAGTAAACACCCATGCATCCAATATTCCACTTGGAACCTATGTGCACAAGGACTTATTGTATATAATCTCATATCCTTATTAAAAAATGTCAATGAAAGAATGTAAATTGATATATTTAGCATTCTTTAAAGGCATTTACTACGACCTCTAGTGCTCAATTATAAATTATTTATTATATTTTCTTAATAAATAAACTCTGCCGTGGTTGGTCCCAATCTCGGATAAAAGAGGCGGGTTGTGTTGAGTAGAGCAGCAAGTGTAAACTTTGCAACATCTTTTTATGAATCCTGAACCTATATTCGTATAGCCAACACTAAATAATAATAATGCTTGGAAGATGATGATGATTTTCTTAATAAATAGTTAATCAATAATATTTGTAGGATTAATACCTAAAAACAATAAAGTACTAGCTAGAGCATCCATGACCAAAAAGGTATTAAACATATGAAAATTTACATGGTTTATAAGATAAAATACATTAAAGATATTTTTCCCAAGATGTTGGACATCTAGATTTCTCGATCATGACTTTTAGATCCCAATTACCACGAGGTTATTCAAGAAGGGCAATAGACTAAATTATCACTCTTAAAATCAAAAAATAAAATATGATATAATCCAAAGCCTATTGAATCCCAATAAGACACTACAAAAAATGTAAAATAGGATTTAATGAGCTTTAAGTAATGAAACTTTTTTATCTAGCACCAATTAAGAGATTATTATTCTTGGACGTCTAATATAAAGGGATCGTTGGGATAGTTTCTGTCACCATGTCCCTCAAGTTAGCCATGTTGGGTTTATGTGGCCGTTAAAGACCTTATAAGTGCTTGTAACATTAAATGATATAGTGGAACATGAACTCAATGGAAGTGTGGTCCCTCATGGACCATATCATGCAAACGATGTTTGCAAATACTGGAGTGTGCTTGACAATCTAGGGCAGTCGGTTGGACTCATGTTACCTGGGCATGAAGAACAAACCGATAGGGTTAATGGGTTCGCGTTTGATGAGATTAGAGAACATACCCGTATGAGTGAGCCGATGGACTGTGTGACCCTTGTGTGTGATGGTGGCTTACAGAGACGGAGGTGAAAACCTCATCCATATGTCATCACACGGCATACATATCAATAGATCGTTTAGGAAAGCTAGAAATCCACGTTTTAGGGTGAAGCGTATGCATGTACGAGCGATCCCCCTATGCGCCATAGAGT
Organism: Amborella trichopoda; assembly: GCF_054954075.1. Classification (NCBI taxonomy): domain Eukaryota; kingdom Viridiplantae; phylum Streptophyta; class Magnoliopsida; order Amborellales; family Amborellaceae; genus Amborella; species Amborella trichopoda. Next base: position 2,733,487 of record NC_142337.1, on the reverse strand, counting down.
TGTGGTCACATCAGGTCTTGGTGATCTAGACTCGTCTCTAGGAGAGGACCTGTAATCCATAGACTGAGATTGTGACATCTTGGCTCATCGGCCAGATTTCGGTGACCCACTAATGAGCCCTTGCTTAGACTGTGGGTCATGGGAAATACTGGGTCAGTCTGATAAAGCAAGTGTGGTTCGTAGGCCACAGTTGAAGGTGGAGTGCCCTATGATTGTTGATTCAATTCCTAAACCATATGGATATATTTCCCATCAAATTATTTTAAATGTGTGTTTTTTTTTTATGATAATGATTATTTTAGAATTATTTGAATTTTTATGAAACTTTGAATATTTTATTTATAATTTTTGAATTTATAAAATTAAAAATATTGATTTTACAATGTTTTAATATTCATTATAAATTATTTTGTTAATTTTAAGTGCATAAAAATAATAATCATGAGGGCCCATTGTGCACATGGGCCTATCATGTGGCATGCCCCACCTTTTACTACTTTCTATTTTATGGAAAGTTTTGTTTTGTGGTCCATGTGACCTTATGTTTTGATAACTTTAAATTATGACATGTGGTCAAATTATGGATTAAGTATGTATTGACCATATATTGACTTAATATGGAAGTAGATATTGACTTGACATATCTTTGATAAATTTTATAGAAAATATGTGTAGAGATATGCTATTTTATGCAATGCACAATATTTAATTAAAATTAATTTAACTTATTTTCTATTAATGGAAAAATGGTTTGAAAAAATGGGATAAGGGTTCATGCACCTTCCATAATGTTGATGACACATTTATGGAATAGATGGCTCATATCTCTCACCCTATAAGTCACCCTTGATCGACGGTCCATGTTCAATCTCACAAGAAGAGACAAGCTAAGAAAAATCCTAAGAAACCTTAATATTGTTCAAAGCCTATAAAAAGAGATTGTTTCTACCAAAAAATCTCTACACATTATTTCTTGTACTTAATTCCATATTTTTCTCTCATATTTCACTTAGATTTTTTTTTTCTCTCTCTTAAGAAATTTTTTTTTCTCTCTCTCATTTTGTGAAAGAACTTAAGGGTTTAGGTTATGGAGTTCTTCTCTCTCCTATCTCTCAACTATGGATTTATGGCTAAGGGTTTTTATGGGTTAGCAAAAAAATAATCCATCTCTCTCAAACTAGGTTGCTAAGGGAAATCACTTAGGGTTTGAGTTTGTGATAAAAAAGATTCATGTTCTATTGGTGTGGCTTGGCCTCAACTTGCTTTCCAAGTTTGAGATTGAAGCTAGATCGTTGATCCCATGCCATCGGATGGTGGTGACTTGATGTGGGGTGTAATAAGCCCGGTTGAGATAATCTCTAGCACTCTTATCTTTTATTTCTTGCAATCTTTTGTTTTATTCTGAAGCATAATGCATAGTTATTTCAATGACATCAAGTTTTAATAATGAGAGTTATGGCCCTGCAAATTCTAAGAACTGTCCATTGAGTTCCGTGATTTTTTTCACTAACTATATAATTTTATTTCTAGCTAAAATTGGACTGTGACCCATAAAATTAAGTCTACTTTCAAGCAAAAAAATTTTCATCACGAAAGTCCTTGTGGTTTGAAAGGCAATTTATTGAAGAATGAGCAAGTGTTGTTTTCTACAACAAAAATTATTTTTATGACTTGAAAGTCATGATTTTATTTCTATACTTAACATAATATTTTACGATCCACACAAATTTTTAAATTTCCATTCTGAGTCTATTTTCTAAAAAAAATTATTTGAAAGAGAAATATTTACTGGAAGAGAGGAATACAAATTTTGGACTGAAGAGAAGTCATCCTGAATTTTCTTCAATTTGGTATGTTCTTCATTGAGACATGAATAACTATATTTATAAAACCTATTTAACAAAGTCATACGAGGCTTGTGGAAATATATGTTTTATTATTATGTGTCTAATTTCAAACAAAATTAGTTTGAAATGGAAACTCCATGAGAGTAGAGAGAAAATACAGTTTTACTAGATAATGTTCATCCTAGAATTCTACAGTATGATTTATTTTGTGATGTGAATGTCACTTATTTATTTATCTGAAGAAAATTATTATTTGAGATTCAAAATATGATGTTGTGATTTATTTCTGAATCTAGCGTTCAACACTAAATATTTCAGGAATAAATTATTTGAGAATTGAGAGAAACAAACTTTTTTATTGAGAGGTGCATAACCTGATTTTTTGCTGAGAAAATTGCATTGTGACTTAAATGTCATTAAAATGAAGACTTACTAAATGGTATGAATTAGGGATAGAATTGAGCACTATTTTATATATTTTTTTAGCCTATTTTAGTACTCAAAATGATTAAGAGAAAAACTCTTTATAAGTTGAGAGATATCATATTTTTATTATAGAATGCTCATATTCTATGAAGCAGTAAATTAAAAGATGTGGCATATTAAGGCATATATTTGTATTCTTAATTATGGAGACCTTTTTTAAAAAAATTCATTTTAAAAGGTTTTATAGTGTGCCATGAGTATGGTTTATTATAGTACAACTTTAGAAAAATATAATACAGACTTGGTAAGATAAGACACTCTACATGAAGAATGTTTGATTTGAAAATAACAAAAAGAAGAAAAAACAGAATTCCTATAAAAGCATATTAGTTTCTTCGAAATGAAGGGATATAGAGAGAGACTTGATGGTAGCATAGAAACTTTAAAGATCAGTGGGAGAATCGAAATTGTGATATTTGAAATCTTGGGATGAAGACAATTATTTCTTTACGGTGTGAGATAAGGAGAATCCAAGTGCAAAAAAGATAGACACTTCATGACATGTAAAACCAATGACCAATATATTATCTATCAGTTGCGTGTTCTTCCAATATCATAAAAGCTTGTCAAACAAATAAAAACAATGAATCAATAAAGCTCAGGTACCACACTATATGATTTTGAGGTATGGAATCTATCTTACATTACATGGTAAGGTCTTATAGGGAAAGAGGATTCAATATATTTTTATTTTATATGTTTTGGTTATATTTTGGCTAATGAATATGTATGGAGTGTATGGACATTAAGTGAGAGGTGCTAATAAATTTGAAAGAGCCAATTTTTTAATACCATGTGTTTTAGTGCCTCATTGTGCTAGAGTATGAACTACTTAAGGTAGTAATACACATGGAAAGACTTTAAGCCTAAGGATGAAATACGAGAGATAGGTGTGACTCATTCAAATATGTAAGCACGAAGGTAGTGTTCTGATGGCATTTGGTCTTAGTGACCATCCTCCTAATAATGTCTATAATATGATGTGTTGCATGTGATGATGAGCTCTTGATAAAGTCTCCATATTTGTCAAAAAATGAAATATTTTGTCAAGGCTTTAATAGACATTCTCTAGCCATGTTTTATTTTAGATAAAATTATAAGATGATATTTATGATTTTTTTTGTGGCCATGAACTTGATTTGGTAGGAAATTAAAATTGAATATGGTAAAATGATTTATGAAGGCTAAGCATGTATTTTAAAATTCAAATTGGATGATTTGAGAAAAACCTAAGTCTATGAATATGGTTTTGAGAAAACGACATAGTTTTGCCAAGTCCTCTAAGTCTTTATGAAAATAGTTTTAAACTATTATACTATTATATAACTATTGCTTGTGAATGCATAGATATATATACTTAGTCAATATTTTTTATTAAAGAGAAAAATATTGTGTCTTTATGGTATTTATAAAAAATTGGAGAAAATTTGTCATGCACTAGTTTTTAAATACCCATGTGCCTTGACCCATGTTTCTAGTTATTTAAAATCTTCGATTACCTAAGACCTTGAATCATAGGGAATGTTGAAGGAAGGTCATCATGCTAGGCTTCCTTGACATATGTTGTGTTAATTAGATAACTTAGTTTGTATGGATTTACTACCAATATGACTAGTGTGGTTGAACCTTTGTGGTTCATGAAGGTTTTGCATATTGTGAAACCAAAGGGTATTAAATTACATATTGCATAAGACTTGTTATGCTACCTCATGTTATGTACATAAGAATGTATATGTTGTATGTACAATAATTAAGTGGGAGCTGCTAAGTCCCACGTTTCTTCTAGCTGCTTGGATATTCAGTTATATAGGTGCAAGCTATTTCACCGATCTAGATGATGAGAACTCTTTATCTGGATATGTGTTCATGCTTGGAGGGGGTACAATTACTTGGAAATCAAAGAAACAAGATGTGGTGGAATTGTCCACCATGGAGGCAGAGTACGTGGCGTGCTGTTTAGCGACCAAGGAGACTGTAATTTCTAAATTGACTTGACCTTCACCCTGTGTGTTGTGAGGCAGAAAGGATTTTATGCGACAACACGATAGTGATATGCGTGTCAAAAGAGTCACGATTCCATAAGAGCTCAAAGCATATAAGCTCCAAATAAATATAACTCTGTTTCTATCACATGAGGAATGAGGTGAGATTGAGAAAGATCGAGATATAGATAAACTAAGTATTTTAGTGAGAGCACTTTCTAGTATTTGGTAGACCAGCTGGAACAACAAACTATAATATTGTTCACCCTGTAACCTGAATGTGTAGCGTTAGTTGTATGGCTACAAAAGAGAGCAGTTTGTTTGAAGAACTCCTTTGAGCCTATGAACATACGACCCTATGTGATGAGGGTACATGATAATTTTCTGCGATAATAGGTCCATAATTTGCGATATGATATGAAAGATGGACTACGACCACTTTTGGGATGAGATCCGAGCAGCAAAGAGAAAAAAAAATGTGTTACCTCTATAAGTCATTTTGTGAAAAGATTGGTGGCGAAAGCCATGATTAATTTATTGAGAGAGAATAAGTGAAAAAATTTTGAGAGATATATTGTAATTGGGAGAGAGAGATGACGATGAAAGAATGTGAGGGAGAGAGAATGTAAGCCCTTCAAAGGCCAAGTGAGAGATGTTGGGTTTATGTATCATTTAAAGGCCTTATGAGTGCTTATAAAATGAAATGATGTAGTGGAACATGAACTCAGTGGAAGTGTGGTCTCTCGTGGACCATACCATGCAAACGATATTTGTAAATGCCGGACTGTGCTTGACGATCTAGGCTAATCGGTTGGGAACCATGTTACTTGAGCATGGAGAACAAACCGATGAGGGTTCATGAGTTAGCTTTTGATGAGGTCAGAAAACATGTCTGGATGAGTGAGCCTAGGGACTGTGTGACCCTTGTGTGCAATGGTGGCCTACAAAGACGGGGCCAAAACCTCATCCATGTGCCATCACACTGCATGCATATTGATAGATCGTTTAGGAAAGCCAAAAATCCACCTTTTAGAGTGAAGCGTATGCATGTGCGGGAGATCCCCCTATGCGTCATAGAGCTGTGGTCGCATAAGGTCTGGGTGACCTGGACTTGTCTTTAGGTGTCCACAGATTGGGATTGAGATCCCTTGGCTCATCGGCCAGACTTTAGTGACCCACTAATGAGCACTTACTTAGACCATGGGTCATGGGAAACACTGGGTTGGTTTGATAAAGCAAGTGTGGTCCATAGTCCACAGTCCACAGTTGAAGGTGGAGTGCCCCATGATTATTGATTAATTCCTAAACCATATGGATCCATTTCCCATCAAATTAATTTAATTGCTTTTGTTTTATGATAATGATTATTTTAGAATTTTTATTTGAATTTTTATGAATATTTGGATATTTTATTTATAATTTTTGGATTTACAAAATTAAATATATTGAGTTTACAATGTTTTAATTATTACTATAAATTATTTTGTTAATTTTAAATATATTAAAATAATAATCATGAAGGCTCAATGTGCACATGGGCTGACCATGTTTTAAGAAGATGGGGCCTACATGTGCCTCCATGGGTAGCATGCTCTACCTCTTACTACTTTATATTTTATGAAAAGTTTTGTTTTGTGGTCCATGTGACCTTATATTTTGATAACTTTAAATTGTGACATGTGGTCAAATTATGGATTAAGTATGTATTGACCATATATTGACTTAATATGGAAGTAGATATTGACTTGATATATATTTGATAGATTTTATAGAAAATGTGTAGAGATGTGATATTTTATGGAACGCACAATATTTAATTAAAATTACTTTAACTTATTTTCTATTGATGGAAAAATGGTTTAGAAAATGGGATATGAGTTCATGCACCTTCCATAATGTTGATGAGTCATCAATAGAATGGATGGCTCGGATCTCTCACCCCACAAGTCATCCTTAATCGACGGTCCATGTTCAATCTCACAATAAGAGACAAACTAAGGAGAACCCTGAGAAATCTTAAAACTTATAAAAATGGATTGTCTCTACCAAAAAATCTCTACAACGTATCTCTTGTACCTAATTCCATATTTCTCTCACATATCCCACTTCGAATTTTTATCCCTCTCTTAAGAACGGTTTATCTCTCTCCCATATTGTGAAAGAACCTGAGGGTTTAGGTTATGGAGTTATTCTCTTTCCTATCTCTCAACTATGGATTTATGGCTAAGGGTTTTTAGGGTTAGCAAAAAGAGAATTCATTTCTCTCAAACTAGGTTACTAAGGGAATTCAAATAGGGTTTGAGTTTGTGATCAAAGGTGTTCATATTCCATTGTTGTGGCTTGGCCTAAACTTGTTTTCCGATTTTGAGAATGAAGCAAGATCGTCGATCCCACGCCATCGGATGGTGGTGACTCTGTGTGGGGTGTAATAAGCCCGGTTGAGATAATCTCAAGCACTCTTCCCTTTTATTTCTTGTACTTATATTTTTTATTCTCAAACATAGTGCATAGTTATTTCAATGACATCAAGTTTTAAGATCTTGGTTTCATTGGCATGTTGATTTTGTTTTGAAGTATATGTTGTTATAATAAAACCACATGTAAGTGATCTTTTGCCAAAACAAAAAAGGTGATATATATATATATATATATATATATATATATATATATATATATATAATTCTCCGGCAAAAGATAACATAGGTATTTCTTTCAAGCCATTGGGATTCCCATCTTGGTCGACCAATTCAGAGCATTTATTGTATTTTATTTTTGTTCTTACCTTATAAATCACTGGAAAATTTTATTAATCTCCATACCTTGGATTTTTTGCACACAGACTCCACCCAGATTTTATTTTATTTTTCACATCATAATTTTTTTACTGTTTTCATTTGTATTGACCTTTAGTGGAATTTTTAGTTCATTTTGGATGAAAATACCCTCTTAGGCAAACACAAAATTCTAAGTTTAAGGTTGGTTCAACCTTGGGGAATTTTCTAGTCGAGATCAGCCCGGCCATCCGAGGATCAACCGGGCTGTAAAATTAAATCATTTATTATTTGACTAAGTGTAAACTAGTGGGGGTCCATGTAAAAAAAAGAGTAACAAGGTTTATGATATGAATAAAAAAAAGTACGAGCCTATGCATAGGAAGTTTGGTGAAAAGGGGTTCTCGTAATTTTCCTTAAATCTTTTGACATGAATTTGGAAGCATCCCATTTTCCGTAGGGGCACACCTAAAAGAAATAATTGAAATAGTTTTAGTTAAAAAGATCTAAATACCCAAAAAAAAAAAAACTTGCAAATAAATTTTGGTCATTAATTTTTATTGAAAACACTTTTTAGGCATCATATTATGACTACAAGTAATAATACTAGGCATGACTAAAACTATCACAACTGTTAATTTGGATTGGATGGGTAAAAATAATAGTCATATTTGCTCTGGGTGGCAATGGGTCGGGTCCGGTCTGGGTCCAGCCGATCCCGAACCTGAATTAACTGGATCCAGGCCCGAACCTGAAAATATAGTGTGGGACAGACCCGGATCCGACCCAAAAATTAAAATAGCTATGTATTTAACTATATTTAAATGTATTGCATAAAAAATATTACCAGACCCAGACCCGAATAGTATTTGGGTCTAAAATTTGGACCCGAACCTGACCCACCAGGTCCAATGTTTAGAACCATACCCGGATACGGATCATGTCTACTCCTCCGGTCCTAGATCCCAGTCCAGGTCCGAGCTCATTGCCACCCGTAGTTCTTAGAGGATTTCCTTTATGCGATCAATAAGCAAAATGCAATCCAAAACCCCACAAAAATAACTCACTTGAATACCAATGCTCCACAAAATGGGTAAGTCACTAGGAAAATGGTTTGAGGCCTTACAAACCTAAGCTCGAAACTAGTAAAATGGAGAGAGCTTCAATACAATGGATTCAAGTCTCTTATTATATAGCCCAATGAACAGTTTGGTCTCGCCATTGGAACCAAGTCCAAATTAAGTGTGAAGTATATCTCAACCCATGAGATTTTTATTCCAATAATATTAACAAGTGATTCTTATAGAAGTGTCCAAACATTTTAATAAACATGAAAGCACCCGATACATATGGTTAAGACCGTCGGGCCGTGTCCAAAAGTGTCGACACCTAACACTAAAAGATAATGAGAGTCTGTGATAACAGTCATGGTGGTACCAAAGCAGGGTGTCCTAATCATAAATCAATGGGCATGAGCTCTGAATGTCCCCCATGGTGCATTGTCAAAAATAAAAAAAAAAGAATGTCCCCCATGGTGTGCCTTGCATGATACGTGGCTGGCTTATGGTTGTTTTTACATGACAAATACGGGAGAGTCTACTAGCATTGGCTCAAATTATGTTTTGGATTAGCTTTAACTGGCCCCAATTAATTGAGAAAAAGCTTTGACGATGATGATTAGATTGAACAAGATCAGCCTTGTTCAGCCCTGCTCCACCCCATTTCTTTGTCCTTATTAGTTTCGTTTGGTTTACTTTATTGTATTTGGCTTGCAGGCCATTTACCACCCCTACATAGGTGGGTGCAATATAAAGTTACATTATGAAATTTGAATATATAAGTTAGGACACGGTTACCATGCAGGCCGAGCCAAATGTGGCGCCTCTATTTTTTAGATGGATTTTTTGGACTTAATTTTTAAGGACATATAATCTCTAACATGGAGATCATGAATATGGAAAATAAATAAATTTAAAAAATTAGAAATAACAATTTTATTAAGAAAACATTTGGACTGTTAGTTTCTATTGTTTTTAGATATACCATCTACTTGCATCCATCTTTAAGATGGAAGCAAGACACTTCTGGACCACATATGTAGAAATGTAGTCCAACCTGTGTTAAACAATTTTCCTATAAGTTATGCCATTTTTGTTATTCCTTCGTCGTATAATAAATTTAATGGACACAATTTGAGTTTTATATAAAAATAATTTAAATAAAAACGCAATCCCTCAAAAATTTAATAATTCACCCAAATTTTTATGATTCCACACTTGTTTTGTTGGAATCATTGAATATCAACGGCCAGGCCAACCCAACCCAACCCAACCCAACCCACGTTTTAGCATTTTTGAAATGGGTTGGATCTGAGCCTAATTGATTCAGGCTTGACCCAAGCACATGTTAGGTTTGGTTCAATGCCCTTTGATCCCAGTTTGGGCTCAGGTCAGCCTTGGCTTGGCCTAACCTGGGTTGGGCCGCTTCTAGCATCACCTTAACCGACACCTAGAAAAGTAGGGGCAATCAACCAAAGAAAGACTTATATTTGGCGTGGTTCCTCCCTTGGTCCTCAAGAAACCTCAATTTGTGACTCCCTCTTTTTAAGACATGTGCTAAAGAGGGTTGTCTCTTCAGCCTTCCTAGAAGTAAAACCCCATATCTTAAACAACACTAAACCCTAATTTGTAAAGGAATAAAAATTGCTAAGAGAAGGGCATCCGTTACTTTCTTCCCACGGAACCTCATCTCTCCCCTATGCCTTTTCTTTAGCTACCCACTGTCCTAATCTATTCACATGTTATTATGGAGCATAATGTATATTAATGAGTCCTGTTTAGGAAGTTTTTTGTATTTAAATTTTTGGGATCCATCACTACATGACTGTTTAAAAATAAATTTTGGTATGTAGATAGATGTTGAGTTTTCAGCGTTTATATCTAGCCTTCCAGAAATTGGACGGTCCAGTTTAGAGACACCTCTGCCTCGAGCGTGGTTTCGATATGCAGTGATTTGGAATGTGTTTCGAGTATTGAAACCCTTGAAAACCATTGGTGACACATAAATTAAAGAAAATTTATCAGAAATATGTCTTAAATTTCGCTAGGTTAGAAAAAAAAAAAACTCATTTTCATTAACATCATCCATACCTTTGTTATTTTGGCTTTTTTTTTTATTATTAAAATAACATTTACGGTAGGCATATTATCCTGAAGGCATGATGACTCTCACATGTTTTACGACACTTACAATGCCTTTATTATATTTGATGATGATTATAAAAAAAATAATACATTAATGCTAAATGACGTCATTATAGAACTTTAAATACTGTAATGCTAAAAAATGTCATGCCCACCTAGCTCATATTATGTCCTTCACAAAACTACAACCCGTCAAAGCAGAACCATCAATTATTACGAAAAGCTTGGATTACTCAGGCACACGCACTTTGGAAGGAAGACGCAGGTGGAGCAGTAAGGCCAATTCTACGCATCACTTTCACTTGCCTTGTCCCAGAGTCATTCGAGCATTCTAAGTTTTTAGTTTCCTGGTAAATAAAGACAGCAAATATATGTTTTCTTTTTTTTTTGTATGGTAGTAAAAAGGGAGAGCTGGGTTGATTCATTTCTTTTGGGTGGTTCAGCAATAGACTTGGAACTTAGCAAGTGGTATCGCAAAGCAAACAAATTAAAAATTCAAGCGTCGAATCCTCAAAGCATAATATTTCTAGGCAAGGCAAAACCGAATGACATAATCTGAGCTGGGTGCGCATCATACCCCTTAACATTGCGGTACTTAAAATACTTTAATGACTCCCTTTAACACCACCACAATGATTTTTTTACCCTAATTATCATCAAATATAATGTAAAGTGCCATAAAACATGTGAGGGTCATCACAGTACTTACAGTATCGAGATACCTCAAGACATTATGTTTGAATCTAAAACTTGTGATAGTCATTATGGCACTTTAAGTACCTTGATGCATCGTACCTTCATGGTAATACGACTACAGTGGATGTTATTTTTATATTAAAAAAATATCAAAAATGATAAAAAGAAAAAAAAAAAAGAAAAAAAGGTTGGACGAAGTTAATGAAAGTACGAGTTTTTTTTTTTTTTTTATTATTATTAAACTAAAATGAAGATATATTTTTGATAATTTTTCTAAATCAAATAACTACTCTAAAAAAATGAGACGAAATAAATTAATGGCCTTTTGATCATGTGTTCGATATTATGTTAATCTTAATGAATAATGCTAAAAAAATACCAAATGCAATTGGGACATTTCATGTGACTTGCTGCTAGGCTCATCCAAATCGTCTATCCGCTGTGCGAGATAATCCTAACCGCCAATATTGCGTAGTGGTAGATCCCACATATTTTCCACCCCAGATCGTTGGGAAGAATGGACGGTCTAGATGGATGCTGGAGGCGTCCTTGAGTTCACCATTAAAACCCCAACATTCCCAATACTAACATGTGAAGGCATGGTAGGAATAATCTTGTAATTGTCTAGTTTTAGGTCAAATTGGAGAAATAAAAATGTTGTAGATAACAATTTCTACTAGATTGGACTGGTTTCAGGTTTGTCCATTCAAAACCGGTTTATCTAACAGTTGGTTGGATCAAATTTACAAAAAATAAAGAACATATGAACAATTATTAAAAAATAAAATATACTAACAAAAAATGCATAAACATGTCAACAACGCTTAGTCCAACCGACCAAACCCCATCAAATGTTTATTTTGACTATTTTTCAACCATATGTGATTTTTGCTTTGGAACTAACCAACCAAAGCACATTGGTTAGCACTTGGCGCTCCAATAGGTCGCACAGTGTGGTCCAATCATGTCTTGATAACGATATATTAATGATATAAATAGTAAATTTAATTTAAATATCTATTTATTGAACCAACAATCATTACATGAGTCTTATCCTAGCTATTTATTAAAACAATCACAACAATAAAATTTTGAAAAATTATTGCTAATATACCCATATTTTCAAGAAATTGGGAAAAAATCCCCAACTTCTCAAAACCTCACCCACACCCTTTTGCCCCATTTTCACAAAATTTCGGACGAAAATGCCTTTTACGGTAGTCGTTGTACCGTAAAAATAATTACGGTCCTTTTATGACCGTAATGTTATTTAAGAACATTACGGTACTAAGAGTACCGTAATGCTCATTATGGTACTCTTAATACCATAATGGTTTTTTAGAAGTACCGCAATGTTTTTTTTTCCTTAATTATCGATTCATCCTAATCTTGGGCTATTACGGTACTCTTAGTACCGTAATGTTATTTAAAACCATTATGGTACTAAGAGTACCGTAATTGTTTTTTTTTTTTCTTATCTTGGAGCATTACGGTACTCTTAGTACCGTAATATTATTTAAAATCATTACGGTACATAAAGTATCGTAATGATTTTTTTTTTTTTATTCTCTTTTTTTTTTTTCTTATCTTGGAGCATTACGGTTTTTTTTTTTTTTTTTCTTATGTTGGAGCATTACGGTACTCTTAGTATCGTAGTACCGTAATGTTATTTAAAACCATTACGGTACTAAAAGTACCGTAATGGTGCCCTTTTTTTCTTTTAATTATATCGATTGACCAATCTTGGAGCATTACGATACTCTTAGTACCATAATATTATTTAAAACCATTACGGTACTAAAAGTACCGTAATGGTTTTTTTGTTTTCTTAATTATATCGATTGATTAATCTTGGAGCGTTACGATACTCTTAGTACCGTAATGCTCCAAGATTAATTAGTACTGTAATGTTATTTAAAACCATTACGGTAATAAAAGTAACGTAATGGTTTTTTTTTCTTCTTATCTTAGAGCATTACGGTGCTCTTAGTATCGTAATGTTATTTAAAATCATTATGGTACTAAAAGTACCGTAATGGTTTTTGTTATTATTATTAATAATTATATCGATTGACCAATCTAGATTACAGTATTAAAAATACCGTAATTGTTTTTACGGTACAACGACTATCGTAAAGGGCATTTCTGTCTGAAATTTCACGAAAATGGGACAAAAGGGTGTGGGTGAAGTTTTGGGAAGTTAAAGGTTTTTTCCAATTTATTAAAAATATGGTTATATTAGGGATAATATCCTTTAAAGTTATTAAATTATTGTTATTTTTGCTATCACCTTCTCATATGAACATTGTAGAGAAGCGAAAACTGTGAAAAAAATAATATTTGTTAGTGTTTGGAGTAGGCTCTTAGTTGCGGGTTTTGGGGTCGGTTTCAAGGAGACAAAGGATAATTGCCTACCAATTTTGTAGTAATGCACGCAAACACTCGGTTTTTTTTGGTTAGGAAAGAGAAAACAACTGGTTTTAGAAAGAGAAAACAATACATATTGCTTTTCATTGGATTCCTCCCACTTTTGTACTGCATGTGAAGACTGAAAATATTCGCCACAAGATGAAGACAGAGAGGTAGAGAGGGGAATTTTCTTGAAATGAAATTTTGTGACCAATACTAGAATCTCATGGCTAATTTTAAAATGAAAAAGACAAATTTTGAGTACTTAAACACCTAGATTTGGCCATTAAATAATTAGCACAATTTGCGTACAATCATAAATAAGGAATTGTGTCCGGTAGATCTAGTGTACTGAGCGGCATACTTTCGATATCTTAGGTGGATAATCTAGGAAAATTGAGATATTGAAGATGATGTCGCACACATAATTAAAGCTGAGTGGGTGATGGGAGATGTGCAATCGAAATTTTATGTAATCAACGTATATTATGAAAGCTGAAGGGCTGGTTCTATATGGGCCTGTTTAGATAGAAGGAAATTAAGAATCTTAAATATTTGAAATCCAATAAAATCTATGGATATTCAATATCAAGGATTTTTGTCATGGATTCTTTAAATATATTGTTTGAATAAACTATACAAAATTTATGGATTCCTTGCAATCACTTCTATGTCTATTGTTTGGTAAGAAAACTTTATACAATTTCTCTCTCTAAAATTTTTATATACTTTCTCTCTTTAAAACTCAAAATTTGGATAGTGTATCTATAAATTTTTTGAGATAGTTTATCTCTCTAAAATTTAGTATGGTTTGTCTATCTAAAATTTAATATACTTTCTATCCAAAATTTAAAATTTGAAATTGTCTATCTAAAATTTTTGAGATAATTTCTCTCTCTAAAATTTGTAGGTGCTTTACTCTCTTTAAAAGTTAATATACTTTTTCTTTCTAATATTTTAAGATACTCTTTCTCTAAAACCTAGAACTTGAGATAGTTCACCTCTTCAATAATTTTGAGATAGTTTCTCTCTCTAAGCATTTTAAGTAGTTTATTTTTTCAAAATATAATGTAGTTTTTCTCTCAAATTTTAAGATCCTTTATCTTTTTTAAAGCTAAAATTTTAGATAATTTATCTCTAAAAATTTTGTAATAGTTTTTTTTTCTAAAAAAATTATGTATTTTCTCTTTCTAAAATTTGATATTGTTACTCTCTTAAATTTTAAGATGATTTCTTTCTCTAAAATTTCAAGTTTGAGATAGTTTCTCTCTAAAATTTTGAAAAGTTTTTCATTCAAATTTGATATAGTGTCTCTCGATCCTTTGATATACTTTCTCTCCCTAGAGTTTAAAAATTGAGATACTTTATCTCTCTAATTTTTTTGAGATAGTTTCTCTCTCTAAAAATTTCATATACTTTATTATCTATTTAAAATTTGATATAGTTTATCTCTCGAAAATTTTAATATACTTTTTCTGTCTAAAACATAAATTTGCGATAGTTTTTCTCTCCAAAAATTTTGAGATAGTTTATCTCTCTAAATTTTGATATAATTTCCATTTATAAAATTTTAATATATTTCTCTTTCTAAAATTAAAAATTCAAGATAATTTCTCTCTAAAACTCAAAATTCGAGATAGTTACCCTCTTTAAAAAATGATATATTTCTCTCTCTAAATTTTTTTTTGCCATTTTTCTTTCTAAAATTTATAATAGTTTATCTCTAAAAGTTTAAGAATTATTTCTCTCTCTACAAATTTAAATTGTTTTTATCTCTCTACAATTTTAAGAATATTTTATCTCTCTACAACTTAATATTTGATATAGTTTCTCTTTCTGAATAATGTTGAGATAGTTTATACTTCTAAAACTTTTTAGGCACTTTCTCTTTAATTTGATGTAGTTTCTCTCTCTAAATTGTAAAATATGCGATTATTTCTCTCTCTAATTTTTTTGAAATAATTTATCTCTCTAAAATATTGCATGTACTTTCTCTCTCTAAAATATGATAGTTTCTCTTTAAAACTTAAAATTTGAGATAGTTTATCTCTCTAAAATTTTGAGATAGTATATCTCTTTAAAAAAATTTGGTAGTTTGTCTCTCTAAAATTTTAACATACTTTGTCTCTCTAAAATTTTAGCATACTTTCTCTCTCTAAAAGTTAAAATTTGAGATAGTTTTTCTTTCTAAAAATTTTAGATAGTTCATCTCTCTATAAAAAAACAGTACTTTTTTTTTCTAAAATTTTAACATATTTTCTCTCCCTAAAAGTTAAAATTTGAGATAAGTTTTCTCTCTAAAAATTTTGAGATAGTTTCTCTCTTTAAAAAAATTAGGTACTTTCTCTCTAAAATTTTCATACCTACCAAATGCTCCCTATGTTTCTGGTCAAGGGAGCCAATGAGTGAAATCCATGGGCCTTGAAAATACAGAAAAACATGTATTGTTGTTGAAATTAAATCTCTTATTTCCATCATTTTGATTTTCCTGATTTTAAGTATCTTAGTCATTAAACGATCCAAACAATAGATTTTGACAATATTTAAGATATTAGGAATTCATGCCTTAAAATTCATGTACCCAAACAGGCCCAAAGAAAATTGTGAGACCGGCTTTGCTCCATATGGTGGAATGTTGGACGGTCAAAAAAACAATATACCGAGAATGAATATAATAGAGATGGGGATGTTGAGGTGGACGAGTGACAATATAAGAAGGGATAGAATTTGAAATAAAAACATTCGAGAAAACTTAGGTGTGATGCCAATAAGCGATAAGATGAGAGATAATAGACTTAGGTGGGTTGGCCATGCATGGAACATACCCAGTACATCACCTGTTAAAAGGTACGAGTTAATTCAAGTGGAAGGTTAAAAAGACAATGGGTAGGCCCACCCAAAAAAACATGATTGGAAACAGTGCGAAAATATATTAGTATTTATGGCCTCAATGAGGATATGACCCTTAACAGAATGAAATGACGGACCAAAATTCATGTAGCCGACCCCAATTAGTTAGGACAAGGTTTTGACGATGATGAGATCTAGTATGCAAGTTTTATTTTTAATAAAATTCTTATTTTTTATTTTTTATTGTTAGTTTGGTTGCTTGGTTTATGGAGTCAAATCCCAAAAATTTAGGATCTTAGAAATAATCTAGCTATGGTTTTGCCTCAAAGAATAAGCCGTGGATGATGGTTGCTTCGGCACATACGTAATTCGCTTTGGGTAATAGTGGCCAGGTGTAAATATTAGAAAAAGGAAAATTTATCAAAAAAACTCATGAGAGCTGTACTATTTAGCATTATACACTTGTACTATTCCACCTTATCATCATATATTTTTTTTATGAATATTTTGAAATTATATCAAACACTATAAATACTATGTCAAATAGTTCATCTTTATTTTGATAGTTTCCCTAGCGAGCATATAATCTTTATCTTTGATGTTAGTCATAAAAATGTGCGTCTCTTTGCAGAGAAGCATCCATCCCATATGCTTAAGGAGACGAACTTTTAATTAGGGAGACAAGCTTTTGATTTTCCACTTCTTTTCTTCTTAATTAATCTTTCATTACACACTTTACCAATCGTAAGACTCAAACTATGCCCACTTTTGCTCTTCTAGAGAACTTTTTAAGTGGTTTCGTCAGACAAAACAATCTCTGTTCTCTTCCTTGTTTAACAAAATAACTAAATTGTTTCAATGATTAATATACCCTTAATAGTTTCCCCTTTTATTTATTTATTTTTATTTTTAATGCTTAGAAACTGGGAGTCCATGTTTGAAAACATTTACACAAATAATAGAAACCTATAAATTGCTGTAAACCCACTGTCAAAGTAAGAGACAATGGAAAACTATCACTTAAGTTGTAACCCTTGTCTTGAAACTACCCATGTTCTCAATTAGGAATCCTAAACAAACATGGTTATTTTACTAATTTGACTAACCTATGAGGTTCCAAGTGAATGATGTGAGTACTTTTGCGGGTCAAATTGAAATGCTCTTACTTGCTAAGTCTGGGTTAGCATAGGGTCTGTAATGTGCTGCCTTAAATTAAATATTTGTATCAATAGTTATTTGAGGCAAGACAATATTAAATCCCAAGTTTATTTAAATTGCGGTTTTAATCCTCATAATTTTTGGGGATTAAATAATGATTGAGCTCTAACCATAGGTTCGAGATTTGATTACTAATTTTTAAGAATTTAATAGGTGTGATAAAAATAATGGACGACCTCTCCTCGCACTATTCTCAACTATTCCCTGCTTATGGAACTGTTCTATGGAGAGCTCCATTCAAGCCACCTTACCAAAATACTCTTACTTGTTTATGGTTCCAATAATTTGAACGATGTTAACATATGGGATTTTAATGTTGTTGTGTTTATGGTTCCAATAGTTCGAACAATGTTAACATATGGGATTTTAATGTTGTTTGTCTCGAAGTAACAGATATAAATATGTGGTAGATGTTTCAATTAAGTTGACAACTGAAATCCCTGCTAACCAACATGGTTGTTGTTAAAGCTTGGCCCCAACAAGGTTGTAAAACTAGGACTTCACATATTTGATGACTAAACTATGATATTAGCCTTACCCATGTGAATGTTCATCGGAGGAAAAGCGGTTGATCTTCACCATCAATAATTGGAAATGGACAGTGTAAATGTCATTTGTGTGCCATAAATAAAAATAAAAATAAAAATCCCAGGTTGAATCATGACCACTATTCCTGATCCGACCCTCAAGCCAAAATCAGTGGCCTTTTGTTTAGGGTCAGGTCGCCGGTGGCACCCTTAAATTATTTGCCTTGACCCTTGAATAATACTCCCTAAGAAAAAAAAAAAAAAAAAAAAAAAAAAAAAGAAGAAGAAGAAGGAGGAGGAGGAGGAGGAGGAGGAGGATTGTTTAGGGTCAGGTCGCCGGTGGCACCCTTAAATTATTTGCCTTGACCCTTGAATAATACTCCCTAAGAAAAAAAAAAAAAAAAAAAAAAAAGAAAAAAAAAAAGAAAGAAGGAGGAGGAAGGAAGGAAAAAGCTAAAAACTTATGTGATATTTGCAATATATACGGGGGTTAATTTTGCTGATAATTACGAAATACACATTATATAGCTTACCTTATTTTATGGATTTGTTACATTGTCAAAAGACATTATGCTTTATTTTATGGATTTGTAACATTCTCAAAACTAAAAGTGAATACCAATGCAAGTCCGCTGTCAAATTGTCCTGTGACTGCTCTGATAGAGGGGCTGCAATAATAATATTTCTATGAGTCTGCCGACACATACTATATATATGCGGGCTCCCACTTAAATCTACCTTAAAAATAAAATTTTAAATCAAAATTTTATAAATTTATGTTTTAGGTTAAGATGATCACGAATATGAAAATATAAAAATTTAAATATTTAAAATATTTATATTTTTTAAAAAAATTTCTACACCGTTTGAATTCGTTTAGGCCCATGGGTTTTTTACAACGTCCATCTGAGGGATGGACGTTGACGACTCAGCGGGCTCTTGTACCCGCTGACTCATGAATAACTTTTCCATAATAATAATAATATAATTCTCTCCCTTTAATAAGACTGTCATTGAAGACAAACAAGTTAGAGAGAGAGAGAGAGAGGGGGAAAGACGAGTTTTAGAGAGAGTGAGAGGGAGAGAAAAGCCCGCTGCAGTCTACGTCAGTGCCAATGCGTAAACAGATTTCAGGTTCTTTTTGTGGTTGGATTATTGACTGATCTCTGCAAACGCGGTTTCTCTCTCTAAAACAGGGACCCAACTAACAGCAAACCTGTGCTCCCCCCTTCCTCTTCTCTATCTCTCTGCAATGAACCTCAAACTTTGGGTGCTCAAGTGTTTTCTAATGGCAGAATGCTATATGGGTATGCTTTCTCTCTCTCTTCCCATTTCTTCATTCTATTATCATTTCTTCATGTTCTCTCTCTCCTCATTTCTTCATTCTATACTCATTTCTTCATGTTCTCTCTCTCTCTTCTCATTTCTTCATTCTATTCTCTTTTCTTCATCGCATTCTCTCTGTACTCATTTCTTCATTCATTTTATTCTCATTTCTTCATGTTCTCTCTCTCTTATTCAGTTATTTACTTTCTCATTTCTTTATGCTCTCTCTCTCCATTATTTATCTTCCCATTCAGCCTTTTAATGGGCATTGGCAATCTACTGTCTGAAGCTCATTGTTCACGCACTCATGCCTTATACAAGTTGCTTTATTCATTTATTTATACTATTTTATTTATTCATTTATTTATTATATGCCTGTATTCTTTTCTTATTTGTGTTATTAATTTTATGTTCATGGTAGAATAACTTGGCCCTATAATGGAAATGTTTTTCTCTTTTTAAATGGATTTCTAGAATTTATTCTTTTCATATCTAAATGCAAAGTGAAGTCCCGGTCAGGGGACTAGGCTTAGGCTGACACTACAATGGCCATGGCCTGGCTAGGACCAGGCCCAGGCCCATCTCGTTGCAGCCTTTTATATAATATATGTCAGGGCAGGTATCCTTCTCCTTCGTTTCTCATCATCTCTGTGTGGTGCCATTTTTGTTATGGGCGTAACAGGAAAGGACATAATACTACATGTAGTATGTTTTCTATATGCTATATGCAGTGAGTACAGTAGAGATGACACCTGCCTTTTTCCATTTCCCGCTCTAGCTGAGGCAGGGTTCATCTCCACCATAGGTAATTAAGGATGAACGGTGGAGATTGGATGGTTTATGCTGATGATGTACTCGACGAAGTTATTGCACGGTCTCATTGTACAATGCTTTTGGCCTTTAGAAAAAGAGTATTTGGCACTATACTAGGGCACATGGGAGCATATTGTATATTTAGTCGCTTAAGCAAAAGAAGTGTAGGCTTTAGCCTTTTAGTCATTTACCTAAAATAATATATGAACCTTTTTTTTCTTTTAATTGATTACTATTAGAGGGATTTATTGGCCATTCCTAAAAGGTTGCGGTTTATATAGAGCCTCGGATCTAATCAATCAAATTAGAGCATACCTTCAAATAGTGTCGAGAAATGTGGTTTCAAAACGGGAAATCTTTGTGATAGCCTTAAAATACATTTTCATCAAAATACATTTTCATTTTTAATTAAAAAGTTTAAAGCTTAAAAAATAGTGTAAATCAACATATCTATGAAAATTTGAAAATCTTGAAAATTGACGGTCCAAAAATGTGTTACAAAATACACTATTTTCAAAACTTGAGATCTATTTTTTCCTCATGTCCATACATTTTGATGTCGAGATGATCAATTTGAGGATATTTGAGCATCAAAACAACCTCTTCTAGTGAAGTTTTTGAGGTAGGGTCTATTTGGATTGTTTAGAGCCTCGAATCTATATAAACTTCCCCCTTCTTAAAACTATGGAACTAGTGAATAATCTTTGTCCTTCACCCTGAATAAGCAGAGGCAGAAATTCAAAAATCGATTGACTCGGGTCAAAGCAGCGGAGAGCCTATCATAATATCACAAACTTGCACGGGTTATTATTGTTAAGCCACGATTAATATGTGAGATTATTGTATGTTTACTGAGAGTATTCTAATAAAGATCAGCTGATCATATGGGTAACAACCTTAAGCACATAAATTATAAATACATGGAGACTCGTAAAAATCACACTTGGATGAAACTCCAGTAGGATTACAAATAAAATATCTTCAAGAAAAGTTCACTGAATATTGATTTGTTGGTTTTTGTTTAGTTTGGGCAGGAGCCCAAGTGAAAGAAGAATCAACAATCCCCATCCCCACATACTCTCCACCAGAAGGCAACACCACGTTCTTGGATGGAACATCATGGTGCGTGGCTTTAGCAGGGGCCAAACAAGATGATCTCCAAAATGCCTTGGATTGGGCTTGTGGGCTAGGCATGGCTGATTGCTCTCCCATTCAGCCTGGTGAAATTTGCTTTGAGCCTGACAACCTTGTGTCCCATGCCTCCTATGCATTCAATAACTACTATCAACAAAATGGAAATGCCCCAATTGCTTGTAACTTTGGAGGAACTGCAGGGATCATATCTAGAGATCCAAGTAAGCCACCTTTCTCTCTCTTCATTTTCTTTTCTTGTTCTCTCTCTCTCTCTCTTTCTTCTTCTTCTTCTTGAGCCTTTGTGAATTCCTATAGATATGGATGTAGGGGTTTGAATCATGTAGGGAATGGACTCAACCTGACCCGGTTGACTTGGGGCTTGGTTGAGTTGAAGTCAAGTGGACTAAGACCCGACTTGCCGGGCCTGCTTGTCGGGTCAAGATCTGATCCATTTGCACCCGAGGAAGCTCATATGGGATTGTCTAAAAAGAGACTATTTATCTTTTGTTCATGTAGGTCATAATCGTTCTTGTCTTATAAATTTCAAAATGGGTGGTTATAAGAATATCATTGCCTTGACGGCTGTATTATCGAGCTCCATGGTGAGGTCTTTGACTCCATTCTCTTAAAAGGATAGGGACCCAACCCCACAAACTTCATGACTCGCCTAAAGCCCATCTAATTTGACATTTAATGAATGTGAATGATTGTGACCTCTATGTATAAAAGATAAACGGTCAATCCCTTTAGTTAATCCTAAAATAAATACGTAAATTTCTAAACCATATTATAGAACATTAACATCTTAAGAAAATAAGCTTAAGTTCTTACATGCGTCTTTTTTTGTTGTCTTACTTTGTGAGCAGGTTATGGATCTTGTACCTACCAGAGTTCAGGGTAAGTTCTTCTCCTACAGTAACTTTATTTTTGTTATTTAGAATATTGTTATTTATTGGAAAATGTTCTAAATAGTTTTTACGTTCTTGTTTATTTAGCTATTTATTTATTTATTTATTTATTTAATTTTATTTTTCAGGAAGAGTCTCTCCTCTTCTCCCCCACCATTGTCACGCCTATGCTCTGTTTCATGGAGATATGCAGGCACTTTCCTCCTTTTGTACATCATAATTTTTATTAGGTATTGAGGACATTGCAATGTGGTAGCTCAATTTTGTGAATTAAGAGCTCTAGCAAATAGCTATTTATTACCATATTATTATGTATGTCTTATTAATTGTCTTTATTCTAGTTGCAAGGGAAAGAGTTAAGGAATTATATCTTGAGCTAATCCATTATAATTTAACCTATCCCCTTAAAATTAATTTCTCACAATAATTTTGGATTTACATTATTGTCCTAATAATAAAAAGTTTCCCTATAAAATCTTGAATAAAATTTAAAAGCAAAATAAGCCATATAACAGAGAAATATGTTAAATGTTCTAGAGTTCCAATTAGGCAAATGGGGAGAGGAGTTCTCATTGGGTTGTAAATTAAAGCTATTAATTTGGATAGTGATTTTGATAAGAAATAAAACCTCAAAAGTAGAATCCAACTCTCACTATACACAACATTCTCTGATCTATGAGAAATATCGCCTTTGTTCTCTTTAGAATAAAGTTACTTCCCAAATTTAGTTCTTTGCCTTTTGCTCTTTTTGTTTTTTCATGTCAGTCTATATTTTCCTATACTCTTGAACTTTAGGCCATTTTCCAATGGGTAAAGTTTATATGGAGCCGAGGCTCTATACAATCAAATTTGAGCCTACCTCAAAAATTTCATTAGAATATGTTGTTTTGATATCCAAATATCTTCAAATTGATCATCTTGACATCAAGATGCATGGACATGAGAAAACATTGGATTTCAAGTTTTGGAAATAGTGTATTTTGTAATGCATTTTTAGACTATCAATTTTCAAGATTTTCAAGTTTTCATAGATCTGTCGATCTACACTATTTTTGAAGCTTTAAACTTTATAAATAATTATGAAAATATATTTTAAGGCTATCACAAAGATTTCCAATAGTGAAACAACATTTCTCGATACTATTTGAAGGTAGGCTCTAATTTGATTACTATTTAAATAATGTTTAATATAAAATAATTTAATATTATTTAAATAAATTTAATTATATATTTAAATTATAATAGTTAAAAAATACTTGTATATATTTAACATAACATATAAATATATTTAAAAATACATTTATACTTATTTTTGGGTTGGGTCTAGGTGTGAGTCCCATAGTTTTTATCGGGTCCAGGTCGTCCAACTGGTTCTGACCCGACCCGTTGCCACCCCTATTAGGGTGAATGTTGAAATGGTGCACATAACAGTCGCAAATAATAGCACATAACACTCGCAAATATGGAAAAAGTTTATATAAGGACGTTACCTTATAATGTAAAACTACGAATACCGCTAAAAAATCCATATGAAAAGGTAGTTTTAATATTAAAAAACCCTTTGATTGATCATCTCGATTTGAGATGTATGGCTATGAAAAAAACGAAGATTTTAAGTCTCAAAAATAGTGCATTTTACAACATATTATATACACCGTCCATTTTCAAGATTTTTATATGTTTATAAATCTACTTAATCATTTTTTAAATTTAAAATTTTATAATTAAATATAAAAATAAAATTTAAAATAATCCTAATAACATTTTACATGATAATTATATACCATAACAAAATTTGAAGAGCACAGTAACAAAATTTGAAGAGCACAGTACCTCTACACCTACGGAGGCGTCCGTATGCAAACTGTAGCCCGCAAATAATATTCAGGCGGACAATGCTCGGACGTTAAGCACGTAAAATGCTTTAGAGGAACTTATCCTTATATCTAAATAATTATAGCAAGTACCAAAATTCCCTTTAAATTTTAAATATTATGTGCATATCCCTTCTGTAATCTTATTTTTTTGTTTTTATTTTACCCTCACTTCGTATGTTGTGAAAGTAAAAAAATTAATTTATAACCATGGAATTCCAAGGTCCAAAGTCATAAGGTAGAATTCACCGTCCTAATGAGGTGACTTTGGATATTGGACGCCCTATGTCTTAAGGTAACGTTATGACTTCGGACATTGGAAATCTAAAGTAATGTATGATTTTAGATTTTCAACATTCGAAATGAGAGAAAAATGGGATTAAAAAAAAAAAAATTTTAAAAATGAGATGTACACGTAATATTAAAAGTTTGATGGGGATTTTAGTGATTACAATAATTATATGGGATATACAATTAATTTCCGCAATGCTTTAACTATATTCCAGTATATTTTAATAGTTTCTTCTTGTTTCATGGGTTTGTATACAATGAGACTGTGATATTTATTATATCTAAAAAGGTCATGAGAACCTCCAGTGGTCAAATATATTGTTTGGCTGAGGTATGTCGTATTATTTTATTGGCTTTTGAGCCTAGTCAATAAAATAAAGGATTGTATGCTATGAGATGAGATCATTTATCATTGTTATAGGTGGTTACATTTATTCGAGGTCAAATTGAATGGCTTGGGGTGTATCACAAAGTTTGAGAAAATTTGTTTTGAATTTTGAGTCTAATCAATAACACACTTGCAACTGATAAGAATGATTATTAACTCTTTGTATTAAAACTAAATGATCCATTTTTATACTTTTCTCTGGCCTTTGGCGACCAACAGCTCCGGATACTTTATTGTACATTCTTTCTTTTGTTTCATTGATGGCTTTGGACAGTTAGTTGTTTTAGAGGATTAAACATTTTTACTATTCTCATCCTATACATGTGTGGAACTAAAACCTGAATGCCTTGGGCTAAAAGCTAGTGATATGAGCCACCAAATTTCACATCTACCAATTAGGGATGATTTTGATATTTTATATAAATGTCAAATATTATTACTAGTGGAATTATGTGCTTTGCACATAGTTAAGTATCTCATTCACTGCCCAAGCTATTATGTGCTGTGCACATAGTAGATCAATTTAAATATGTATTGGCGAAAGCATACTTCTAAATTTTGAATACATATGAGAATTTTTTAGAGAGAATCAGATAATGATACTATTAAAGTGAAATATGCAAAAGCTTTTAAAAAAGGTATTTAAGTATTAATATTTTTATATACAATGCTATATTAGTATATAATTTGTAATACATAATTATAAAAAACTATCATTTTAGTATAATGATGGATATGCAATAATTATAATAATTATCTAATTTATTGCAAACTAATATAAATATTATTTTTTTAACAAGAATACTATAACTTCATTAATTAATCAAAGATATTACAATCACACCATATAAAGGGAAGTAAATCTTCAGAAATCAACATCTCTCCCAGCTGAATCCCGTTTTTTCCTAAACCATATGCAATCTCATTAGCCTTTCTATACACAACACATATTGGAATGAAACTTCCAACTGGTCACTGATGTCCATAAATCCCATCCACTTATATCTCAAACTCTATGGTGACCGAGACTCCTTATTATACCAATTAATGATATGGGGGGAATCACCTTCAATAATGCACGATATGAATGTAAATGGCTGAAAAAGAAGGTGAAGTCCTTGTAACAAAGCTTGTAACTCCGCATGATTAGTCATAGTCACTCCACAAGGTCCTGCATAGTATAAAACCACTAGGCCATTTGAATCCCTTATAACTCCTCCAAAGCTAGCTTCATTCATATTTTCAAATGAATTTCCATCAAAATTCAATTTCCATCAAAATTCAACTTTAGGCTGCCACTCATTAGAGGATGCCAAACACCTCTAGGCCGAACCTTAATCATCTTGTTGAATCAAATTTATAAGTTATTGAAAAATGGAAGATAATTTTTGGTTTTTGAAAAATAAAAAAAATTGATGGTTTTTCAAAAACCTAAAATTTATCTCTTTCGAGTAAATTTTCCATTAAGCTATTGGAAAATGAAAGATAGTTTTTGATTTTTTCAAAAACCAAAAAATTTTATTTTTTGGTTTTTAAAAATTTGAAATGTTTAAATAAAATTGGAAAGGGTTGTTCTATCTTTTTTTAAAAAAAATGTTATGAAGTTGAAAAAAACAGGCATACATGTAATGACGAAAACTTTGTAGTAATTATGTAATAACGTTAAATAGAATGGATATATATGTTATTTTTTCTAAAAATATCATTGTAATTTAATCTAACAATAATAATGTAATTCACACTATTGTATAATAATAATAATATAGCCATCTTATTAAGGGTACAGTTTGTATATAGCCAAGGATCTAAACAATTAAATTAGACCTCACCTTCAAATAGTGTCGAGAAATATGTTTTCAATACTAGAAAGTTTTGTGATAGCCTTAAATTATTTTTTCATCTATAGTTATAGGATTGAAAGCTTCAAAAATAGTGTAAATCGAGCATATCTATGAAAGCTTGAAAATCTTAAAAATTGACGGTTGAAAAATGCGTTACAAGATGCACTATTGTCAAAACTTGAAATTCATTTTTTTTCTCATGTCTATGCATCTTGATGTCGAGATGATCGATTTGAAGATATTTGGGCAGGAAAACAATATTTTCTAGTGAAAGTTTTGAAATAGGTTCTAATTTGATTGTTTGGAGCCTAGGCTCTATATAAATTTTTCCCTTTTATTAATAATATTTGATAATTTAATTGACCTATTAATATGTGTGCATGCGCAATGTGTGCATGCGTGTTATGTCTCATTATATAATCAAAATATATTAATATCATTTATTTTAATTATCTTATATTTCGTTGTCCCTTAATATGTTGAATATCAATATTATGATATTATTTAATGGGTTATGTTAAGGTGCTCACGTTATGGAGTAATTTATCATTGTACTCAATAAATTTTAGATACTTCTATACTCTTGTTTTGTATATGAAATATTTTTTTAATAAGGGTATTTTTTGTCATTAAGAGAAGTATGACGTCCTCCATATGGGTGTGCCATCGCCCACATTTAACATACTAGTGGCATTTAATGCTTTATGTGGGTGATGTCACACTCACCCCATGTAGATGACATCACACGTCTCCTAATTACCAAAAATACCCTTACTAAAAACAATCTTAATGTACAAAATAATGGTATACAAGTATCAAAATATGTTTAGTACAATACTAAATTACTCTATAGTGTGAGCACTATAACATAACCCTTATTTAATTACCATAATAATGATACTATTATTTAATAATAATATTTATATATGATAATATTATTATTATTGAAATAGTTATCATGTAATATTTATGATATATAATATAATATATTTCATTGGTCGTATGTTACATATAATTTAATATTTCATTTCAGATTACATATTTAACAAAAAATGGACTAAATATAATATATTTTGTTCGTCGTATGTTACATATAATTTAATATTTATTTAAGATTACATATTTAATAAAAAATGGACTAATGTATACAATATTATATTTATTTTTACTTTCATATATTTTAATGATATGTATTCCATGCATGATAATCTTCTATCCTAATATCTCTTAAAATAGTTAAATTTTCTTTATCCTATCCTAAAATATCTCTCAATCCGTAAACATGTGTCTGCCTTTTAAGTGTGACTTAATAATGTAATAAAAATGTAGATATACTTTTCCTTGTTTTGTTCATGGTTGTGTGCGTTACCGATCACATTTGTTTTTTGAGGACTAATGTATTCACTCATGGATTTCCTATTAGCAACAATGTTTTGTTATTCCTACGATAGTTTTCACGACTCGACTGGCCGTGTTACTTACTCGTGCATTAGCCGGTGTAGTAGAAAGTATATACTAGGTTAGGTCAAAATTATTCACCAAAAAAAAAAAAAAGGTTAGGTCAAAATTTGGTCGAATCTAATGTTATAGTTGGTAGAGCGAACAATTTTGATTAATTCGACTAATTAAATAAAGTTTGGCAAATTTTAATATATTTCATAATCTCAATCACTTTTTTTTTTATTTTAGAAATCCAATCTAACTTATTTGTCTAGCTATCGATCTAGTTTTGATTAAACCGCATCCCTCACTGATTCAAAAATTTACAACTTCTAAACCAGAGGAAAGTAAAAATGCAGTCCCCCTGTTTAAATCAAAATATCCCCTCATTTGTACGCTTCAAAAGGGGAAGCTTCGGTTCTCTGGTCAGCTTGTAGGTAGGCCTGTAATCTACGGGCCGCGCCCAATGTGGACCATGTTGGGCCTAACTATATGGTTTGTTGGGTCATCCCAAGCACTTTAGCTGAACAAACTAGGGCCTTAATAGAAACCCTAAGTATGTAAAGTTGCCTGATTTTAGGCCCATTTGGTGGACCTTATTAGGTCTGCAAACTGGCCTCAAGCCCCGCTTAGCTTTAGAATTTTCGGCCCAGGCATGGGCTAGAAAGGCCCGGTTTAAGTATGAAGGGTTGAATATCAAATCGAGCTACGCTGGCCATGGCCCATGGAGTTTGTAGGCTAGGCTCGAACATCCCTAGTAGTACATTAGCCCAAGCTTGCCTAGACTGTTATGAAACAATATGGGCTCAGGGCCCACTTTGGCTTGGACGGCCCCTGCGCTTTGGCAGTGGGTAGATGGTGGCGTTGGTTATATCTGCAAGTGTTAAAATATTTCATGCTCACACAGGCCCATGTCATCTATCTACTCCCTCAGGTAATGTATATCATGAGTAATTTAGAACCCCAAATTTTGAGGATGGGAACACTTCAACCCATTGACCAATCTTATTAAAGAGAAAAAGGAAAAAAAATTCAAAATCAAACTCTGTGCACTTGAAAAAAAGTAACATCGCAAGATTTGATAAGGACCTTCCAATAAGGTGCGATCTAATGGTTAGAAAAATCATAATTCAACATTACTTTTGAAATAATCATTAGTGATTTTTAGATGGTTCCCAAAATTTTAAATGGAAAAGTTCATCCCATTGGACTTCTAACTAAAGGAATAGGTAAGTAGTAGTGCTCCCACAAAGGCATACTTTATGTGCTCCAACTTTCCTCGTGATTTTTCTTTTTCATGTTTGAATAGTAGGAACGAAACTCTAAACGTCATGTTGTAGCACGATACCAAATTAACCGCTCAACTATAGAGGCCATGCCGGTCTGAGATTGATTTTGCTAGAGTGTGGCAAGGGCATGTTAGCTCTTTGTATTTTTGGAGCAGGATAGTACTTACTCCACGTATTTGATGGGTCCAAAACAATGGTCGTAATACCAGAATCAATGCTCAAATGGATTAACATGAGCATCATTAAGATCAAACCAGCATGTTAGCAAATACATCTTTGTAGTTTGAATGTTTATTTCTTGTAAAATAGGATCTTTGTAGTTTGGATGGGTTTGTTGTATAGGATAATCTATTCCTATTTTGAAGAATGTAACGTGCACATATGTGTTAATATACTTGTATAAGGATTTTCCCCAAATAAATAAGAAGAAGAGAAACACATTTTTCTATTTGTTAACAGTTTGGTTTCATTCTGCTCAGCTTTTGGTAGAGCAATTTGGTCTCATTCTTTTGAGGCATTTGCGGCTTTATGCTCTCTCTCATTGTAAGTCTGTCCAACTTCTTCTCAACTTTTGGTAGAGCAGTTTGGTCTCATTTTTATGAGGCAATTGTGGTTTTATGCTCTCTCTTATTGTAATTTCGTCCAACTCTTTGGGTTTTGGGTTTGTTACTTTACGATACCTGTGGTCTCTTTGATTTAGTGTGATCCCTATTTATGCTCTTTATCTCTTTGTTTAATTTCTCTCTCTATCTCATTTTTATCCCTTTGTTTTCTCTCTTTTGAAATTTTAAGCATCTATTCTTTTTATCAAGGTGTACCTAATAAAACTATTTTAAAAAATAATTAGTAAAATATAAATTGATCAAAATATCCCCTGAAATATTTCAAGGTATTTTAGTCAATTTATTTTTTGTAGATTATTTTTTTGGCAATTTATTAGATTCTCTTATTTTTAAATAATACACGCCCAAATTTTCAAGTGATTTGGATTTATAAAATAAATAAATTCAAATACGAAATGCAATCGTGATCATTCGATCGGCTCAACTTGAATCTGTGCCGCTGGGCTCATGTGTAGCTGTGAGTTAGTGAGCTTATGCAAGCATTTCCTATCCATATATATATATATATATATATATATATATATATATATATATATATATATATATATATATATAAGGTTGTAACCGTAAACGATTTAATTACGATGCACTTCCAAATTTTACCATAATATGTAATTTTGGTGTAAAAAATTATTAGGATTGTCTGAAAATCTATTTTCAGCTCTACTTATAAAATTTTAAACTGCAAAAATGGTTAAAATCAAGTAGATCTATAAAAATATGAAAATCTTGAAAATGAATAGTTTAGATGATGTGTTGTAAGATGCACTATATTTAAGACTCAAAATCGTTTTCTTTTTTTTTTCATGTGCATACATCTCGATGTCAAGACGATCAATTAGAGAGTTTTTTAACATTGAAATAACCTTTTTCGATGGATTTTTGAGGTATATCTTCAATTTTACATTTTAAGATTACAACCTTATAGAAACTTTTTCCTCACCTTATATAAGGTTTTCATATGAACGAATGGTTGGGATAGCTTCAATTATAACATAATGCCTAATAATGTTCTATTTAGAATTTTTTTTTATAAACGACACTGATATGTTGTGCTCACTACTGGCAGCGACGCAACCAGCAAAGACAATAAATTATTTATGATGAAACAAGATCTTCAAAATACCTCAATAATTTATAGAGAGGTATTTATGCAAAACTATTTTTTCTTACTTTTATCAAGTGCTCGGAAAATTCATCACACTTTAATATTATTTTTTCTTACTTTTATCAAGTGCTCTGAAAAATTAACACACTCTAAATTTCATGTCACAATGATTTATCAAATAAAAAAGTAAAAACCAAATACTCTAAATCATCAAGTGGTTAACTTGTGGTAAGCCCTTACCACATAAAACTTATATACTCCCCTCATTCAACTGTCTATTATGAATGGAAGGCGAAGATTGTCCCAATTATAATGTCATGCCTCTAAACTATTTTATTTTTAAATTTTTTCTATAAACTATTTTTACACCAAAATTTGGACGTCCAATCTCTTGTACTAGCGAAAAAAAAAAAAAAAATATATATATATATATATATATATATATATATATTTTAATAAAATAAAAAGACCAAAATACCACTGAAATTTTTAAAGGGTATTTTTGGTCATTATATTTTATCAAAATTTTATTTTTAATATTTTTTTATAGGTGCTCCCCAACGAGAAGATGGGATGTATCAAATTTCATGTTCATGCAATTTGTATAAATTTCATGTTCATGCAATTTGTATAAAAAAACTAAAAATAAAACACTTTGAGACGTCGGATATAAAATCAAACGCTGAGTGGCTATCTTGATCAAATTTGGATGGTTGGATGGTAGGGGAAGCATATATCTTCTATGTTGGAGGGAAAGTATAGAAACCTTTCCCTATAGCTAAAGCAATACCATTTGTCTATTTTAATCGAGAAGAAAAAACAAATCACTTGTTTTGTAACTTTTTGTTTTTTGTTTTACAAGAGCATGGAATTTTATTAATCAACAAAGAACAAGAAGATGGTTACAAAGGCAAAGGAGAAATGAAAATAGAATCAGCTTGCACCCCTTAACAAAAAAATTTGCTCTCTCATTAGCCTCCCTATATACATGTTTGAAAGCAACTACTTGATTTTGACATAAGTCATTCACTTCAAATAAAAACTTCCTCAATCTCCATGGTGACCTATAAACTCTTGAACACCAATTAATGACATTTAAGAAATCTCCTTCTACCTCCCAGCCTATGGTCAGAAAATGCACCTTCAATAATTTTATCTCCTATAGAACTACCATCATCTCAACGAACAACTTCGTTGGCTGTAACTAACCCACACGGGCCATAAAAGAACATCAACTCCAAACCAGATGGGTCACATACAACACCACCAAAACCTGCTGGACTGGATTCCC
Organism: Amborella trichopoda; assembly: GCF_054954075.1. Lineage (NCBI taxonomy): Eukaryota > Viridiplantae > Streptophyta > Magnoliopsida > Amborellales > Amborellaceae > Amborella > Amborella trichopoda. The sequence continues at coordinate 2,701,172 of NC_142337.1, read as the reverse complement.
ATAAGAGTTCCTATCAAAATTTAGTTTAACATTACCACTTAACATAGGATACCAAACTCTAAGTATAATAGATCGGTGCACCTGAAGCATAAGGTTCTTCAAGTTAAGGCGTATATCAATCAAAGATATACCAAAACCTTGAATTGGATAGCCAAAACCAAATATGTTTTGTAACTTAATTCATTTATTTATCCATCATTTTTAATTCCTTGATTGATTTACTTTATCCATCATTTTCACATGGTTAAGCAGTATGGGGAGAGATAAGCTTGAATGAGATAGATATCAACCGGTTATTACTCACACACTCCATTATACCAAACTATTATTCATATATCTTGTTTTATTTTTTAAATCAACTCTAAGGGATTCAACTCGCCCTCGCTAGGGCAAGCCAGTCACACAGGTTCCAAGCTTCGATAAAGGAGGAGGGTTGCTAAATATTGTCATGAATTTTGAACATAGTGGAACAAGATTCATGTAACCAATCTTAAATAGTTGGGATAAGGCTCGGATGATGATGATAAAATCTTAAAGATTCAATTGGTGATATGATTTTGACTGAACAAGATCTCTCACCAATTTGTTAACCAGTTTGATTTTTTTTTTATAGTTAAGTGGAATGAATTGAACTTAAAAGATATATAATTGGTTAATGTAACTACTAACCACTAAACGCCGATCACAATTCCCGAATGACCCGTTCGATATTGGTGACAATAAAAACAAAATAATCATTTTACTTAGAATATATAATGATTTAACAATCGTATCCCAAATTCCCAATCATGAACCAGATAAATGATTTCCAGATATGTTTGTATGGCAACGACGATCTTGTGAACTGTGTCATCCCCACCATCCATAGTAGGGGTCCAAGGGATGTGAACGTTCAGATTTTGCACAAATGGACTTTCATGGTTGTTTCCCAATTTGCCCTCAAGTTATGAAGGCCCAATAAGGCTTGAAGCCTAGAGAGGTCTAGGCCCATTTTACTTGTTCACCCTGTTGGCCTGGACGCCAGCCAGACGTCCATTCAAACGGGCCTTGGCCCATGGAACTTGATATCAAAATTTTCATCATGCTCCATTGCTCAATTTGGCTAAATAAATATGAGATTATATACAAAGCCATTTATTATTGGTACAAAAAAGTCACAATTATTTTTAGTTATTGAATGTAAAATTCGACATATATTGAAGTGTGTCAAAATATTTGAGAAATTTTATTTTAGATTTTGTGCCAAATCAGTGACGTACTTTCAAGTCCCAACCACACAATCTCACATCTATCGGTTAATAATGATTGTGATTTTTTTGTATAAAAAATAAATGATATCATTATATATTTTTCTAATAAATAATGAAAATACTTCACACACAGTATCGTTCACATAAAATATGTGACTGCTATTCCCAGCTGTTTGTTCTGAACGAATGCCTTGGATAGCTTCAATCTTAATGTGATGCCTACCAATGCTCTATTTAATTTTTATTGATAAATCGTATTGATATGAAATTGTCGTATTGATATGAAATTATTGAAATTTTATTGAAATCGTATTGATATGAAATTATTGATAAATCGTATTGATATGAAATTATTGATAAATCGTATTAAATTTTATTGAAATCGTATTGATATGAAATTATTGATAAATCGTATTAAATTTTATTGAAATCGTATTGATATGAAATTATTGATAAATCGTATTAAATTTTATTGAAATCGTATTGATATGAAATTATTGATAAATCGTATTGATATGAAATTGTGTCACCGCTTGCTATGACACAACTAATAAAACCAATGGTTTAAAAAACGGATCGGTGACCCGGATCGGGTTTCCAAAAAACCGATCCGGATCGGCGAATCGGCGATCCGGATCGGGAATCGAGTGAATCGGTCAGAATAAAGCTTAAAAAAAATCCAAAAAAATTATTAAAATTCATTATAAATATTGTTTTTTAGGAATTCAATAAGAAATGAGGGTACTCCATTAAGAATTTTCATGTTTTTGAATGAATATGCGAATATTGAGATGTTCTTTCCCTGCGTGAACCGCCATTCAGCATTTAATTTACATCACACAAAAGGACAAACATATAATTATCATGGAATAAGTATATCAACATACATAGACTACAATAAAGCATAAAATTAGTAACATATGATCTAAAAATAAAATGATAGATGACGTTATTGTTCTTCTTGGTCACGCTGATGCCATTGATTGAATTCGTTTAACAATTCATTGATTCGATCTAAAAACGAATCATCGATATTAGCAGGCGTCTGACTATTCCCAAATCCCTGAGTGTTAATGTTTTGTTGTGTTCCCAATCTAAAATCCCCGAAGATTGTCCATCCTTAATGCTCACCTGCACTGTCGTGCTCATCCCTACATTGTTGTTGTTGGGACTCGATATGTGAATAATATGGCTGGGATAGGGTGGCCTCAGAATCATCATCTCTCTCATTTTATCTTTGAATAATATAGATTAAAAAAAAAAAAACAAATTTTCAAAAAAATCGATCATGGAATAAAAAAAAAAATCACAAATTTTCAAAAATTCTATCTTGGATTACAAAAAAAAATTCGATCATGGATTAAAAAAAAAAATCACAAATTTTCAAAAAATTCTATCATGGATTACAAAAAAAAATTCGATCATGGATTAAAAAAAAAAATCACAAATTTTCAAAAAATTCAATCATGGATTACAAAAAATTCGATCATGGATTACATAAAATTCGATCATGGATTACATAAAATTCGATCATGGATTACAAAAAAAAACAAACAAAAAAAAAACAAAAAATTCAATCGTGGATTACAAAAAAAGAAAAAAACAATTCGATCATGGATTACAAAAAATTCAATCATGGATTACAAAAAACTCTATCATGGGTTACAAAAAAAGCAAAAAACAAAAAATTCGATCATGGATTACAAAAAAAAAAAACAAACATTCCGATCATGGATTACAAAAAAAAAACAAACATTTCGATCATGTATTACAAAACATTCGATCATGGATTACAAAAAATTCTATCATCGGTTACAAAAAAAAAAAAAAAAACAAAAAATTCGATCATGGATTACAAGAAAAAAAAACAAATATTTCGATCATGGATTACAAAAAATTCGATCATGGGTTACAAAAAACAAAAAAAAACAAAAAATTCGATCATGGATTACAAAAAAAAAAAAACAATTCGATCATGGATTACAAAAAAAAAACAAACATTTCGATCATGTATTACAAAACATTCGATCATGGATTACAAAAAATACTATCATCGGTTACAAAAAAAAAAAAAAAAACAAAAAATTCGATCATGGATTACAAGAAAAAAAAACAAACATTTCGATCATGGATTACAAAAAATTCGATCATGGGTTACAAAAAACAAAAAAAAACAAAAAATTCGATCATGGATTACAAAAAAAAAAAAACAATTCGATCATGGATTACAAAAAAATCGATCAAGTATTACAAAAAAATCTATCATGGAATACAAAAAAAAAAAAAAAAAATCCGTACGGGACTCGCCGATTTCGTACAATTAATCGGCGCGTCACTGTACAGAACCGTCCGGTTCTCTCTAGAACCGGACGATTCCCGTTTTTCTCGCCAATTCGATCATTCCATGGCGATTCCCGAGTCAAACCGGGCGAGTCCGGTTCGACTCGACGTTTTTTTAAACACTGAATAAAACAATAAATTGTTTTTTATAAAACGAAATGATCAAAATACCTCACTCTCATCCCATTATAACAAACAGCCAGGCTCTCTCTCTCAAAAACCAAACGGTCAATAATAGTAAGTCCAACATTAGGAACCCATAAATTTCCGCTTTTTCTCTCTAAAAAGAGGCGATCCTCTCTCTCACTCTTTTTCTTTTAAGGGGCCTCTCTCTCAAGTCTGGTTCACATTCCATTATAACAACCACAGGTTTTCTCTCCAAACCATACGATCTCAAAGATATGAATGTCATCAATCTCATAAGAATCAGACCAAATCCCATTAGTCCACTCACGTTTCTGATAAATACAAAAAATCTAAATCGTATGAGTAAAGAGATCTATTTATTGATATGAAAAAAAAACAAACACGAACGACAATTCAATTTATAAAAAAATAGAATCCAAAAATAAAATCCTGAGTTGCAAGCATTCTTGTGTTATTTTCTTACTCTGGCTCCTCTTTCTTGTAGAATGCTACTGAGGCGAGTGCCACATTAACGTCTTGAGGCGTAAGAGGTGACGCCATGCAAAAGTATCATTTGACTTGTTTCTAGACAAACCTCACCGAGGCCTTGCTGTTTTCTAGGGTTGTTTAGGTTAAAAAAGTGGAGAAGCTTTTAAAAATGGGAAAAATATCATGTATGGGGTTAAATTATTTTATAAAATTGCCCGGGTCTAGACAATCAAAGTAAACCTACTATTCAATTAGTGTCAAGAAATGTAGTTTCAATATTGGAAATCTTTGTGATCTTTTTAAAATACGTTTTTATCTTTAATTATAAAATTCAAAACTTCAAAATTTTTGTAGATCGTGCGGATCTATGAAAATTTGAAAATCTGAAAATCTTGAAAATTGACGGTAAAAAAATATATTACAAGATGCACGTTTTCAAAATATGAAATCTATTTTTTTATTATGCCCATACATCTTGATGTCGAGATGATCAATTTGAGGATATTTGGGCATCGAAACAACCTTTTCTAGTGAAATTTTTGAGGGGGCTTTAATTTAATTGTTTGAAGCCTCGGCTCTATATAAACTTTTTTCTTATGTAAATAATATGTAATATATATATATATATAAACATATATATTTAGCATAACATTTATATAAATTTAAATATATAATTTTTTTTTTTTTGGGTCCCAATCTGATGTGGGTCTCATAATTTTTTCGGGTCAAATTTGGCTGGAGCCAAACCTGATCTGTTGCCACCCCTGTATAACAGGTTGAAAAATATGCTTCTGACCCATTTATGAAAATTGAAACTCTAAAACTAGTATACATACGATGGAATTATGAATAATTAAAAATATAAACTTCTAGATACACAATTTTTATAATTATAAATCTGTTCTTTTTTCTATTGCATAATTATCGAGGTTGACACAGTCAATTTCGCTTTCCTGACAAAAGCAACAAATTTTGGCACGATTTGAGCTGCGGCCCTACACTTACTTTTTCTAAAGCAGTGAAAGAAGCTCTTGTTGAAGTATTCTACGTTCAGGCTTTCGTGTTCTAAAAGATTTGAAAGGGAAGACACTTTCAGCATGATTTTTTTGGTTTTTTTTTTTGGTAAAACTTTTAACATTGACTTGGAATCAATAAACCATAACGGCTTTGAAGTTTTTGTATATTTTATATGTTGGTTATTTTTTAGAATAAATTATAAAAAATACTCTAAAATGGAGTATCTATACAACTTACCCACTTCATTTTTTTTTCAAAATAGCCATTTATTGTAAAACCTCCCAACGTAAAAAGTTGTTATTTTTTGGACAGAAATGCATTTTCCATACAAATCAAATCAATTCGCAGGTCCCAAGTAGCGTATTGTCAGAGCGCGTCTTTGCACTGTCGGAGCGTTGTGGCTTAGACCTGCATTGCGGGAGCGCACATTCAGAATGACGGAGCGCTTGTTTATACTGCCGGAGCACGGTCCTCCATTGCCGTAGTGTTGTCGCTCTAGAGACTTCATTGCCAGAGCGGAATGCTGGAGCACGATGGAGAGAGTTCTCATAATGCCAAAGCGCTGCGGCTTAGACCTGCATTGCCGGAGTGCACATTTAGAATGCCAAAGCGCATGTTTGTATTGTCGAAGCGCGTGTGAAAACAGGAGTAAGAAGGTTGTGTGAAAACAAACAAGGGTAGCTTAGTATTATTTACTTTTGGGTTGGGGGTTATTTGCAACGAAATATTTTTCGAGGGAAAAAAGTGAGACTTCATGGTGGGGTAAGTTGCATAGTCCATTTTAAAATCTTTTTTTTTTTTTTTTGTAATTTTTTTTTTTTTTATTTTCTTAACCTAAATGACTTTTTTTAAAAGCTATTTTTTCCTAGATTCAGGAACATATTCTGATTTGAAATGAATTTTATGATTTATACTTAATAGTTTTTTATTCTCAAAGTAAGAGTCGCCATATTTGACTTATTGTTCCATGTAAAAAAATAAAATAATGGGTAATGGTTAAGATTTGAGTGCACAGGTTCTCTTAAACATTATTCTTTGAATTTGGCCACTAAAATCAAAATTCTTATATGACATAATCATGTGAAGAAGTTTGCCCACTTAAAAAGAAAAGATGACAACCCCATTTTTCATATTTTTCAATTTTTTTAGAAACTTATATTTTCTACAAAGCAAATAGTTTGCTTTATTATAATTCTAATAAGCAAATAGTCATGTTCCAAAAGATTCTAAATTTGATATAAGACAAATAAAATATAATTCTAATTCTTTATTTCAAAATAAAATGATAAATAACATTAGCCCTATCTATGGAAAAAAAAAAAAAAACAACTAAATAACATTAGCTCTAGAAAATTGGAAAAAAAAAAGGGACCTCTTTGGCTTAAACATATGGCGTACTCCCACAAAATCACATTGTACAATTACTCTCTTAAACAAAATAGCTACATAGAGAATTCTTCGACTTTAAATATTGGGATCCTCTTTACAACCACCATTGAGTATTTTCAATAATAAAATATTGAATTTTAAGGTCCTCAATGTAGATTGATTTGGCTATTTCGAAACGGACATGGTTTCTATGAGTCAATGTAAAAATGAGTGACATCTTAAAAATCTATTATTGAGATAGATTTTTGGACTTAATATATAAGGACATATAATGCATAAATTTTCAATTGAAAAAATAAGGCGGGCCTAAATGTTTTTTGGTAAAGGCTGTTTCGATGTTGAACGACACTTTAATTGATCATCTCGACTATGACTATATATATATATATATAGGGATATTTTAAACTTTACAACCTTTCAAATTGTAAAGGTTCAAGATAGAAAAAATTGTGAATGGTGGATTTATTAATTTTTTTGTTTATTTTTTTTAAAAAGTTAATTTTGTGGGGTAAATTTGTAAATATTACTACAAGACAAATGATATTTTTGTTATCTCTATAAGAGGTAAAATTGAAATTTTGACTAAAGGATAATGACACTTTACAAATAAAATTACTAGACACTAACTTTTAAAATACTATTATACTTTTGTGAAAATTTCAAATTTACTCTTTAAAATTGCCTATTTAAATAAAAAAATTTTAAAAAATAATTATTATTTTGATGAATACACCCTTCACAACCTCTTTTAACTTGAACATTTGTATTTTGAGGGGTTGTTAACTCTAGACAAACCTATATATATATATATATATATATAAGTGAGAATGAAACTATAAACGTCAATATTGTGGTCCTCACAACATGAACACCTAGAACCATTCTCACTTTTCTCTCCATTTACACCTTGGAAGTTTGACTTTGTGATATGGCTGTGTTTGGTAACATAGTAAAGCTGCTTATGTAATGGGTGAGTTCCCCCCTCCACGTTCTTTGAATTAGGTGCATTCCTTAACTTTTGTTGCAATGGTTGTCATTAGAATAATAAATATAATCACAATAAAGATAAATAATGATATGCGTGTATTGTTGCTTTGAAAAAATTGTACATTTGCTCTATTTGGTAAAATGCACTTCAAAATGATTAAATGAGTTATTTCAAGGTAAAAAAATATAAATTTATCAAAATACATATGAGAGATTCACTATTTAGCATGAGTTGGAATAGTTGAAAAAGGAGGTAGAATGTTAAATTTTCAATAAAGTTAAGTATATTTGATAAATTGTTGTAAAGTAAAACATCAGACTTTTTTTTTCTTTCAGATATTTCTCAACCGTGTTTTAAATTTATTATTTTTAAAAATTGCTCTCTATGCCGAGTAGTTTACCTCTTAAAGATGTGGAATCTTGAAGTAAGTCCTAGTTAGCGTGAGGAACCAAATGTACAATTTGCACCCCCGCGAGCATAAAATCGCATCAGCTCATTATTTAGCCTGAAAATGACGCCCAATTAAGCCTACACACATCTTAAAAAAGATTCACCAATGATGCTTTATTTGATTCAAGAAGATTTAGAAAAGAAGACACGAGATAGTGGGGAGAGGTGGGCCTAGAGAGAGAAGATAAAACTTTCTATAGAGATAGAGAGAGAGAGCTTTCTATTCATTCTCTCTCCTACAAGTCACAAATGATGCAGAAAATTACAAATTAGTCATTTTCAAAATCCCTATCACGTGTTTCTAAAAATAAAAACAAAAGGTCAAATATTTTAAAAAGGGCATAGTAAGAAAAAAAAAAAGAAAAGTGGAGTCGATATTGAGTTCAAATCCACAACCTTTTAAGTGCACATTTCATCATTCATGCATTACTGTGCAAAGAGTATTATCGAGTTCGAATCTACAGCCTCAAGTGCACATTTAATCATTCGTGTACTCAAATGCACATTGATTTCAAAAAAAAAAGTACCAAGTGCACATTTCGTCAATCATAAATGAGTACATGCTCTGCCGGAATCATTTTTTCATTTTTCTCTCTCTTAGTCGAAACCCCTCCCCCCCTTCCCCAAATAAATAAAAAAAAAAAAAAAAATACACACACAAAAGTGAAAGTAAAAATATTAAAAAACAAACTTTTTTTTATCCTTTGAGGTTTGAACGTAAAAAAATTAATGTCAAAATACTGAAAAGGGACTGTCAAATTTTTTTGAAAAACGTTTATATAGAGTCTAGGCTCTAAACAATCAAATTAGAGCCTACATAAAAAATTTCCATAGAAGAGGTTGTTTTGATGCCCACATATCCTTAAATTGATCATCTTGACATCAACATACATGGTTATGAAGAAAAAATGGATTTCAAGTTTAGAAATAGTGCATCTTATAATGTATTTTTTAATCGTCAATTTTCTAGATTTTCATAGATGTGTTCGATCTACACTATTTTTTAAGCTTTAAAGTTTATAATTAAAGATAAAAGTATATTTTACGACTATCATAAAGATTTCCAATATTGAAACCTCTCCAAAGTATCTCTTCACCACTAGAGAGTAAACATATAGTATGCTCCTGCAAAAGCATTATATACATACTTAAAAAAAATATTCTCTCTCACGCAATTTCCCACTTTCAAGTAATATTCCTGTTCTCAGGTGTTTTTCAAGCTGTATTCCTGCACAATCTCCATCCCACTCTCAAGCGATATTCTTTTACATCAATAAAAATCAGTATTCTCTCTCTAGGAAGTAAAATATAATCATTTTAAGTATGCATTTATTTATTTTATTTATTTTTAAATAATTATCTCGTGATCAGAAACTTCCTTATTGAAATTTAACTCTTAACTGGTTCTTCGACGCAAGGAAGCATTTTCTTTTATTTTCTTGAATTTCGGACTTGGAATCAGGTCTCCTCATCTGTCGATTTTGATTCGATTCATGGATGGGACCTAACTATTTAGGAATTTATTTTAGACTTGATTTACTGAACAATATTCCCGAGCAAGGTTTAACTAAAAAAATGCAAAATACCATAAACCAAGTCGATTGTGGGGATCGAGGTTCTCGGCAATTTCAGTAGCTAGTAATCCGATCCAACTTGGGAGACAGTGAGTTGCATCATCTATATTTCATGTATCTCTTTCCCCATCTCTCTACTTGAAACTTGAAACTCATAGTTTTGAAAAAAGAGGGAGTTTGTATAACATGTCAACCTTAGAGTACTGAAAGTAAGATGCACTTCAAAAATCTTCAACAATAGAGAGTTCTACCGTAAGAAAGCCCTCTAATGGATCATATCGATCTCGAAGTATATCGATATGAAGAGAAAAGAATTTCAAATCCTAAAATTAAAGCATATTGTAACAATTTTTTTAGATCGTCTATTTTTAAAATTTTAGAATGCTTATAAATCTGTTGTATCTGTATTATTTTTCAAATAAATTTTCAAGCCAACATAAAATTTCCAACACTAAAACTACAAGGCAATATTTAGCGATGCGCCTTACATCTATAGTACAAGGAGTTGCTTTACATAAATAGTGTTAGAATTTTAGAATACCACAAAAAAACTTTATGCATATTAAAAAGTAAAGAATATACAAGACCTCTTATTTTGAGATCTTACAGAGAATTTTAAAAAAATAAAAAATCTCAAAAAATAAGAAACATATTTGTAACATGTTTATGTATATATTTTTATCATTTTGACAAAAATTGAAATGTATTTTGGTCATGAATATTTTTTTTATATTTTTCATCTTTTTTTAGAAATTTTTTAAAATATCTCTAATCACAAACTCATTTTTTAAAATCTATTTTTCACTATTTCTAACCACTCGGGCCGGGTAACTCGGACTCGGGCGAGTCGAATAGGGCATGGGCAAGTAGTAGGCCCGAGCCGATATTTCGAACACTCCGCCAACCTTCTCTCTCTAAAATTGGTCGAACTCTCTCTCTCTCTCTCTCTAAATCTGGTCAGTCCCTTTTACACGTAAAAAGGGGTCGGAAAAAGGTCTCCGAGAAAGCCAATAAACGAGAGGGCCAATATCCTAAAAAATAACCCATATAGAAGACAAGCCGCATTTCCAAGAAATTGGAGCTATAGAACATTAATTCTAGTCCCTTGAATCCAACGCACTGGTAGTTTGGTATAAAATCATGGTGTAGAGAGAGAGGGAAACCAATCTCCTTAGAGAGAGCAACAAAGCGGTTCTCTAGAGGGAGAAACAGGCGTTGCAGAGGTCGTGGCAATGGTTTTCGGGCCGCTGGTCTGGTATTGCAGGCCAGTTGCAAATGGGGTGTGGGCAAAGGCGGTGGATAATGCTTTTGGGGCGTACACACCATGTGGAATGGAGAGTTTGGTTCTCTGCATCTCTCATCTCGCTTTGATGGGCGTTTGCGGTTACAGGATATGGAGGCTCAGAAAGGATTACAGTGTGAAGAGGTTCAGGTTGAGGTCTCGTGCCTACAATTATATGCTTGGTGCTCTTGCTGTTTACTCGGTTGCAGAGCCTCTGTTCAGATTGGTGATGGGGATTTCGGTTACTAATCTTGATGGCTTACCAGGCCTTGCACCTTTTGAGGTATTTCTTCCTAATTCATTTCATGGCTCTCTGTCTCTCTCTAACTGGTTATGTGCTTTGGTATCTGACAATAGTAATGGAAGGGATTCTGATGCTAATGGTTCAGTAACAGTTACTCATTGCATCTCTCTTTAATTGGGAATTATTTACTCGTCTATAATTACTGATTCCATCATTTTTTTTGTTTTTGTTTTTGTTAGTGATAACTATGATTCAATGAAGACTGAAGCTAGATTGGCTACTTTATAAATATTCCCTTTTTAAATATGCTTGATGCTACTGATTCAGTAACAATTACTTTTGAATCTCCCTCTAATTGGGAATTGTTTATACTTATAGAATCAGTGATTTTTTTTTTTTTGGGGATAAGTATGATTCAATGAAGACTGAAACTCTAGATTGGCCAGTTTATCAATACTCCCTTGTTGAAATGTCTTAGTAAAATCATTAAATAAAAAATGTTATAGCAGAATATGTAAGATATATATACATTTCTGGTTCTTTTGAAAAAGCTGAAAGTAGCTATAATTTTGTGTGTGGATGGTTAAATAGAGCCTAATATTGGGTAACATATTACCCAGTTGTAATAGCATCTAATTTTTCACTGATAGATTTGCCCTGTGTTTTTCCTCTCAGTAGCACTAGCTTTTTTGTGTCTATATTACTGTCTGAGAAGAAAAAGTTTGAATCTTTGCACAGTTCCTGTTTATGATGAATTTTGGGAATAATGGCCTGCTCAATATTCAGTTTGTTACTAATTTTGATTTTCTTATATTCTAGAAGGAGACCCCACTCCTTGCTATGAGCCTACTATTAGTTTCTATGTCACAGAACTAGGTTGTTTGTTGGGATGAATGAGATCAATGCAATTTTCAAGTTTTCTTGCCATGGAATTTATGCATCTACGACTACATATGTATACCGTTGTTAGATGCTTAATGCTTAGCTTACCTCATAACTGGCATTTCAATATTTATGCTTTCATTGTTCATGGTGAAGTAGAGGGACAATGGCGATCTCATTACAGTTTCCCGATGAAAATGTTTCTGTAATTGTTTGTACTTTAAATTCGGCAGCATTATTTGAGCCTTGAGTGAATTGATGCTTTTTCTCTATATTGTGCAAGCTTCTTGATGCAAGAGAAGATGCTTCTTATTTTTGAATTTTTCTTGTTAAATTTAAGGATGTATTCTTGGAATTTTCTGGGGTTAGATCCACTCAAATCTGGCCTATTTTGATGGTTTACTGAGCTGTTTTTGCCTTTTTTTCTCTATTTTCCTGCATCACTTCTTGTAGCTGGGGTTTAATGTTTAACTTTCCCATCTTAATGGGTTTATAACTCTTTGGAGTCTCTTGTCTCTCTCTCTAGGTGTAATGCATTTTGGTGAGCTGATTTCATCTCTATGTATTGATGGATTTTTCTTGCTTATTGCAGGTCGTATCCCTGCTGATTCAGGCTTGTGCTTGGTGTTCAATGCTCACCATGATTGGTATTGAAACCAAAGTCTACATCTACGAGTTACGGTGGTATGTTCGCTTTGCGGTTGTGTATGTTCTTATTGGCCAGGTTGTGATGCTTGATCTCATTCTGCCGTTCAAAGAATACTGTAGTCAGTGAGTTCTTCTTCTTTTATACTTATTTTATTTTTCTTGTGATGTATTTTTGCTGCCACTTCCATGCTATAAATATTGTAGCCAGTGAGTTATTCTTTTATACTTATTTTATTTTTCTTATGATGCGTTTTTGCTGCCACTTCCATGCTATTCTTTGTTGACATTGCTGAATATGGAATGAGGCATATTTTGTATATCTAGTTGACTCACTTGGCACTTGCCAAAACTAACTCAACTCGGTTTATTGTCAAATTGAGGCATCCACATGACCTGTTATGACATGACTAATTGGGTTTGTAACATTGGGTTTGTAACATGATTGATCCAGTCCTGTTACATGACTTGGGAGAGTTTGTCCACTCTTTCTTACATGGATTTTTGGTATGCTTATTATGGTGTACAGTAGTTGGTAGTGCCACCATTCCCACAATCCTGAAATTGATAATTCGTGCCCGGATTTCAATTACTTGATCTTGGAAAACTTTATTATTTGAAAAATTTAACTATCCAGTACTGGTTTCTAATAGAAAGACTTTTTGCTGTATTTGTGGTGGCTCTGGAGATATGCTAATTAAAAGTCGTCATAAAGATTTCTGATTCCATATAATTTTTTACCTTGGTCACTTTTATTTGTGCTTATTACTATTGCTTCTTCAGTGCAGTTTGTACTAAGAAATATGCAAATCTTAGTGAACAATTCTAGGGCCTTGCACATCTTATATGTTGCTTTTAAGTTTCCAATATGTAGGAGATGAACGTATCGATGGATTGGAATGAAATTAATGAGTAGTTTTGACTTTAAAACTATGGTTACCAAATTTATTTATTTGTCTTGTATGTGTAACTGTGATTTATTTCTGAATGGCAAGGTTATGAACTTATGACCTCTCGTACTATTTTTTGTGCAGATTGGCCTTTTATTTATATATCAGCGAGTTTATTTGTCAGGTTTGTTGTCTTGGACTTTTGTGACTAAATTGGTCTCTTTTTTATTTGTTAGTTTGCAGAGACCTTTTACAACAAGATATTATATTCACATGCTACGACTATATTCTCATGTATTCTGCTGTGCAGCCATATAAGTCCAAGTCATTTGCCAAGGATTTTGCCCAAATTATTGGGTCCGAAGCAAGATAAGAAAAAAAAATTTATGTTATTTCTTTTTATGCAGGCTCTATTTGGAATTTTGCTGCTGGTATATATACCTAGTTTGGATCCTTATCAAGGATATGTTCCTGTCATGTCTGAGGTCTCTAATGCAGCTGAAGAGTACGAAGCACTACCTGGAAATGAACAGATATGCCCTGAAAGGCATGTTAATATATTTTCAAGTAAGTCATAATCTTAGTGTTTTGCAAGTTTTGATATTATATAGGTTTTCAGATCCAATGAAGTTCTCAATTATTCATTTATAGGAAAAATACAAGGGCCAGAAAATATCAGGGCATGGTATCTATTGCGATGAATTTAGACTGTCATTTCTTATTTTCTCTTCAAATAGGTACTTAACCTTAAGCTTCTATGATTTTACTAATGTCCTTACTCTTGTGCCCTTCTCTGTAGAAATATATTTTGGATGGATGACTCCCATCATGGAACTGGGTTACAAAAGACCTATCACTGAAAAAGATGTGTGGAAGTTGGATAGTTGGGATCAGACTGAGACCCTCTATAGCAAGTATGTTGCGTTCGTTTGGCAGTTGTTCTTTGAAGATGCATATGATTTTGAAATATGAATGTTCCTCATTTGGACATGTTCTCTTTGCAACAGTTTCCATAGGTGCTGGGTAGAAGAATCAGCTAGACCCAAACCTTGGCTGTTGAGGGCTCTCCATCGTAGCCTTGGTCCTAGGTATGCACTAATTTTTCATTCCTGTGGTGCCTTTTGTGATCTAGGAATTCGCTTCTGTGAATTCTATATAGATATTTCCAGGCTTTGTTAATAACTTCCCGTGGTGGATCTTTTGTTGCAGGTTTTGGTTGGGAGGCTTGTTCAAGGTACAGCATTCATTTTTCATTTATATGTGTCAGTTACATAATCTTTGCAGTTAATTGGTGACTGCTTAGAATATTTCCTGAAAAGATCTAGAATACAGTTATGGCTTGAGTGGCTTCAGAAACTAAGCATAGGCCAGCTTGTGGCAAGTCTTTTCTTATATGCTTTGGGACATTTTATGTCTATAACTTTATATCACTTTGAAAAACATGTTGGACTTCTGTTTATTGATAAGTTGCTGATATGAAATTTTTAAGTGAACTTATGAATTGTGACGTTAATGTAGCCTAACTTTCTGACGATCACTTGACATGCGTCTTATGGGCTTTTTGTATCATTGAAAGAATATAATCCTTGCTGTAAATTGCATAGATTGCTTACAAGTAATTTATTTTGGCCTGGTATTTTTTTTTGTTTTAATTTATCTACATATTTATTCATTTCCTGCAAGGACATATCCCTACCTCTTTTGTGCAATCCCTTCACTTTTCGTGGTCAACACCAACCCCTTGTGATTCATGCTACAATTTTTTGTTTATTCTTAAAGATGATAATGGAAAACGTGCCTCTCCAAGGGGCCTGCTTTACTTGGTCGAACCACTCAGAGGACCTCTCTTTGTCCAAACTCAACCGGTACCTTCTCTCCCTTGATTGGGATTCTTCTTTTCCCAACTCCCACTCCGTGGCACTTCTGATCATAGGAATGCCCCTGGCCTAGGTCCTAAGCCCTTTCGCTTCGAGCTGTCAAAGCCCTTTCGCTTCGAGCTGTCATGGTTGGAAGAGCCCAATCTTTTATCGCTAATCACTTTGTGGGTAGCAATCCTTTGCCCCGCTCATTCATGGTTCACCGGGCTTTCGTCTTTAGCACAAGCTCCATCTCTTAAAGCTTGCCCTCAAGGATTGGTGCAGGAACCTCCCGGGGAACTTCCATGTTAAAAAACAGCCACTTCTTGACACAATCATCCACCTTGATACTCTTGAGGAATCATTGCCTCTCTCCCTTGCTAACCTAAATAGCTCTTCAATCAATTCTCTGCAAGGTGGAAATCTTTTGGATGCAGCGGTCTAGGGTCAAATGGTTAAAACTTGGCGACTAGAGCACCACCTTTTTTTATAAAATTGCAAATTGTCGTAAGTGCAACAATACAATATCTCTCATCAAAGTTGGCCATCAGTACTTTGAAGACAAGGACCTCATTGAAAAGGCCAGTGTTGATATCTTCAAAAACTTCTTTATGGCACAAGGTGGCCCGAGGCCTATCATGTCCTCTCTAAATTTCAAAACCCTTCCCCATGACAAAGCAGTGTGGTTAGAGCGACCCTTTGACGAAATGGAAATCCTTGAGCCTGTAAAGTCCTTAGGCCCCCCTGGCCCCGATGGTTTTCCCATTGCTCTTTTCCACCAATTCTGGGATACTTTAAAGGCTGGTTTACCACCAAGATCCTTTCAAAGGTCCTTGCCTCCAGAATCCGAGAAGTACTGGAATGGGTTGTTTCTCCCACTCAAGGAGCCTTCATCAATGAGCATCAAATCGTCGACAGTGCCCTCATGGCCACGAGTGTCTTCACACTCGACATTTAGCCAAAATCCCGGGTTTGGTCATTAATCTAGATTGCAAGAAGGCATACAACCACGTTGACTCTATACTGCATGGGGTTTGGAGCTCAGTGGCGTAGGTGGATGAGAGGGTGTGTATCTTCACCTTCTTTCTCAGTCATCATCAAAGGCACTCCCAAGGGCCTATTCCAAGTGTGGCAAGGAGACCACCTTCTCGCCTTTCCTTTTTTCCATAGCAGCCGAGGTTTTCAGTGCCTCCCTCTCGGGGTTGTATCGTGCTGGCCTAGTTAGGGGTTTCCAGGCTAGTTCTAGAGGACCCTCTATCTCCCACCTCCAATGTGCTGATGATACCCCCTCCCTTTTGGCAACGCTTTCCAAGACCAAGTCCAAGTCCAGTCTCTTCGCCTCTTTCTTAGATGCTTCCAATGGGCAACGGGTTTTAAAGTAAATCTGGCCAAGACTAATATGATCGGGGTGGCCATCAGCCTAGAGTCAGTATCTCATTTTGCCAGCCTCTGGGGCTGTAAACTCACCTCTGTCTTCCTCTTACTTAGGACTTCCCTTGTGCATGGGCAAGCCTAAAAGCTAGTCAGTGGTCCTGCATTATCGACAAGTTTGATAGGAGATTCGCGGTGAGGACAGGTAGATTTCTTTCCACTGCGGGAAGACACTCCTTCATCAAGGCAACTCTCTCAAGCATCCCTATCTACCAAATGTCCCTATTCCTGATTCCGGCTACAGTGGCAAACCGTCTTGAACAATTCATGAGAAACTTCCTTGGTCAGAAACCGAAGGAAGGAAATCCCACCTTATTGCTTGGAAAACAGTTTGTACCTGAAAATATCAAGGAGGTATCGGCATTCATAATATCAGAATGATCAATGTTGCCTGGTAAGTGGTGGTGGAGGTTTGCATCCCAAAGGGAACACCTTTGGCAAGAGGTTGTTCATCTCCAATATCGGTGTCCCCCCAATGCTTGGTTTCCGACCTGCAGGGTCCCACACAATTCTTCAAGTGTTTGGAGGGGCTTCCATTCTTGCCTTCATTGCTTTCTTGCAAACATCCATTTTCGACCGAGAGAGGGTACCATAATTGCTTTTTGGACAGATACATGGATTGGCCATGCCCCTCTTAGGGAGTCTTTCCCTACCCTTTTCCGATTTGGCTTGCAATCCCCTTTCCCCCCACATACTGCCTAACCAAATCAATTTCTCTCTCAATACATTCCTCAAAAAATTTGATTTGTGCTGATCCTTCCCACTGGCCTTGCCACTTCTTTGAAGTATATCAACACTTCACTCCTACAATAAATTATTCATTTTGAGAAATTCCCCCCTCCCTCCACCCGGGTAGTATCGGCAATGCTTTCCTATTTGGCTCACAATCCCCTTTCCCCAATAGCTGAGAACTTCGAATTCTCTCCCCGCGTAAGGGTTTGGACTCCAATTTTCAGAAGGTCCCCTAATGATTCCGAGCTGCCAGCCTTTATCAAACTGCAAGCCCTTCTTCACAACTTCTTCCTCCCTCCCTCTGGCCACGACAAGAATAGTCTGGATTCCCTTTCCCTCGAGCGTGTTCTCAGTAGCCTTTTACAATGCCCTCCTCTTGCCTCCCCAAATTCATCCCCCCACTACCCATATAGCAGCAAAAGCTTGGGCCACTTTGGTTCCTCTAAAAACTCAGTTTCCTTATGTGGGTGGCTACACCTATGAAATGGTCCTGACAGTGGACCACCTCCAAAGAAGGGGCTTGCAACTTCTCAATAGGTATATCATGTGTCTGATTGAAGCCAAAACCAACGCCCATCTCTTTTTGCATTGCGAGATTACTTCCGACCTCTTGGCCTCAATTCTCAACCCTTTCGTATGGTACTGGGCTACCCCCCAGTCTATATCTCACCTCTTCTCCTCCTACCTCTTGTCCCCTTGGGCTAAATCAGGCATCCTCCTATGGAGAGCACGGTTGCTGCCATCCTCTGGACCCTGTGGCTGGAAAGTAGTTAAAGAATCTTTAGGGGAGAGTTCTCTAACATCAATGCCCTGCTGGAAAAGGTGCATTCTATGGACATTTTTGGGCAACCAACTCCAAACACTTCAAGCATGTTTCTTTAGCCACCAAAACTGGAAGGCTTTGCTTCACTTAAGGCCTTCTCACATCCAGCGAGATCCCTCGGGTGTGGGAGGGATTTTTCGCGACTGTGGGCCGCAGCCTCTTCTCCTTCGCTCACTCCATTGGATGGTCCGACTCCACCCCAGCCGAGGCAATGGCTTTCCTACTCGGCCTGAGATATTCCAATAGGGAATGGCGAGGAGTGGGGAAACTCTTTGGTCATTGAAGGAGATTCCGCCAATGTCATCTCGTGGGCTTCCAATACAGCCCAGTGCCCTTGGAGTCTTGATCCCGTTTTTGTAAGATTTACCACAGCAACTTCGATCTGCAGATTGTCTGGAGGCACACTTGCCAAAGAAGACTCCATTGCAGACTCCGTCGCCAAAGAAGAGGCCCAAGGCTCCGATCCTGTGGGAATACCTATCTAGCCCCTCTAGGAGTCCTCACAGACTCCCTTCCAGTGCCCTTTTAGACACTTATGTGATAAAGGGTTTTTTCGCGCTCACCCGACTTGTGGGTGGTCAACCTTTGTACACTTATTTTTCTCAATACATCAATAAACTTTCTCAAAAAAGAAAAAGAAAATCTCTTAAATGTGAATAAGTTACAACTGCAAATGATTAGGAAAAATTGATAGTTGTAATATGAATGTTGTTACTCATATCATGTGTGCCACTTGTATCGGGTCTCTCATGTGATCATTTCATGCTCTGTTGATATGTATCAAGTAGACTGTAGATATAATGGAGAAAGGACTGCTTCTTTCATCTTTAACATGTAACTTGATGGTTCCAGGTTATCTTTTATGTATGTGCATATACTTTTCTTAGGAAAAATGATGGAAACCCACACTCACCCTTGGTTCCATAAGAATCCCATGCCCCCCCCCCCCCCCCCTAAAGTAACGAATCTTAGGGCTTATATTTGCTCACAGGTTTTCCTCTTTTTTCTGACAAAATTGCCCCCATTCTTTTTGCCTATACCCTATTAGCATGAGAACAGGGCTAAAACACCCCGTTCCCCTTTCTCTTTCTTGGCCTCCCACGACTAGACTCTATCTCTTCCTCTCCCTTCCTCCCTCCCTGCACAGCAGCCGTCTCTCTCTCTTTGCACAACACGCTATTGTGAATGAATTGCAAATCACAAAATCACTGAAAGGACACATCTAGAGATAACTTAGAGGGTTGAATGATTTTCGTTATATGGAGGATGCAACCAAACATGGTCAGTAATCAGGTAAATGGACACAAATCAGAATGACCATCTCTTAGATAAGCTCATTTATGACTTACAAAGGGGAAAAAATCATCAAAATTTCCACAAAAAGCTCAATGAGGATTTATGAGAAAGTGTAACAATCGGCTTCACTTTTTTGGAATAATGGTTGAATCCAGTGGTTTAAAAAACGGATCGGTGCTTGGGATCGGGCACTCCAAAAACCCATCCGGATCGGTGAATACGTGATCCGGATCGGGAATCGTCTGACTCAGTCGGATTAAGCTTTAAAAAAATCCAAAAAAATTATTAAAATTCATTATAAATGTTGTCTTTTAGGAATCCAATAAGAAACGAGGGTACTACATTGTTAACTTTTATTTTTTTCATCAATTTGTGAATATTGAGACGTTCTTTCCCTGTATAAACTTATGTTAACCATTAAATTTACATCACACAAAAGAAAAATCATAGAATTATCATGGATAAAGTATACCAATCATACATATACTACAATAAAGAGTAGAATAAATCGATGAAAAAATGGCCACTAAAATCTCGAATTGGCGGAAAACCCTAATCCGCTAAAAAAACCCAAATTATTACAACCTAACTATAATCCAAAATTATTACAGCCTAACTAACTATAATATTATATACTGAAATTAAAATTGGTGGTTAACATTTTATAATTATTTTATTATACAAACAATAACAAATCCAAAATATTTTATAATATCATCTAATTTAAAATGTATTATTGACAACTATAAGAAAAAAATTATATTACATGATTTATAATGCAAAAATTAATAAATTAAATAAAAATTTGGTTGAAATTATTTGAATGCGTATCAACTTTCGAAATAACACTTCAATTTTTCAAAATTTTAATTTTTTTAGATTCTAGAATAAATTTAGTAAAAAAGATTGTTAATAGAAAGATAGAATTTCAAATGGAATAATTTTTTTTTTAACAACATTATTTTCTGCTTATTTTTTATTTTTTTACAAACAAAATAGTATATTACATGATTTATAATGCAAAAATTAATAAATAAAATAAAAATTTGGTTATCAATATAAAAATTATTTGAATGTGTACCAATTTTCAAAACAACTCTTTAATTTTTCAAAATTTTAATTTTGTAGATTCTAGAATAATTTTAGTAAAAAAGATTGTTCATAGAAAGAGAGAATTTCAAATGGAATAAAATTTTTTTTTAACAACATTATTTTTTAGTTTTTTTACAACAAAAATAAAATAATGCAGCGCGCTCGAGCTGGGGTTCGAACCTGGGATGTCCTTCAACAAAGCGATAACCATAAAGCCACACCATGGCAAGTGTATTAACTTCCCATATTAATGATACTTATTCAACATCTATTTTAATTTAATGCACCTTGTGGGAATTATTCCACATCCAAGAATGAGTATCAAACTTAGTGATATAAATAGTTTCGTTGTACCTCATTAAACGAACGCGTGAGAACACGGGCTGCGATGTTGTGGGGTTGAAGGCTTGCCACGTGTGACTGAGAACTGGTAAAAAGCGACGTCATGTGACCGGTTCTCCCCCGGTTTATGACGTCGTATAGGCTGTTTTTTGTTCAAAACCGCCGGTTTTGATCTAGAACCGGGCGGTTCTCGGTTTTGGGAAGTAATTGGCACGGGGATACTGATTTCCGTGCTGACTCGGGTGAGTCCGTTGCGACTCGCCGATTTTTAAATCACTGGTTGAATCTAAGCAAAGCAACCTCCAGTCTTGGGGCCCATTGAGAGAGGGGGCATGGTTGCTACCATACAAGAGAGAGAGAGAGAGAGAGAGAGAGAGAGAGAGAGAGAGAGAGAGAGAGAGAGAGAGAGAGAGAATCTTGGTAGGGAGGTATAAGTCTGAGTTTAATACTTTAGGGGCCTTCATGGGAATCCCATAGAGCCAAGGGTGTTTATGGGTTTCCAAATATATTTGGCTTTGATCCTCAGCCCATTATTTTAAGGATTCTTGGGTCTTTTTGTTCTTTTTGTATCCTCGGCTTATTTCTTTTTGTATATCCTCTGTAATGGGCAAGTGTTTAAGCTCCATCCAGTTTTTTGTATAGGATTACCCTTCTTGGGATAGCCTATTTTTTACCGAGAGGCCCGGTCTGTGGGCTTTTTCCAGGTCTGTGGGCTTTTTCCATGCACTTCTGTAATCGCTCTTTTACTCTAATGCAACCGTTAACAGCTTTCAAACAAAAAAAAAAAATCTATTAGGGGGTTTTACCGTCATTTCCCAGTTCTTATTCACACATTTTCTTTGGATATGATATTTAATATGGAGTATTGAACTATATCTGCTATGGGGTATAATCTATTGCCATTTAATTCCTGGTCTCTGATCTTGAATATGATCTACTTGCAGGTAGGGAATGATGCTTCTCAGTTTGTGGGACCTGTCATTTTGAACCTACTTTTGGTGGTTAGTTGTTTTTCAATCCTGCTTAAATTTCAGGTCTTTTGTTGTGTGTATGTGCATGCACATGTGCGTGTGCTCGTGCATGCTTGTGCGTGTCTGTGTTTGCAAAGGATAGCCAAATCAATATTCAATCACTTGGTGCCTTCATCCATCAATTAGTACATTCCTTGGGATTTTAGCACGCTTCATCTATTTTTGGATTAGTCAGTTTTGAATTGAGCTAAGTGTGACTACACTATTCCATAATTTAAACTCAGTATGTGGTTGGCACTTAAACTCAATTATTACTAACATTTTGTCTTTCAACCCTTTGATATTAATTCTTCAAATTTAGTTGTCAATGTGAATGGAAAGTGATCAGATTAAAATTTAAATTTTCACTGTCAAGTATTTGTACCTAATATGGTTAAGAAAGTCATAGCATGTCATAGCGTTTTGAACCTATCCTGGACAATTGGAAAAGTATATAACTAGCTCCCAGGTATAGTAGGTCTTAGGTGTGAAAGTTCTTGGTGACCTAAAGGGTACATGAGCTAATTGGCAGACTTTCTAAACCTAAAGAAATAGTGCCTCAGCATCTATTGTTTTGCATCCTTGTGTCCCACTCTGAGAGGTACCTTTAGTGTGAAGCATCAATTGCAATAATTGTTCAATACAATATCAAACAGAATCACATCGTTATTACAAAGTGCTTTTATGATCGTGCGTTTCAAAAAGGTAAAAAAGAAAAAGGTAAGAATTTTTGGAATGATAAGAAATATGCTCCCTGGGCTTTAAGGTATATCCATGCATTTTTTTTTTTTTTTGATAATGCATATCCATGCATGTTATCATCATCATCATCATCACCCGAGCCTTTTCCCAAATATTTGGGGTCAGCTAATACCTCTTAAATTAATTTTTAGTTTTTGAACATTATTCTGGATTTGCTCATCAAAAGTGAAGACACCACACTTTGTCATAATGAGATGTCTTCTTAGCATATCATATCATATATCACATTTTCTGATTGAAATGGTGCCTTGATGACTCCAGAGTTCGAGACATGTATGTGATGTATCTGATTGATATAAGTTGTTTAGTTTTACTTCATTTAGGTTGTATCTCGTGGATTTCCTAAAGGAATATGTAACCATTCTTTGATCTTTATTTGCAGTCTATGCAACGTGGCGATCCAGCTTGGATTGGTTATATCTGTGCCTTCTCAATATTTATGGGTGTGGTATGAGGCACAACTTGAATACTCTCATGTTTGTCTGCACAGAAATGTCATGGGGTTGGAAATAACTAATCTAATCATTCCTTTCCTTTTATTCTTTCATATGGAACAACTTACATTAGATAACGTGCTTATAGTTTTAATATGTTTGTAATCACGTCTTCCCTTTTTTATTTTGATTTTCTGTTCCTCGAAGAACAGTGTTGCATAATCCTTTGCCAGTTTTTGTTGATTGCTAGATGATTTGAAAATTAAAACTGATTTCTTTTGTGGCTAATTTTCTTCTTCTTGGATCAAACTTTTTGCAGGTGTTGGGGGTGCTCAGTGAGGCACAGTACTTTCAGAATGTCATGCGTGTGGGCTTCAGGCTTAGGTCAACCTTGGTATGTTTTTGTCATTTGGATTTGTCTGAATGTATTTGGTCTTCCTTAGATCTTTTCTTTGAGCATACGTGAACTTGATTACTTGCGAAGAACAGCATATGAGCTGTTGCTGTTTATGTTTCTTTGCGAGTTGTATGGGCATTCTTTCACAGAAAAATGTTGTGTCAGATTTGTTCAGAATATCTTTTTTCCCCCCTCCTTTTCAACATGTTCTACGTGTTATAATCTGATGTAATCTCACATTTTTTGAGGTCTGTTCCTGTTTACTTGTTGGTTCTTTTAAATTATGATTGGTGAAAAGGAGAAACATGAAAAGAAAGAAATAGAAATGACCACTTTTTTTATTGATTCAGGTTGCTGCTGTATTGCGTAAATCACTACGACTGACACATGAAGGCCGGAAAAATTTTCCTTCTGGAAAGATAACCAATTTGATGACCACAGATGCTGAATCACTTCAGGTTGGACAAGTCAATGAACTATAGCATATGAAGATTGTGTTCTTTTAGTTTCATCAGCATCCTCTAGTGGGACTAGACCAACTACCTATTTAGGCCATCCTTCATAACAAAGACTTAAATTCCATGTACAATCCTTTGAAAGCCAATGTTGTAGAGTATCCTCAAGATACACGGCTATATGTTTAAGTTTATTGTTGTTATTGCTTCAAACCAATGCTATTTATAGGCAAAAGAAGGAAATTTTGACATATTATGTACTTATCATGTATTTAGTTTCTGATGCATAGACTGAAAAATGAATAGTTTCTGTCATTATTCTCCTGTAGTGTGAAAAGATAATATTTTTTGATATTTTAAGAAGTTTGCTTCACTTATTATTTTGATGGTTCCTAAGGGTACATAGAAAACATAAGACGAACAATCTCATTTTCTCATATGCATCCTTTGGAAAGGCTGAAGGGTGATGGCTTGTTCTTTTTTAATCTTGGTGCAAGTTTGTTATGCATTTGTCATTTGGCTAGCAAAATGTTAAAAAATCATGTATTCTGATTATCAGCAGGAAAAAATATAATATATAATGCTTAGATAGTTTTTGTTTACTGTTAGCTCTATCGTACCAATTGACATGTATGTCAAAGTTTTATTGGTGCACACTGTGTTACTTACATACTTTGTTGATTTTCATACAGCAAATATGCCAGCAACTTCATAGTATATGGTCAGCTCCATTTCGTATTATCATTTCTATGATTCTCCTATACGAGCAACTAGGTGTCGCTGCACTTGTTGGTGCGTTAGTTCTGGTCCTCATGTTCCCAATACAGGTATATATGTTTTGAGTGTGTGCTTGTTTTGCTCCTGGTATTAATATTCATGACATTATCCTGCTCTATTGTTGTGCCATACATTTATGCTTTTGGTTTGCCTTAGAAATGTGCAATTTATAATTATATCTTTTTGCTTATTGCATCTACAAGTCAGCCTTTAGAAGTATATTGCGACTAAGTAATTACCATAGTCATTTTAAAGTTATTTTTCCTTATAGGCCAAAAAGTCAATACTAAATCGTCTCGTGCATACAAGTATTTTCTAAAAAATTTAAATATATGTATAATAAATAAACAATTTGATCCCCTGGGAGCAGATTTTGCACTTGTTCCGGTTTGTAAAAACCTACTTAGGGTGTGTTTTTGGACCCGAATAATGGGGGTGTTCTCGACTTATCCCAGCAATCAACTTTTTAAAACTAAACTTAAGATTCAAATTTTAATGTTTGTAAAAAGAATTTCTGCCTGCAAATGTGCGGACTGACAATTTTTTGGATGGTCGATCAAGGCCTTTAAGAACTTGCACTGTTTTGTGCAAATTTTTTACGATAAAAATCTTCCCAGGTGGGTGTTTGCCTGCTGGAGCACGTGCAATCTTTTCCTGTGGGAGCACAGGATGTGCAGCCTAAAAATATTGCAAAAATAAATTATGGGAGATTTTAGAAAAAAATAAAGTATTTAAAATGATTTCGTGCAAGAAAATTTTAGATTAGAGATTGAGTTCGTACTTTTAAGTTTTTTGAATTATCTAAATATCTTGCCAAACTTGTACACATAAGTACAAGTAGTAGGGCAGTTAGAGTGCTTGTTCAATTGCGAAGAGGGTTTTTTGAATTTTCAAAATATCTTGGCAAACTTGTACACATAAGTACAAGTAGTAGAGCAGTTAGAGTGCTTGTTCACTTGCAAAGAGGTTGTGGATTCAAAACTGACCAGTTGACCTTACTTTTTTGTGCTATAAAAGCACACATGACATGGGTTGTCTCATTAGCAGACACTTCTGACATGTGTATTGACATGCCATGTCAGAGCTTGTCAGCAGCATACAAAGTGTTGATATGTGCCGTTGTGTGACACTAAGACAATGAAAATTGCTGCCTTCTTCTTAATCTGTGTAGAATCTATTGTGGTATCAGAAACTGCACATCTGTAAAATCATGCAATACAGTTCTTCCCATATGTTGATGATTGATCATTAGAAGTCGAAGAACTGTTGTGACATTGTTTAAATCATTAGTTTTGGGGAGATTTTCCTTCCTTATGTGTCGGTTTTTTGAGGAAAGGAAAGCCGTGAACAAGATGAACTGGCTCCAAATTTGGAAGAGGCCAGGAATGCTTATGCTGGCATTTTTAGTGGTGCTTCTTAAATGAAATCCAGTCATGCAGGTTATACTAATAGTGAAGTTAGAGGAGAGAGATTGTCTAATTCATGGGCATGCCTTCATTGTTCCTGCTTGGGTGCAAAAGACTGTGGGACCCATACAATCATTCATACATTGAGAATTTATTGTCTGTGGGTTAATAGGATTGTGCCATTTAGGAACTAGATAATGTGTCTGTAGACTCCAGACCATGTGGCATTTTTGAAACATTATATAGAGACATTTGCCATCGTACATGTGCATCCCTACCAAGATGGCTGGGTATCTGTTTTACTGGATTCCTAGCAAACACCCTTGCATGAAGCTAAAGAAATAAAAAAGGATTGCAGTTGACCTGTTATTTTTATACATAAGATGCGTGTTTCATTGCTTATTGACTGACAGATATGGTTCAAGTGACTCTCCAAAATTTTTTTTTGATTGGTTACTTGATTAAATCACATGACTAATTACTAGTTCATTCTTGGATCAGACATATATGATAAGCCAATTGCAGAAGTTTTCTAAGGAGGGGTTGCAGCGTACTGACAAGCGAATTGGCCTTATGAATGAAATCTTGGCAGCCATGGATACGGTCAAGTATGCATCTTAATTACATGTACACGATCAAAAAATTTCTATACATTGAACAATAACTTTTACAAATTTCCTTTTTCTGACTTTTGTTTCTATTAAGCATAGGTGCTACGCGTGGGAGCAGAGTTTTCAATCTAAAGTGCAAGGCGTTCGCAATGATGAGCTTTCGTGGTTCCGTCGGGCATCATTACTTGGGGCGGTAGGTCAAAAACCTGAACAAATGTAGATTATGCATCTGTTTTCGAGTTTCCTTGAAACCATTTCATAAATATTTTATGCAGTTAACTGTGTTTCCCTATTCAAATTGGTGTTTATTTGGTGCATATAAATGATGTCCACGTCATATCATCATCATCATCATAACTTTTTTCAAACTATGCTAGGCCATAAGTCCCCATTTTACTCTATCAAGAGTTATACCCTCGGCGATGCCATAAGTCCCCATATCTTTTCTGACTACTTTCAACCATATCCTTTTGGATCTACCCCTTGCTCTTTTTTTAGCCTTCTACTTGAACCAACTTGCACTTCCTGAGTTCTCCCGAATGTATTCATTTCGAATTCTACCGCTTCTTCTCTTGCCACTCATCCATGTCAACATCTTCATCTCAGCTATACTCATCCTATGGGTATTGTGCATCTAATGTTCAGATTAGCCAATTTTTAGGCCTCATATGATGTCCAGATCATATGAGGACCAGTAATTGGCCTATCTGGTCAAAATTAGCGAAATAGAATCCAATCAATTTGTTTTCCCGTTTTTGCAAATTGACTGACTTTGGCCTTTCTTCTTGAGAAGATGCATTGCTAAGAATTTTTTATTGTTTATTTAATTTGGCATTTTCAACACTTTGATCTCTTATGTACAAAAATGTCCATGAGAGTGTTAAAAAATGTTGAAGTATAAAAAGCAATGTTGTGAGATTCGCTTCGAAGTCTTCTTTGGTTTGATGAGAAATATGAAGCAATTTGGTGCTTCTGCCGATTTGGAGGAAGACTTCAGACATTTTTTTTAATTTAGTATGAATAAATTATATATTTATATATAAAATATATTCAAATAATGGAAAAAAAAAATAAAAAAAAAAGAAACTTTTATATAGCTATGTCTTTGTTGACCGAAACAGACCCGAAGCATACCAAAGCAAACCCGAAGCAGACCTGAATCTGATTGAAGCAACCCAAAAGTGGAGCGAATTTGACCGAAGCGACAACACCAAGCTTCGCTTCTCTTCGGTTTATGCCTGAAAGCTTAAGGCTTCAGCCTCTTCGGCCGAAGCGAAGCGAATTTGATAACACTACTAAAAAGACTTTGATTTCCTCATTATTTTATAATTTTGCCAGAAATCAAAACCGTATGTTGCACCATACAGACAAAATTAAATCCAATAGGTGTTTAACTACATGATGTGTTGACATTGACGCTATTGACCGGTTTTTCTTGTTTTCATGCAATTTTAGCTGGATTGATCCTCACGAAGGGTGAAATGCAATAAAATCCTCTCTGTTTAGTGTTGAGTCTGAAGTTTGGACTGTAAAATGGCTCTGCTTTTGTTTTTTCTCGAACATGTTGCCTGGGTTTTCACTGGATTACACTGCTGAACTGATAAAATAAGAGTGTCAAAATTGTTTGCTTAATTTGTCTCTTTTCTGAGTTTTTTTTGTTCTTTCGTTTAATTTTATCAATGTTTCTCCTTTGTATGTTAAGAATTGGGTTCTTCATGGAAAAGAATAGAATGGATTCAATTGATTGATTTCAGCCCAATTTCTGATTTCATTCTGATTGGCCTGTGAACCATTTTTTCTGGTGATCTTATCCTGACTGTGTGAAAACCATTTTATTTATTTGAGATTGAAGGCATGTTTGTTTGCCAACAATATTCCTGCTTTTTAGTGATTTCATGCCACACTTTCCAGTGCAACAGTTTCATTCTGAACAGCATTCCGGTTCTGGTTACGGTGGTTTCCTTCGGGATGTACACATTACTTGGAGGGGAATTGACACCTGCCAAGGCTTTTACGTCACTTTCCCTATTTGCAGTGCTGCGTTTCCCATTGTTCATGCTTCCTAATTTGATAACTCAGGTACATGTATTTCCGTCTGTATTTATCATGGATTTGATTAACTTATTGTTTCTTTTGGACTAAGTTTATGATGTTATTCCTTGTAAGCCATTACACTACGTTTAGGAAAATGATATCAGTAAACGGTAAGCTGGTTTACATGGATATGTTTCCTTCAGTA
Source organism: Amborella trichopoda (assembly GCF_054954075.1). Lineage (NCBI taxonomy): Eukaryota > Viridiplantae > Streptophyta > Magnoliopsida > Amborellales > Amborellaceae > Amborella > Amborella trichopoda. The sequence continues at coordinate 2,671,943 of NC_142337.1, read as the reverse complement.
ATTGCTTTTTTATATATCTTTTCTATCATGGCTCTATGTACTTATTTTGTATTTCGTTATGTTTAGTTCCTTTACCCTTCTTGGATTTGTCTATCATATCTCTATGGGGTTATACTGTAGATGGAAAAAAAAGGGGCTTCTTGTTGCAGGTATCTAGTTAGATCTTTTGGAATTGAATAGGCGCTGAAAAACAAATGTGGTCTGGTCATGCAGGTTGTAAACGCGAATGTGTCATTAAAGCGACTAGAAGATCTTCTCCTAACTGAAGAGAGAATTCTTCAGCCAAATCCTCCTCTTGAGCCAGGACTCCCTGCTATTTCAATAAGGAATGGATGTTTCTCATGGGATGCAAAGGTCAGTTTGCATTACTTCATGGAAAAGTGTTAACCGCTGTTAATTTGAGCATGACACTCAGTTCTTTACCTTGCATAACTCGTGCACATGTATGAGCAACTACATCTTATATTTTCTTTTAGATAAGGTATGCTACCATGCTGGAGTCCATCCATTTCTACTCTTTAAGGACTCTTTTGAAATGTGCAAAGTTAACTTGATCATCCAGCATACCTATTATATTTTACAACCAGATTTCTTGTACTTCTGATATGTTGGTATTGGGTGCTGAAAAAAGTCTCAGGAAGAACTTCTTTTTGTGTAGGCTCTCATGTTTAGAAATTTCAAACTGTTAATCAATGCTTCTAAGAAACCCTACTTTCTGTGTGCAACTTGTAGCTTGAGATCTATAGACAAATGTCTTTTCTTCTTCTTGTTGATATTTGAATGTTTCCAGCATTCATGTACTTCATCTAAGAAATCTTATTACCTGGACAAAGAGATAATACAAATATGCAAATAATGGAAGCATTCTTGACCGCTTAACACTCCATACCATAAAGCAAAGCTGTGAGACCAGCCTTCCTTTATGGGGCAGAATGTTGGGCGGTTAAGAAACAACATACCCATAGAATGAGTGTAGCTGAGATGAGGATGTTGAGATGGATGAATGGCAAGACAAGAAGGGATAGATGAAATGAATTTGAAATGCATACATTCAGGAGAACTTAGGTGTGGCACTAATAGGCGATAAGATGAGAGAAAGTAGACTTAGGTGGGCTGGCCATGTGCGGCGCAGATCCAGTACAATATCTGTTAAGAGGTGCAAGTTAGTTCAAGTGCCAAGCTCAAGAAGGGCAATGGGTAGGCTCAAAAAGACATGGTTCGAGGGAATGAGAAAAGATACGGGGATTTATGGCCTCACTAAGGCTATGACCCTTGGTAGAGAAAAATGGTAGACCAGGATTTGTGTAGCCCCAATTAGTTGGACAAAGGCTCTGATGATGATGATGATTCATAGAACGACACGCTAGAATTTTGAACTTTCAAATATTACTCTTAAATTTTTTGTGTTGAGTATGATTATATAAAAATAAATAAATGTGGTTTCACAAATCATTTAACCATCTAAAATCCTCTGGACTGATCTGTAAATCCATAATCAAACCTACAACATTTTTTAGTAGAAGCTGTTAATATTGGCCGAGTATATTTGTTGATTTTATGGCGATCATCAATCTTTCTGTAATCTTTTTTGTAATTAGGCACTTGTTTTGTTATTGCTTATATATTTATCTAATTCACATAGCATAATAATGTCAGTCAGAGAAGCCCACATTATCAAACATCAACCTGGATGTACCTGTGGATAGCCTTGCAGCAGTTGTTGGTACCACTGGTGAGGGAAAGACATCATTGATATCAGCAATGATCGGTGAACTACCTCCAATGAAAAACACAGAAGTTGTAATACGAGGAAGTGTTGCATATGTACCGCAAGTCTCATGGATCTTTAATGCAACTGTAAGTTGACATGCTCATATGCTTGTCCTTACTTGAATTTAGTATCTTTTTAGAATTTCGTGACATATGCTGTTCCTTTTCTGCAGGTTCGTGACAATATATTGTTTGGATTACCTTTTGATTCAGCACGTTATAAAAGAACAATAGAAGTGACAGCATTGGAGCATGATCTAGAGTTGTTGCCTGTAAGTATAGATGGATTATGCTACTAAGGAGATTATTGTTTTGATTTAGTGCAAAATTCCATATATTTCAGTTTACATATATGAAATATTCTGTTCATATGACCTCCTAACTCCATGCCTCAAGGGAAGGAGTGAGGAAGGGAGGGGAGAAGAAAGAGAGGAGACATAGGAAAAAAAGCACAAAGAAGGGGGGGGGGGGGTTGTTTTGCAAAAGGGAAGGAAGCCTTTTTGTTTGTTGCATCTTCCAAGATGTAGGCTGCCTACATGTCATAAATGGACTATGGGTGTATGCATGTGCTGTAATCTGCACTTGTATCGGAATGTGTGCATTCATTCTCATACACGTGTATTATTTATGCTTTTTATGTAATGTAGGGCCAATTGAACAATAATAGATGTGCCTATGCTCACTTTCATGCCTTTTTTAATGTACAGGGTGGTGATCTTACGGAGATTGGTGAAAGAGGTGTGAATATTAGTGGTGGGCAAAAACAAAGAGTATCAATGGCAAGGGCTGTTTACTCCAATTCCGATGTATTCATATTTGATGATCCTCTAAGTGCACTTGATGCTCATGTTGGTCGACAGGTGATTTTCGTCTGTGCATTTTGACCACAATTACCTGGCAAAAAACAAAAAGAAATATTCTGTGCATTTTGACCACAATTACCTGGCAAAAACCAAAAAGAAATATTCTTCTTATAATTGTGAAATATGACTCTTGAATAGTTGATATCATGGCCAAACGCAAACCGAAAGTGATTGACACGCAATGCTCACGGTCGAAGTCAGCCCCAAAATGAATTGACTTACTGGCTCAGGAGCTTGGTATGGAATGCAATCAGCTCAATGTGGTTTAATTTAGCACGAATTTTACCAAATCAGGCATGCTTAATTGGTCTGAACTTGGTGAGGCCACCTACTGGAGCTATGTGGTTACGTGATGGTCCAAAGCTAGCTCCTTCTCCATCCTAAATTTTTCCCCATAATACTGTATTGGCTTTTTGCTGATCATCACATTTATATGAAGATATGAAGTTTTTCTTTTTTTCTTTCCTGTAAATGATAATCCAATTACATCCAGTTGCTTCCTAGAGCAGATTGACATGGATGCTTTCATTGATAGGGAGGGAAGCTATAGAAGGTGGAGAGTAGTGACTAAGGGAATGGGTTTTCTGGCTCCTCAAACGGAGCCTCCCTGGCACTCCCTGCTTTTGCTAGAGAATTAGCGATCTCATTTGCCATCCTAGGGCATAAAGATGACGTCCCTATCCTACTGTCTTGAATTTCTTCCACCATATAATTTTTAGTCTCTTCAATGGTTAGCCGGTTGGAGAGTGTGCAGAGAAAAGATTTCAGCCCTATTAAGTGTTTGAGTTTTCTGCCCTATTGGCATCTCCAAGTCCCACTGGCCGTGCATAGATTGAAAGGATTAGGCCGGTATCCCGGATGACACCCCCTCCCCCTAACTGGAGATCCAGGAGTGCCAAATGAACTTCCATTGTAATTTATTTGAATTTCCCCTAAGACAGTGCTGGCCGTGATGCATGGATACAACACTTGGTTACCTAACCATTTGCGACTACCTTCCATTCCCGTACATTATCCTATTCACGTAGATGATGTAACTCCTTTCTGATTAATTCCCTAGAGATCATCTGATCCCTTATCCTCTCCTTCAAACTTGAGATTCAAGAGTACTTTCCTTCAAAGATGTTATTCCTCTTGGATTATTATCCCCACAGCACTGCAATAATACTACACACCCAGCCAGTGTGAAGTGACTGAATTTCCAGCCACATAGGAGTTCCAAAATAGCATAGGAAAGCCCAGTGAACTTCTAACTCGGAAAGCCCAGTGAACTTCAAACAACTCATAAAAATAACTCCAGATTGAATGCCTAAACTTAAAATGAATTACCAGATGATTAATTTGTTCTTTGGTTTCCTGATACATCAGACACAAGTTGCATACCTTAGTGTTGTAGGTGATCCACAATAAGAGTCTTGTTGATCACTGCTAACCATCCGAAACACGGGGTCCACTGATTTTTTATTTTTAATTGTTTTTTTGGGGGGGGGGGGGGCGGGGGGGGGCGGGTGGGGTCAGAAATATCCCGAATTAATTGTATTGTGGAACCAAAGTCCACTATTATTAGACCTGGCCAATGATTTAACAGTGAAGATCCTTCTCGCTTGCAATTGCCTCACAGGTTTGTCGGAGTGTCTTCAGAAATATATATTGAGTCAAGGCATGTTGAGAGGGTGCATAAACCTTTCTTCTCTGACATCCCTATTTCTTTGAAAAGCTGGACATTACATGGCATACGATACCCTTGCCCGATCTCTCAAAGTAAACCTAAATAATGACCTCCTGTGAAACAGCCTCTAGTACAAGTCTTGAAAATTTTTCTCTCAGGGATGATTTCCCACACCATACATCATCCCAAAAGCTGATCTGATTGCCTACACCCCACCAATTCTTCTTTAGCATTCAAATAAACATCCACCATTGAAGCAATGCCTTTCCACATAGATGAAGTCCAAGACCTTCAGCAAAGAGGGTTGATCTTCCACCTTACACGCTCACTTTCATAGTCCTGGATGATAATTCTCTTCTGCTACATGTCTTCTTCTCATCCAAATCGCTAATGCCATTTAGCCATTTTATTAGTTGCAGCCAATCTTCTCATACCAAACCTTCTGAAACCTTTTCCTTGCAAACTTTCTCCCATTGAACGAAAACAAATTTGTCCATCTTACTATTACCATGCCAAAGGTATCTTCTTTGGATGTGTTCTTGTTCCTTTGACTGAGCAAAAAGGGGTTCCCCTAGGAGTGAAATGTACACTTACTTCCACTCGCAAAAACCTAAACCTATTCGTAGATGTTTATTATTTATTCTGATGATCAATCCAAAAATAAAAAATGCATATACACACTAAAAATGGTCCAAAGTGAACTCTGCTGCAATAGTGAACACAAGCCATCCATTTCATGGGAACTCAAGAGTCATCTCTCTCTCTCTCTTTCTCACCTTTTTCTTGAAAATTTTCATTAGGCGATTCATTGATGTTTTACAAAGTTTAGATCAAACAATTCCTCCTGAGTAGGCCTTTTGCCTGTAGGAGCAAATTTACAATTTCTCCCATGAAAGCAAGCTATACGCAACCTTTTATATATAGTATGCCATCAATTTTCCATGAGACTATATTTTTAGTTACATGAATACTCTCAAAGTAAACTGGAAGCATTGGAATTTATTTGTTAACAATATTGCTTTCAAGCACAATCCATATGACTGAAGAAATTTTCTTCTGAAACATGAATGGATTTTTCTAGAGTTAACATAGATTGGGATCTAAGATATTGCTGGTACATGTGTATTTATGCCTACACTTAACTTCAAGCTGCTTACATTTGAATGATTTAGTTCTTGTACATCTATATTTGAGATTAAAAAATATAGTGTTGTGATTTGAAATTGTTTAACAGGTTTTTGATAAATGTATCAAGGATGAGTTGCGTGGGAAGACCAGAGTCTTGGTGACAAACCAGCTTCACTTTCTTCCTCATGTTGACAGAATTATACTGGTTCATGAAGGTATGGTGAAAGAGGAGGGTACCTTTGAGGAGTTGACCAATAATGGCGTGCTATTTAAAAAGTTGATGGAAAATGCTGGGAAGATGGAGGAGCAAGCTGAAGAAGAAGCTGTAAATGGAAACCAAAACCAAAATATTCATAAACCTGTTGCCAATGGGGATGTGATAGAAGATGGAAAGACATTAATAAAAGCAAATAATGCGAGTGAGGGAAAGAAAGGAAAGTCAGTTCTCATCAAGCAAGAGGAACGTGAAACAGGAGTTGTTAGTTTGGGCGTGCTTGTGAGGTAATTAGCCTCTCTTTTGGAATATTTCTTAGTATGTACTTCCATGAGGGCCTTCAAAATTCAATTTCTTTGCCAAGCATTGTGTGGATATGTTAGAACATTTCCATTTGTGTGTGTGTGTGTACTCTTATATGCATGTTCTTGTGTGTACGTATGGTATGGGTTGCAGTTGTCTACTGTCACGATAGAGCTCAAGTGGGAATCTTTTAGTTTGTGATAGCTACAATTAGTAGGTTTGTGTTGAATGATGACTTTTTTAATTGGGAAATTCCAAAACCCATTAGCTTGTTACTTTTTAGTGTGTATCCAGAATTCCAAATATTGGGAGTCTGTTTACTTCTTTAATTGATATTTTAGAGCTTTAGTGTTAGCTTATATAGAAAGTTGCTATTATTGAACCTACAAATCTGCCAGTGCCTGGATATCTCTTGAAATTTTGCTAGTGCACATGAAGATTCTATAGACCAGTCTTCTGTCTGAAATTCTTAAGATGTTTCTAGAAATACATCTCTTGAACAAGGATCTGATGTGACCCTATATATTTCATGGTTCTATTCTGTTCATGATGTAATTCTGTTCATGTTGTGTTACATCGCATGGTATATTCTGGGTTATCTGCCAGATAATATGTTGCATTGAACTGAATATGTTTCATATGATTTGTTGTGCCAATTCTTCTTCCATGTTTTTGTTTGGGGTGGGGGTTGGGAGTTTCAGCCGTGATTTGAACCTTTCGTATGTGGCCATTATGCTCTAACCTCAGAGTCAATATTCCTAATTCCTTTCTCCTCTTGTTGCAGGTATAAAAATGCATTAGGAGGGCTATGGGTGGTTATAGTTCTTTGTTCTTGTTATGTTCTAACTGAAGTACTTCGAGTTTCAAGTAGCACTTGGTTGAGTATTTGGACAGACCAAAGCTCTGCAAAGACCCATGGAGCAGGTTTCTACAACCTTGTTTATATGCTTCTTTCATTCGGCCAGGTACATGCAGTTCATGAGGAATTGCATCTTGTATTTGTTGCATAACTTGTATAAAGACCTTAGCTTATCATTTTGAATGTGTTCACTCTCTATCATTGGATTCCAGGTACTAGTGACATTGGCAAATTCATATTGGTTGGTCATTGTAAGTCTATATGCTGCCAAAAGATTGCATGATGCGATGCTTGGTTCTATATTACGAGCTCCAATGGTGTTCTTCCATACCAATCCTATTGGACGGATTATCAACCGATTTGCGAAGGATTTAGGAGATGTCGATCGTAACGTTGCGGTGTATGTAGGCATGTTTATGAGCCAAAATTGCCAGCTTCTTTCAACATTTGTCTTGATTGGCATAGTGAGCACCGCATCTCTATGGGGAATAATGCCGCTCTTAATTTTGTTCTATGCTGCTTACTTGTACTATCAGGTATGTTCTCTATCAACCACTGTAAGTGATGAACTGGGCTTGCCTTTATGATGCTGTCCTATTCTTTGGAAGTATCTCTTGAACTTGTGCTGTTGGGTTGTGAATGTTCAGCAGACCTAATATCATTTTTTAATTCAATCAGTTTTAAGCTATGTAAGTCAAAGGAATAGTTTATTTATGTTACTCATGAGGTTTTAAGCCATTTGAAAATGTTTCATTTTTGCATAGTTTAGCTGATTTGGATGCCAATTAGACTCATGTATAATGGATTCTTGTAAACTGTCATCAATGTGTCATTCATGTGCCTTGTCGTTCAATGATCCACAGTCAAATGGCTCAAATGCAGTGACCAAACCACTGCCTTTTTCCACAAGATTGCTGCGTGTTGTAGGAGGGATAACTCCATCTCCTAGGTTAAAGTTGGGGACAGCGTCCTCAACAGTCCTCCCCTCATAGAAAATGCAATCTTAGTGTTCTTCAGATCCCTGTTCTCGGCCCCCTGTAGGCCCAGACCAAGGATGGCCAACTTGTTTTTTCAATCCCTCCCCCTGGACATGGCAGCTGGGCTTGAGCGTCCTTTTTCGGAGGGAGAAATCTTGAAGGCCATCAAATCTCTTGCCCAAGACCGGGCCCGGGTACCTCACGGTTTCCCAGTGGCTCCATTCAACACCTTCTGGGATACCCTTATACTGGACATTAGTCTTCTTTGAAGAATTCCATGAGAGAGGTATCATCCACAAGAATGTTACTTTTATTGCCCTGATTCCAAAAGTTGAAGGGGCTGAAGAACTTAAAGACTTCCATCCCATTAACCTCATCAATAGCTCGTACAAGATCCTTTCTAAGGTCCTCACCCTTCAATTGAAAGAGGTCCATGGCTGGGTCATCTGCTAAAATCAGGGAGCTTTTGTCAAAGACTCCCAGATTCTCGATGGTGCTCTGGTAGCACACGAATGCCAACACTCGAGATACCTGTCAAAAGCCCCTGGGGTGATAAGCAAACTTGACTAGGAGAAGGCCTATGATCATGTTGACTGAGCCATTCTTGACGAAACCCACCTTAGAATGGGTTTTGGCATTAGGTGGAGGAAATGGATTCATGACTGTATATCCAACCCTATGTTTTCTGTCCTAATCAATGGCTCTCCCATAGGGTTCTTTAACTCATCCAGGGGTCTCAGACAGGAAGACCCCCTCTCCCCCTTCCTGTTTGCTACAGTGGCATAAGTCTTCAGCAGGTCCATTGCAAGGATGTACGACACGGGAATCCTCAAAGGGTTCAAAATTGGCAACCAGAGTCCCTTAGTCTCAGATCTTCAGTACTTAGATGATACTCTCTTGTTCTGCGATGCCTCTGTCCAACAAACCATTACCCTTCTCCTTTTCCTGAAATTCTTTAGATGGCTACCGGATTCAAGATAAATATGGCCAAAACTAAGATGGTGGGGATACTTACTGAAGCCCACATCATTCTCCATCTGGCTGACCGATGGCAATGCAAAGTCGACGAGCTTCCTTCCACCTACTTGGCCTACCCTTGTGCATCGGCAAGTCCAAAAAGTGTCTTTGGAATCACGTTGTCGACAAGTTCATTGGTAAGCTTGCCAGGTGGAAAGGAAGATTCCTCTCTTCAGCAGGTGGAATCATGTTCAAAAAAGCTACCCTTTCAAATGTCCCTATATTTTAGATGTCCCTTTTTCACATGCATTCCTCAGTAGTGTCTCGTCTAGAGCAACGTATGAGAAACTTCTTCTGGTCCGGGGGGGGGCAGACAAAAAGTCCCACCTCATATGTTGGGATAGAGTCTGCTAACCAAAATACCTTGGTTGACTTGGTATCTGCAACCTCAATTTGAATAACCTTGCCCTACTCGGTAAGTGGTGGTGGCGGTTAGCCACTCTGGACAACTATCTGTGGCAAGCCGTTCTCTGCTGCAAGTATCACTGCGATAACTCCAGCTGGATCCCTAGGTTCCCAACACCCAGTAGACCTTCGGGTGCTTCGAGGTCCACACCCTCCAGCTATGAGGCTTTCACAGCCAACATTTGCTTCCATCCCAGGGAAGGCATTAGGATCAAATTTTTGTTGATCTGCTGGATAGGCGACACTCTGTTAAATGATGGCTACCCTAGGCTGTATCTCTTGTCTGGGAACCCCGACGCCTCATTGGCAGACCAGCTGGAGGTCATGGGTTCTTCTAGAAGCTGGAACCCCAACTTCAGGAGGCTTCTTGCGGAGAATGAAATGGACTATTTCTTGGCATTATCCACCCTCCTCCACTCTGCCTTCTTCCCTACACTTGGCGGAGAAAAAATCCTCTGGTCCCCTGATCTCTCAGACCTGTTCTCTGCCTCCTCGTTCTACTGTATGCTCAACCAACCACCTACCTTGCTTGCGCCTCCCCACTTTACATACCCCAAAGCTTGCCTCACTTTCACCAAACCCCCCCCCCCCCCCACCCCAAAATTGAGGTTTTAACTTGGGTAACCATTGCCAAGAGGGTGCTGACCATAGACCAGCTCCAAAGAAGTGGGCTCCCATTTCCTAGTAGATGTATAGTGTGTTTGGTGAAGGAAGAAACTAATGAGCGCCTCTTTCTCTGTTGTGACATTCCTAACACCCTGTGGGGAGCCCTTCTCCAACACTTTGAGTGGACGTGGGTCATTCCTCAATCGGTCCCTCAACTTTTCAGATCTTTCTACCCACTTCCTTGGTTGAAATCAGGGATCCTCCTTTGGAAAGCCTCTGTGGCAGCAGCACTGTGGGTAATTTGGATGGAGAGAAACAAAAGGACGTTTTGTGGAACCAAACCCACCTTCAAAGATCTGAAAGAACGGGTCATATCCTTGATTATTTTCTGGGCTTCCAACCATACCTATTTCAAGCACTTATCCCCCACAGATTTTCTCCAAAGTTGGTGAGCAATGCTCTATTTGAGGCCTGCTACTATCTCCCTGGCTTCCCTGTGGAGACCGCCAGAGCCAGGCTGATCCAAACTCAGCTTCATCGGTAACTTTTTGGGCAACCAGGCCTGGCTGGTATAGGGGGCATGTTTAGAATTACGCCGACCACACTCTCTTCTCCTTCTCCCTACCCATTGGACAACCGCCTCAACTACAGCTGAAGCCTTGCCCTCCTTGAAGGACACAAGAATTTCAATCCAGCTTGGAGCCCATTTTTGTTTGTTGAGAGGGATTTTGAGAATGTCATTTCCTGGCCGTCAGGACTCTCTCCCTGCCCATGGAGATTGCTCCACATTTTTTACAAAATTCTTCATATTTACAGGGATATGCATGTCTTGTGGAAACATATTTGGTGTGAAGTGAACTCAGAAGCAGACCACCTCGCTAGAGCAAGAACCTTTTTGAGCGGCACACTAGAAACCGTCACAGCATCTCACTGAACTCTATTCCCATGTGTCTTGAGTGCCCTTTATTGTAGCTATTTTGTTTATAAGCATGCTGTATGGTATTTTTTGAGCACCCCACCCCACCCCACCCCACCCTTTTTTGTGATCGTGGCCTGTCTGTGCTTTGTGTTTTTTGTTCTGTATAGGGCGCCCAAGCCATGGTATACCATTTTTTGTACTCACACACTATATTAATGCAATGTCAGCAGCTTCAAAAACACATGGACAATAGCACATGATATGCATTTACAGGGAGTTCCAAATTTGGATTTCATAGCATGAAATGCTCAGAAAAGTTCCTAATTTTTTTTTTTCCTTCCCCACATACTGCAGAGTACGGCTCGTGAAGTGAAACGTCTGGATTCAGTCACCAGATCTCCTGTTTATGCCCAATTTGGGGAAGCACTAAATGGTTTATCAACAATCCGAGCATACAAAGCATACGATCGATTGGCAAGTATCAATGGGAAATCCATGGACAACAATATCAGATTTACCCTTGTAAATATGAGTGGCAATCGATGGCTTGCTATCCGGCTGGAAACCTTGGGTGGTATCATGATTTGGTTTACTGCAACGTTTGCAGTCATGCAAAACCAACGTGCAGAAAACCAGGTGGCATTTGCCTCAACAATGGGTCTCCTCCTCAGCTATGCACTAAATATTACCAATCTCTTAACAGCAGTGTTAAGACTGGCTAGTTTGGCTGAGAATAGTTTGAATTCAGTTGAAAGAATTGGAACCTATATAGATTTGCCCTCTGAAGCTCCCTTTGTAATTGAGAGTGACAGACCCCCACCTGGTTGGCCAGCTTTGGGAACCATCAAATTTGAAAATGTGGTTTTAAGGTATCGACCAGAACTTCCTCCCGTTCTCCATAACCTCTCTTTCTCTATCATGCCAAGTGAGAAGGTTGGCATAGTTGGGAGGACTGGTGCTGGCAAATCCAGTATGCTCAATGCTTTATTTCGAATTGTGGAATTGGAGCATGGGAGGATTCTCATAGATGATTGCGATGTGTCCAAGTTTGGTCTAGCCGATTTGCGTAAGGCCCTGGGGATTATACCACAGGCACCAATTCTCTTTTCAGGTATGCCTTTGTAGTAGCAATGATGACTATTTACTTTACAGATAGAATGTTGCAATCAATGGATGTTGTTGGCCCATTGGGTCATTGTCATTTGATGAAATGGATGGTGGGGACTGGGACCCACTAGAACTGGACATGATCGCAGTGGTGGGTCCGGGGCTCTCTGTCATCATTTATCATTTCATTGGATGATGATGATCTGATGGACTAAGGTTTTCATATGTTGATTATTGTATGTTCCATATGATAAAGCATAAAATAGAAAATTAGTCCTTGGTTAGGAATTTCACTATAATGCTGCCACTTTAATTGGGAAATGACAATGACATGTATGCCCCAAGACTTATTCAGTCATGGTGGTTTCAATCATTTGAGAAGAGTGACTTTTTGGAAATCATTTAGTGGGATGTCCTTTTCAGTGTTTAAGGAAACTATGATTTCCAATTTCAGCAATATGCCTGCATCCAAGATAAAACTAAATCCTGTCACGTGCTCTGTGTATTTTCTTGTAAGTAGCTACTCATTTTTAAAAATCGCCTGTGGTTTGTTTTGACTTAAACATGGATTTCTTTTTGAGAAAATATGAAAAATAAAAAGTAAATATTGTTTTTCTTTTTATTCAGTCAGGGACATTTGTCTTATCCACAAGTAGGAAGATGCATTTTTCGGTATTATTCTTTTTTATTAATTCTTCACTTTTATTTCCTTTTGATGATTTTGTGTACCTGTCTTTGCCTTTCCTTGTGTTTTATAGGTACCATTAGGTTTAATCTTGATCCCTTCAATGAACATAATGATGCTGATCTTTGGGAATCTTTGGAGAGAGCACATCTAAAGGATGTTGTCAGGAGGAATGCTTTGGGGCTTGATGCCGAGGTATGGACTTGCAAGTTGCAACCATCACATTGTTATCATCAGTTTAAATGTGCATCGAGTTATTAGATGGCACATGATAGAGCAGTTCTCTTTTACTTTTTTCTTTTCTGCCTTTTTTTTCCCTTGATGGATTTGTCCTGGACTAATCCTCCTTGTTTATCACTTTGGCCTCTTGGAGACAGCTGGGTGTACTAAGAAAAAGATCAGTCATTGACTAGTCCAGTTAAAACCACATAATTTCATAGTTAAATTGAATGACTAGTCCAGTTAAAACCACATAATTTCATGCTTAAATTGAATTAAATGAGAATTATAACCAAATAGGGGCAGAGAGAAGGCCATGGAGGTGTTCACTGCAGAGGCCACATAATATTTCTGCGGGTCACTAGCAGAATATTTTCTGGATTAATTAGAAGAATTTATCATTGCTTATAGTTATATGGTTCTATGTCGGATGAACTGTGACTAGCTTTCAAATCCTTTGCTAATTTACAATGCCTCTTGTGTATTCCACTGAATAACACTCATAGTCGCATCTTATCAAATATCATGGTTGTAAACACAGAGCTTAGAAACATCATTTTGCAGTATAAACTTATGGATGCAACCAAGAAAGCACCTCTATTTAATTTTTTATGAAAAAACAATCATTTGTTTCTTTGCTGAGGTCTCAGCAAAAGTCTGTCATTTGATTTGCTTGCTGAAGGTCGCGGAGGCTGGAGAGAATTTCAGTGTTGGACAAAGGCAACTATTAAGTCTTGCACGTGCACTTTTAAGGAGGTCGAAGATTCTTGTTCTCGATGAGGCAACAGCAGCTGTGGATGTCAGAACTGATGCGCTAATCCAGAAAACGATAAGAGAAGAGTTCAAGTCATGCACCATGCTTGTTATTGCCCATCGATTGAACACAATTATTGATTGTGACCGTGTTCTGCTCCTCGATGCTGGTCAGGTATGCTTTTGGGTATCTAACTCCTGCTGAAGTTACAGTGATAAATAATCTCATTACCTTTTAATTTATGCTTCCATGTAAATATCATGAAGTTTATTTACTGCAAACATTATGACGTTTTAAAGAAAGATATATTAATTGATGGGAAATGCTGGTGTAGGTCCACTAGCCTACAGCTACATATAGACCCAATGGCTCAGATTCGCCCAGATTGAATCTGGGCCGATCCAATGACAACGATTGCATTTCGTATTTGAATTTTAATTCTTTTTATATAAATCCAAATCACTTGAAATTTGTGCTTGTGTTCTTTAAAAATATTAGAATCCAATAAAAATATCAAAAAAATATTTTGTAAAAAATAAATTGATGCAGGGGCATTTTGATCAATTTATATTTTGTAAATTATTTTTTAATATTTTTATTAGGTGCGCGTTGATGAGAAGAATAGACGCCTAAAATTTAACATGATTTGGATTTGAAGAAAAAAAATTAAAATTAAAATACGAAATGAGGTCATGTCCGTCAGATCGGCCCAGATTGAATCTGGGCAGTTGAGCCTATATGTAGTTGTAGGCTAATGGACCTACACCAGCATTTCCCTTAATTGATATGCCATTATGTTTCTTGAGTTCCTTTTGAACATGAAATTTAGGACTGAGATGTTGTGTATCTCCAAAATCTCTTCCATTCTTTCAGGTTTTGGAATTTGACACTCCGGAGGAGTTGCTCTCGGAGGAAGGGAGTTCATTCTTTAAGATGGTTCAAAGCACAGGAGCTGCTAATGCTCAATACTTGCAGGTATGGTGAATATGTTTCCTTCATTTCCTCAGAAAATAATCAGATAGATATTAGGTTTTCCTTTCTTTTGTTTTTTCTGCTTAGCTTGTTCATATTCTTTTCCTTCCCCCAATTATTTGTTTTTCTTGACAAGATATCATTATCATTTTGATGAGAATGCAGAGTATAGTGTTTGGCGAGAGTGAGAACAGGGCAGAAGCAAAACAAAATGATAGACAGAGAAAGTGGGCGGCATCATCAAGGTGGGCGGCTGCTGCACAGTTTGCATTGGGCCTTACATTGACCTCCTCTCAACAAGATCTGCAGAAGATAGTTGAAGTTCATGACTCAAACAACATCCTTAACAAGACGAGAGAAGCAGTTATGACTCTCAAAGATGTTTTTGGAGGGAAACACAACACTGTGATTGAAGAGACGTTGACTCAGTACCAGGTGCCTAGGGATAGGTGGTGGTCAACATTCTACAAGGTGGTTGAAGGTGAGGGATAGCTTCTCTCTCTCTCTCTCTTCTCTCTCACTCAGAATAAATACACCTCTTTGTATCTCTGACATGGACACAAGCACATGTACTCCTCTCTCGCATCCGTACAACACTCATCTCATATAATCCATATGTAACATTTGTCTCTCACACAAACAGACATGCAGGCACATGCCTGCTTGCACCTCTCTCTCTCTATATATATATATATATTATTTTTTACTTATATACATATATATATATATATATTTATTTTTATTATTATTATTATTTATTTTTATTTTTTCTGTGTGCGGTGTAATTACAAACATTTTCACCCAGCCAAAGAAAATAAAAAATACACACATGATCATTTCAATCACTTAATAAACTCGAGAGCTTTTCCCACAATAGAATATACTTTTCTCAGTTTTCAAATTTTCCAGCAATTTATGGTTGTCTTAGAAATCTTTATTTTGGTATTATCCTATTTCCTGTGTATCATGCTTAATCAAATTGTGCTTTGCATTCACAGGCCTAGCAGTGATGGCTAGATTATCCCATAATCGGCTTCATCAGCACGACTACACCTTCCGAAATGACTCAGTTGATTGGGATCATGTTGACACGTAGAGAGAGGGAGATGAGTTTTACCATCAGATTGAAAGAGCACGCTGCGTGCTCAAACTCATGGAGAATTTGACTATTTTCCATTCTTAAATAGCATAAAATTGAGAGTACCGCTCATTGGGCACTGTGACCTGAATGATGGTGACGAAGAAGAGTAAGCTTCCATAACTGATGCATGCTAAGCATAATGTGCGTAGTATAGCGTTTGCTTTTCCATTTTGTGTGATAATACTGAAATAACTGTAACCTAAAAGAGAAACTGATGAGAAAGGAACCATTGGTGTTCTTGAGTTAAACCAACATTTTGGTTTCTTTTTCTTGCGCAAGGATTGCCTAAGGTTTATCGCATGGTTTCCCCAATATGCTTTGTTATCAAATTCTCCTGCCTTTTATGCATTTCACATACTGGATAGATAATACACTGCAGAAGTGTGTGGTAATTTATTTCTTTTTGTTTTTTTTTTTTCTTTTCAAAGATGAAGTGTGTGGTAATTTGTAAGCGTTTATGGGTTTGATGAATTGCATTCAATCTCTAGCAAAAAATTTGAGCTTTTTATTGTTGCAAGTACTGAAATTTTCCTTAGCTGCAAAATTCTTGCAGAGAGTAGTTTGTGAAACAGTTAATTGCTTTTCTTTGTGCCTTTATTTCCATGTTAGTTAATAGATTTTTAGATACATTTTAGCAAATCCCTTGATCTGATAAAGGGTTTTGACAAAGTTTATCATATTGATATTACTATAATTTTAAAAATAAAAATAAAATACTATTGGCTCAAAGGAAATTTAGCAACAATTTAACATTTACCCAATTTAACATTTAACCTTTTTTAATTATTCCAATTCATGGTCATGCGAATTTTAATGGAAATTAAATCAAATATATGAGTAAAATGTTAAATAGTTGATCTCTCATGTGTTTTTTTTTATTTATAAATTTCTCTTAAATTTGAAAACTGTATAAAGGGCATGTTTGTTACAACGGAAATAGCAGATAGGATAAGTGTCCTAGATATTGGCTTCACACTTTGGAGGGTACGAAGCTGCTTTCCCATGTCATGCCGTGTAGTGGTGTGAACACAACGAGCTTTGCTGGCGCCGCTTTCCTGTGAAACAAAAGTGAGAAAGCGGTTCGGTCTAATCTCTCTTCGGAAGAGAGATTTCCCATGAACGAAATGTGCCTTAAAAGATGAGATTATTTTGATGATGTATGTGCCGTAAAAGATGAGATTATTTTTGATGATGAGAGAGAGACGAAATGTGCCCTAAAAGATGATATTATTTTGATGATCAGAGAGACGAAATGTGGCCTAAAAGATATATAATATTGAGATCAGAGAGAGAGAGAAGAGAGGTGGGCTCCATGCTTCGTGGATGGATGAAGGCTACACATAAGAAAGAGAGGCTCCATGCTTCTTGGATGGAGCGAGAGAGAGTAGCTTCTGAAATCCAGCATCAAAAAGGAGTGTGAACCAGTAAAAAGGAAACATTAGCCTCCCCTTTTACCCCTGTGCTCAGCTTTTGACAACAACTGCCTATCTCTCTCTCTCTGTGGTCATAGGGCAGAGCGTCTTTTTTATTCCGATTAATGTCTTACCTTTCATTATGTATTTAGATGTGGACCATACAAGTGCAGGGTCCAGACTGATAAGGCCTGGGCTTTGCAGGTATGTTGTGGGGCATCATTTGTCCAGTTTTCCAGTTTTGCTTGTGGGCCTTCTGTGTTCCCTCCTCTCTAAACAGGAAACTCTGACTTACTTTTAGTAATCAAGAGAGAGAGAGAGTGTTCAGTAGCCACATACGAAGACACTCTTATGGATCACCACAATGTGCAATTAAAGGCACCAGTATCCATTTGGAAAAATATCATGGATCAAGAGAGAGATGTTAACAGTTAGCCCATAATTGGATACAATCTTTCTTGCATGCGTACTACTACTACCCCATGTGAGAGTTGCAGATCCTCAAATGGAATCTCAATCATCACATGCGAAAACAACAAATTCGTCTTCTAGAGAGAGAGATCATGTTCATAGAGAGAGAGAGAGAGAGAGACACGTGCACCTGGAAAACAAATCGTGTCAACATTCATTACTCTGATAGAGAGATGTGCAGCTGGAAAACAAATCGTGTCAAGAACAATTTTAATGGAGGCATTCAGTACCAAACGAGGCTCTCCATTTTCATCAATACCCATTATAACTGAAATCCTTTTAAACCAGATACCAACAAGAGGAAGCTTCTTTCACTAACTACCCAAAAGAAGAAGAAAAGCTTCTCTCTCAATCCATCCAAGCTTCTTCCTCTAACCACCCAAGTTTATCTCTCCAACTTCACAGAAGAAGGAAGAGACACTCCTCTCTCAAACTACCCAAGCTTCTCTCCCTAACTACCCAAAAGACTGAAGAAAAGCTGCTCTCTCTAGAGATACATTTCACATATATCAGCACCTTGATAACCTGCTTTTGCATGCCCATTAATGGCTTCAAAAGCCTGAGTGCAAATGCTTGTAAACCCCATCATGGCCTGAAACACATTAGGCAATGCAGTTTGCAAATTGTTCAAAGTCATGGCCCTGCTCACTCTCACTGAATTCTCGTGCTTCCCTTTCTCTTCCTCTGCCCTCTTCTTCAGAGTTTCAACCTTTGCTCGCTTTACCAAGAGCGGTTTCTCCTTTCGCTCTCTAGCCGCCTCAAGAGCTCCTCTCTCTAAGCCCCCAGAAGGCTTTTTTCTCTCTCTAGCATCGAACTCCTCTGTAGCTGATACTGTCTTTGTTTCTCCCTCCAAGACCCCTGAGAGCTCATTTCTCTCCCTAGAGCTGAGCTCCTCTGTAATTGATAAGGCCTTTGTTTCTCCGTCTAAGCCCCATGGGAGCAACTCTGCTGCTGCAGCCGCTGATTCCTCTGTAGCCACCTCTGTAGCCAAAAGTGTCTTTGTCTCTCTCTCTAAGCCCCGCAAGTGCTCATTTCTCTCTCTAGCAGTGAACTTCTCCTCCATGACCGATAGTGCTCTTGTTTCTCTCTCTAGACATTTCGCTAGCTTCTCAGACCTCTTGTGCTGGTACCTCTCTTCCTTTTGTTGAGAGATGATAGATCGAATCACTGTTACAAGGCTTTTGATGGCTTCAGAGGCGGGTCTGTAAGGGAGGCGATCAAGAGCTAGCTGCCATTCTTTGCATAATGAGAGAAAGTCGGGTCCTGAGTTAATGGGTGGGTTTCTCTCTCTAGGGAGGCGAAGCCTAATGTATGAGGAGATAGAACGAATATAGTTTCGATGGGACTCGAGAAGGCGACAGAAGCTTGTGTACCACGAGGAGAGCTCGGCCTCGAGTTGCAGAGCAGCTTGGCGATGGTGCTCGGTTGTAGGTTCAGAGCTTGGGTGGTCCAGGTGGTTGAGTTGTTGGGCTATATGGTTTTGAACTTGGTGGCACTCATACATTGTTCTCCACATATGCATCAACCTGAAAGAAAATTCAGAGAGAAGGAATCAGAAAAGGAACTCTCTCTCTCTAGAAAAGCATAGAGGAAGTAGTTGCAGTAAACTACCTCTCTCTCTAGAAGAGCACAGAGGAATTGGTTGCAGGAAACTACCTCTTTCTCTCTCTCTAGAAAAGCACAAAGGAAGTAGTTGCAGTAAACTACCTCTCTCTCTCTCTCTCTCTCTCTCTCTCTCTCTCTCTCTCTCTCTCTTTTTGCTGTGTGAAGTTCCATGAGAAGAGCACAGAATAAATAGACACATGAAAAAAATATCTGACAACGAGGACATGCAAGCTCATAATCCTGACTTCCTAAGACAGCAACCAAAAGCCTTAAATGCAAAAGAATATAGACATGAGATTTTTTTAGGAAGAAAATAAAGGATTTTACAGCCATTGAATCTTATTAAGAGATGCATGGAAAAATTTCAGCAGTGTTTGAGCATGGAAATTTAGCAGTATTGATGATACCAAGGAGATGACAAATTAATACAAAATATTTGACAAAGATATCATACTCAATGAAAATGTACTTATATATATGAAAGCTAGGAAGAACTTATTTAGATTGAGCACAAAGAAAGATTCAGTATTCTAATCTCCAAAAGTTTATCAACTACCCAGTTGATCAATGTTTCATTGGAGTTTTTGATCAACCCTTCAATTTTTTGTTTAGTAGATTCACAAGAAACAAGGTTTACATTGTCTCAGAATAAATGGTGTATCTTTTCTGTAAAAGACTTAAGCTAATTTAGTTTCCTTTTCTATGCGAGGCCACCTTCATTGGAGCTCTCTCTCTCTCTCTCTCTCTCTCTCACACACACACACACACACACATATTTTGAACAGGCTAAAAAAGGAAGTGGCAATGAGTAGATACTTCCTTTCTGATAGGTAATCACCAGAATATCTATGGTTATTTATGTGCTTTTGATAACTTGGACACACAAAATCAGAGCAAAGATTGAGAATCAAAGGGATAAAGCTTATTCAAACTTACCCAGCAGCTAGTTCAACCAACTGTGGATGCAATTCTTCCTCCCTTAGTCTTGAGATAGATGAGAGAAGAGAATCAATGGAGAGGTGAGAAGACTGTATCTGTGACTGCAATCCCTCAACATTCAATCTGGCCTTCTCTATTTTTACCCCATCTTTGTTTCGAGCTTCCTGTCTCTGCAACAACCCACTCTTCTTCTTGAGCTGATATTTTGCAATCTCTTCTCCCTACAAATGAGTAACTCCACTGATTCATTGTGCATACAACTAAAATGAGACAAACCACTTCTTATCTTTCTATGAATTTCCAGAAAATGGAGAAGAATTAGGACTCATCAAAAATTCGAAATGGAATTCATGTGGCCGTAGGAAATCAACTGGGGCGGTATTATACGAGTTAATAATCCAAGAAGGAACTGATTTAGAAATGTAGAAAAATGGGAAGATAGAAAGAAAGAGAGACTATCATAGGACACACATTAAGATAAAACAGAGAGAGATAGAGAGAAAGGGAGAGGATAAATAAAAACACAACTGATGCCCACCCATGATGACTTAACCAAGCTGCATGAGCCAATATGGACTATTAGGGTGCAAATAATACCCCAAAGGCCAAAACCGGTTTCCAGAACTCGACTGAGTCCACTCAGCCTCGGCACCCTGCAGGGGCAAGTTCTATTGACAAACTAGGGTTTATTAAAAGCTCAAAAAATAAAATTTGTAACTAAATCACTAATAAATGATGTATAAATATTATTTTATATAATTTTTATTTTTTCACAATGATTTATGAAATTTTCTTATTACATGCTCTATTTTTTCTATTTTCCTTCCCTTTTTTGGATTTTCTGAATTGTTTCAAGCAATACATCAACTTTTTCAAATCTATCTTCTATATACTTTTTTCCATCTTTTGTATAGTTGTTTATAACTTGTTTTGTCTTTTTACTTACATTTTTATTATTTTTAACATTTTTTGTTTGCAATTTCTGGGCCCTTTTTGGGCTCGTACAAGACTCAGGCGAGTCCACTTGGATTCAACCGAGTTACTCGGTTCAGAGAGGGGCCGAGTCCCAAGCCTGAGCTGGAGCCAAGTTTTTGCACACTGGCCAAAACAGTCCCATATTCTATTTCTCAAAATCCAACCTTAATTGCAGAGATCCATTTTTTTTTGTGATAATGTTAACATTGTATTGATGGAGCGAGTAATTGCACAGATCCCTTTTCAAGCTATAAGAGCAGCACTTTTGACTTCACTAAATTTATATTGGTTTCAAGAAAAAAAAGGAAAAAAAAAAGAGCCAAAAGAGAAACATTATCATTCCCCATTAATAATGATTAGGTTAGATCACTTGTAGAAAGACAAGGACATATCAGACATTTGCCTGATTGAATAACTACCTTAATTTCTTTGTAGAGCCTTTGTTCCTCAACATAGAGCTTATCTAAGGTTGTGCAATGGCTGTCATGCCTGAAGGAACCATCAAAACTGAAATTTTCAACTGTATCTCTATTCTTAGAGGACCAACTCCAAGACAATGCGCTGAAAACCTTTGCAGACTTGAAGCTACTCTCTGTGAACCAAAATAGAAAATCTCATAAAACCCAGAAAGAATCTTCACTAAGACAAAAAATCTCCATAAACATCTTTG
Source organism: Amborella trichopoda (assembly GCF_054954075.1). Classification (NCBI taxonomy): domain Eukaryota; kingdom Viridiplantae; phylum Streptophyta; class Magnoliopsida; order Amborellales; family Amborellaceae; genus Amborella; species Amborella trichopoda. Next base: position 2,650,263 of record NC_142337.1, on the reverse strand, counting down.
CGATTGCAAGTTATCACAAGAATGTAAATATTTTAAGAAATATCTATGACATATGCAATCTACAAACTTGAGCTTTTCCTTGACCTCATAATGTACTGTATTAAAAGAAAAGATGGCCTATTTCAGTAAATTACAGTTGCATAAGGCGGAGCTACTAAGCTTCAATTCTATGTGCAGGATTTATCAAAGAATTAGAAGAAAATATCAAAGCCTTTATGATCAAGAAGAATTACAGACAGACAGCGCACTTAATAAATAGGGGTTACTCATATGCAAGACTGCACAAGCACAAGCACAAGCACAAGCACAACTGCACACACATGCTCAGAGAGAGAGAGAGAGAGAGAGAGAGAGAGAGTTGAAGACTAGCATTAGAGCTTAGGGAGCTTAGAATTAAAGGAACCCCAACAAATAAATTTTAAAGAAAGGAGCTGGGATTACTCTTGTTTCTTTCATAGCCATGATGCAGGCTAAGGCTTCTACTAATCTCCAAAAGCACAGCAGCCTCTTTGCCCCCTGCTGAAGCCTTAAGGAAGTAGTCATCCAGTTCCTTAACAATCCCCATCAAGCTCCTCTTTGTCCTCCAAACCACCATGGCCAAATCTGTGTCCTTTGTGTACCAACTAACCATTGAAGAGCTATCATCCATCTCTCTAGCTGGTGATTTCTCAGGAAGAGGCTTTGAAAAGCTAACCATCGAAGAGTTATCTTCCATCTCTTTCGCCACCGATTTCTCATGAATCGGATTCAAAATCAAATCAACCTCGCTCTCCATGAATACATCCTCCTCAAACTCTGTATTAGTCTCTGCCCAAACTTCGTCCTCAGTCAAATTGCCTTCCTTTTTCTGATCTTCTAAGCATGGCACTTTCTTTGGATTAGGATTCAAAGAAGACCCAAATGGGTCCCAAAAATCCCAAGCTGAACCTTGAGCTGGAGGAGGAGGAGGGGTATCAACACCATGATCAATGTCCATACTCTCTTGACAAACCTTATTACTATCAGTGTTGTTAACATCGGTGTTCTTGCTATTGTTTTCTCCAATGGTGACTATGGTTTTTGCAGTGAAGTCAGAAGAAATGGTTCCAGGGCTAGATGATCTTTGAAGGGGACTCAATGGAAGTGCGGGTGGAGGTGAAGGGGGTAAAGGTGGAGGGGGAGGTGGCATAAAAGAAGGAGTGAGAGAATTTAACTCCATGGATTCAGCTTCAGCAAATTGTCGTAGTGTTACCCCTGTGTTTCTCAGAGCTTGTAAGTAGGCCATGAGAGAGTTGGAGAACTCATTTCTACAGGCCACTGCTTGCTTAATTAACCTTCTCCTCTCCTTACACCTCTGCACATTCTCTTCCTTGTCGACTCTTGAAGAAGCACAACCCATTTTCCTTAGTCAAGGGGAGAGAGAATAGTAGGCAGGGTGGAGAGTGCTTTCCTCTAGAGCTCAAATTTCTCCATGCACAGACTAAACACAATAGAGTGAGTAGATTTCCAAGTTCAAGCACACCCCATTTTCTTTAGCTTAAAAGGAGAGATGGGTGTGCAGGAAAGGTGTCAAAATGCATTCCTTTAGGGGTCAAGTTTCTCAATCTTCAGACTAAATAAAGTAGATAGAGAAAATGCCCAAGTTCGCACTGATCGCTTCTTGGGTTAAGTGCACAATGAAGCACTGAAATATTCCGTATCAAGCAAAATAAAGTAAATAGAAATAAGAACACAGAGCCCAAATTTTTACTGTTTCTTCTTTCCTATCTCTCTCTTCTTGTAACAACTTCAAGAAATCTTCAAAACTGGATTTTTTTCAACAAGTTATCAATGTCTAATTTGATCTTCAAAACCCAATCTAATAGAAACAGTTCATAAAGATCAAATCCAAGAGATACCAAACTTCAATGTGGTATTCAAAAACCCAGGCTACTTAAACAGAGTTCATGAAGCTCAGAGGACAGAGATCCAAAGTACAATTTGATTTTCACAACTAATAAACTCGGAGAAAGCAGAGATAAATCTGAAATCTTTTTGTATGCTCTTCTTCTAAGGACTGTACCTCAAGGAAATGTTATCCCACATTTTCAGCACAAACAGTAGGCACTTAAAAAATATAGGGGAGAGAGAGAGAGAGAGAGAGAGAGAGAGAGAGACTGTGGGTTAAAAGAAGTCCCAAAACTTGCATTTTATTCATAGAGCTTGGAAACAGCCCATCAAAGATTTCTCAAAAAATTGGGGTCCAACAAAAAGCTTCAAAAACACTCATCATGAGTCAATGCCAAAAAATAGGCCCATCACCTGAACCAGATATTAGACACATTCATTGGAGTGCATTTTCAAACTCCTAAACCTTTTGAAAAACCCACTAAAGGGAAAAAAGAAAGAGAACCTCACTCATAGAGAGATAGATAAACAGTAGAGAGATGAGTGGTTCAGTCCCACCAAGTTTGAAGCTTGATAAAGAGAATGCATTCAGAGAGACAGGAACAGTAAAGAAATGAGTGGTCTAGTCCCAACAAGTTTGAAGCATAATAAAGAGAATGCACTTAGAGAGAGGGAGACAGAGTCTAGAGAGAGAGGTTATTGGTTCTTACAGGTGTAAGGCATGAAGGACAAACTGTTAAGGAGAGGGAAACACTTGTTTTGAGCACGCAGGAACCATGGGGATGTGTCTGAAAGCTTTGATCCACTCTGATCGAGGGAGAGGCATCAGAACGCAACAGAAGCCCTTGTAGAGAGAGAAAGTTTAGTATTTATACTGCCTGGAGGCTGTCCCCTCTGCCGACAACTATTCATGCACCTTCACTCTAGACTCTAGAGAGATAAAGAAAGAACACAGCTTTTGCAGTGTCCCCCTCCATTTTTTTTCCAAATATATCTGAAATAATCTTTTGTGATCCATAGTCAGGGCATAGATTGTAGCAATGGTACTAAGCCAATTCTTATTTGGCCTAGAAAGCGTATGTGTATTGGATTGACTGTGGTCTCCATAATGTTGAGGTTTGACACCTCTCTCTCTCCGGACTAGATCTATGGACTAGAATAAATTATATGGTGCGGTTTGTATAAGGTTGCAACCTTAAACAATTAACGTAAGGTGTACCTCCAAATTTTACTACACAATGTAATTTCGGTGTCAAAAATTTTTAGAATGGCTCGAGAATCTAATTTCATCTCTAGTTATAAAATTTGAAACTCTGCATATGGTTCAAATCAAGTAAATATATAAACACATGAAAATTTTGAAAAAGAACAGTCCAGATGATGAGTTGCAAGATGACTGTTTGGATTTGAAATTTTTCTTTTCTTTTATTTTCTTACATATCGATCCTGAAATGATCAATTAGGGGGTTTTTAAATATTAAAAAAATTCTTTTCGATGGATTTTTGATGTGCACTTTAATAGTTTTTTCCTAAATTTTATTAGGTGTGCAAAAAGATATGTAGATGGGTACCATATCAACCATGGTCTTTATAGTGTTGAGGTTTGACACCTCTCTCTCTCTCTCTCTATTGGGTACCCAAACTGTATTAGTTATGGAACTCTATATATGAGAGTGCTATCTTTTGTTACTTTAGGATGGTAAAGTTTGACTTGTCTATTTTCTCTATTTTTTACTTAGGGCATCTTTGACAATGGGGATTGCCTTGTCTGTTTTCTCTTTTTTACTTGTGGCACATTTGACAATGGGGAATGCCTTATCTATTTTCACTTAGGGCATGGGCATGTTTGACAATGGGCGTATTCGGATCGGCACTGCGTTTTTTCCAATCCGTAGTGTAATTTCTCCTCTATAACACTCGGACTAGTGCGTTCTCGTTTGATAACTTGGATTATCTGCGTTTTCTCCGATCCGTAGTGTAATTTCTCCTCTATAACTCTCGGACAAGTGCGTTCTCGTTTGATAACTTGGATTTAGCTACAATAATCGGGAATAAAAGTGTAATTGTCCTAAAGAGGATGTGAGGAAATCATGAGGTGGTTTTCACAAGTTCGATCGTAATGGAACCCCTAAAACTCCACTAATCAACCACTCCCTCCGTCAAATCCGGCCAAATGACTACCTTCCGAAAATAGGTGTTCGGCATTATTAGAAATTCAAGTTTTCAGAACCCAAGTTCTCAAAAGCCAGGATTTCCAGGTTTCCAGATCTCCGTGGTCAAACATGCTCTGAGAACAAATTGATAATCAAGTTTTAGTAGATAAGAATCATGGCTGGAGATGCATTGCTGTTAGTATTTATAGTTTTGAACTTAGAGACTGCTCCAGGTTAGGTGGTCAAGGGTGCCACATTATGATATCATAAGTTTCATTATTATCACGGGTAGGGGACTCTTTTTTAGTTGAATTACCTTATACTATAAAAAAGTAAAGTGCACTTAAAAAATCCAGTTAAAAATAGTGTTTTAGAGTTGAAAAACTTTTCAATTGATCATCCCGACTATGAGAAATATGCATATAAAGAATAATAATAATTTTAAAGCCTTAAAATAGCACATATTGTTACAAGTTATTTGGATTTTGTACTTTTAAGATTTTCAAGTGTTTGCAGAACTACTCGATCTAAACCGTTTTTGAAATTTTATATTAGGTGTGAACATAGATTTTCAATCCATTGTGAGGTTTCCAATACTAGAACTATAAATTTAGAGGTGCGCCTTACTTTTATAGTATAAAAGGGGCACCTTATATAAACTTACCCTTATGATATAATTATACCCAAAGTCTCAAATAATTGGAATTATATACAATGGGACCATTTTTTTTTAATACAAAGAGATCACAACCACCCTCATGGATGACAAACAAAAAATCTAAAAGATTGAAGGTCTAGTAGAGTTTTAATTCTTTTTTGGATCTTGAACCCAATTAATGAGACACTCTCAACCCCTAATTTTATATCCAACAATCAAAATTATTGTGACCTCCTTGTACTTCAATTAACTTGTATAAAAATGACACCCATGTTACACTTGAAAATTTGCGCAGACTGCAGAGAAATGACATATCCTTGATTTACATATGAAGGCATGACTTATTCGTGACCTTTGTGTAAAAAAGATAACAATCACATGTCACATGACAACATACCATAAATATAGAGAAGACAAGAAAAATAGTGATACATATAGCAATACCCACTGTTACTATCTCAGCTTCAGGCTTTGATTTTCTTTTATTATTTTGTTAAGTGTTACCCAAATCATGCTTTCAAATAAGATTGAAGATAGCAAACATAACATGCTCATGCTTTCAGATAAGATTGAAGATAGCAAACATAGCATGGGTGGTTAAGGGGGTGATGCCTCAACATTAACCCTTCAAAGTCTCTTGAAATTTGATGGAATTCAAGAGAAAAACACCACAACCATGCGGTTGAAGCGTTAAAACTGTAGAAAAATCAACTTATAACATTGAAAACAATCCCATCACAAATAACCTAAGTCTATAAAAGATGGAATGTATAGTACGATAAGTGTGGCATGCAAATGTCATTTATAAGGAAAAAGTGGATAACGTAAAGTTCAAATATTGTAAACAATGTATACTATGATTAGAGTGCAGCAGGCAAATGTCATTATAAGGAAAACGTGGATAATGTGAAGGTTAAATATTGTAAAATATGTGATCTTAATTTTGGTAAAAAATGTTTGTTATAACTGAAATTATACTAAAAATAATGACTATTCTTTGAATTTTTTGATTAATTTATATCAATTTCAATTGAAACCGATTAACGGGCGCTCCTTATGTGTAGAGTTTTCTAAACCCCTGCACACTGCCTTTAATATAATAGAAAGCTTTCCATGTGACCGCACCGACATATATAGTATATGTGACCACTGATTTCATTTGTCATATCTAAATAGATGGTGAGATGGCTTGAGTCACTATGTCACAAGCTGATTCTTGAACGTAAAATCTTGATTCGACGATGTAGTCTTTTATTTTAATCTTTATTTTAGAAGTCATTTTATAGATAAAGTTGGGGCATACATACATCTCACATAGGCACACATAATAAAATAAAATAAAATAAAATTTTTTAATAAAAATTATCGGAATATCCCTTAAAAATTTATGAGAATTTTGGTTATTTATTTTTATGAAAAATATATATCTTTTTTATTTTTTTCTAAGTGGGTAAAAAAATGAGATGGGACACGCCAAAATTTAGTTTTTGTGGAAAAAATTAAAATTAAAATAATATTGTGACATGAGATTGTAACATGAACCATCCCGACCATTGACTCCGATCAAATGGTTAAGAATTGGGATGACACAAAAAATCTCTTTATGCAACGTGTCCAGTAGTGTTTCCTTCGCGGCTATAAACATTAGAAGTAGAACAACTGTTTTTTTTAGCATAGAGAAGCTATGGAAAGCCTTTGACGACCATGAATAGTGGAAATAATAGAAAAAGTTACATGTTAACTCCAAAAGGAGTAAAAAAAGCTAAAATTTATTATGCTCCGGCTGGAGTACACTATCCATTTCCATTTACTACCCCGTGTAAATCCCAATCTAGAATTAACTTTAGGTTCTCATGTATTGGGGATGTAAACTCTTCAATGCATAGACTAATCTAAATTCAAAAAATTTCCATATTGTACTATCTATGAGCTTGAAAAAAATAAGGCAAAGGGACCCACCCCTAAGATTAGACTTTTTAACCCTTTTTTTTTCTTTTTTACTTTTTTTACTTTTTAAAGTAAAGCCCAAGACTCACGGATTGGAAATCGTAGGGTGTGGCCCCGCACCGCGCCGCATTTGACAATGGGGAATCCTACGTTAAGCTTTTTTCGGTCCAAATAATGCTTTCAATGCGGCCAATCACGAGCTCTCCCTCCATAAATGATGTTTGAAACTCCAGATTTCGAGGCCTGTTCGATGAAACTTTTCAGTGCACCCGAATTAATGGTCTCGAAACCGGTTTTTCTTTTTCTCTATTTTTATTGTTCTTTTTTGGAGCCATATTATCCATCTCCCTCTGCATTTCTATTTTAAAACCATGTTAACAATTTATGTTATGCGCATGCACGATAAAGGTCACGCTTACATAGCTCAAAGTAATGTTGTCCGATCGGATGGACCGCCATTTCCGTGAGGAGCTTTAAAATATATTAAAAAAAAAAAAAAAAACAGCTAACTGATTAAAATTGCCAATTTGTTAGTGTAAAATAGTCAAATATTAGTTTTGATTATTTTTTACCTTCACTATGGATCCGACCAATCAAAGCATGAATTAGTAGTCTAGCCGGTTAGAGCGGACGGTCCGGCTTGGTCTTGATAACCATGGTTCAAAAACATATCTTGTCTCTCTCTTTGGCGGTTGTATTTATGTATTAGATCAAGGGCATATTAAGAAAGGGGCTGGGGTTTTAGTGGTAGCATCCTCACTTCTAGTTAACCGGTATGCATTCTCGTTAACACCCTCAGTTAACACTTTCAAAATGTAACTCTTTAATCTATTGAAAAAATGGGAACGGGCCTGTCCTCCCCACTGAATTACCCAATATATATATATATATATATGATCAAGGGCATATTAGATACCCTTAGTATTGGTGGGTTTGCTTCTCCAAAAGTTTCACAACTGAAACGTGCTTTCTAGGTTTTTGCTGGGGTTGTTTATTATGTTAGCATTGAGTTCGAAACAAGCTGCTAGTACTCCTTGACCGTCCGTCTGATATCAACCATCGACGGTTGCATGTCAAGCTTCAAGTCTATTTAAATGCTACCATTACTTACCTTCCTGTCCATTTGGTAGTAGTATCCTTCAGTGTCGTTTTTAGATAGTCACTGAATCTTTGCATCTGCAACCTTTTTTTTAGCTATAATTTCAACAAAGATGGTATTTTTAGGTCTTGTTTGGAGAGCAGAACAACTTCAACAAAGGAGTTGCTTCTTCAGGAATAAGTGAAAAATAAAAAATCTATAACCAGTGAATAATGGATAACACCAAGGTGCATAATATTTCATACCCAAATTGGGTTATTGCGTTGATGGTAAAGAATGACATATCTTCCTATACATAACTGATATGTAATTGGAGACCCATTTGCAAGTGAGCCAATAACAGTGCCACAAGTCGATATCAAATTATATTAATTTGACCATGCCTAACGCATATTGATGTTTATCGAATGAATGCACAGATGCCTCTAACCACAATAATAGTAAGGCACCCAAATTCCTCTTTTTAGGGATGGAGCAGTCTATGTATGGCAAGAACATGAATATGGTAATGCAGTAGTCTCGCATAAACACCCTTTAATCCATAATCTGTCATTTTTCACTTTGGATGTGATTCACGTGGGATCCAAACTTGTGATGTAGTGTCGCAATGTTAATCAATATGGGTGCCTAAAAAGAGATAAAAGATAGCCATAGTTCGTGTGAATCAACGCCCACCATCCCTAATCGGGTGGGTGTAAGATTGTCCCATGTGTTATATACAATTCTTTTTTGAAATCTCAGTGTAACCTAATATATATCTTATGTTGACCTTGGGCTTTCCTTCACCCTAGCCTTATCCAGCAAGGTCTGAGGGGCACCTCTTCGTTGGAAGGACTGGTTTTGATCGATTTGACCTGTTAAACAAAGTTGGATAATATGTTTGAAATATGTTTTATATTTTTAATATTATTTTATATTCTTAAAAGTTTGGTCCAACTAATTTGTATGGTAATCAGACTGATTTTGACACAACCAGACCTCATGCTTGTTCGAGTCCAGATTCATAATACTGATTGTAGTTCACCTTTATGTCACTAACCATTTAGCTTCTCATTTTTTCTTTTGGAAAAATTACAGATACCTTCCTTAAATTGGATTTTCTAGACGTCCTCTCTCCAATTAATTTTTTATCACAACTTTTACCTCAAAACAAAAATTTATTGGAAATACCCCCTAAGTCAAAAAATCATAGTTCTTTGGACCAAAATGCCCTCCTTTTAGTAATGTACACCCTCTCTCTCTCTCTCTCTCTCTCTCTCTCTCTCTCTCTCTCTCTCTCGCCACCCCTAGCACCCACGTCGGTCCGACACTTGTAAATGTGGTCCGGCAACATGTGTCATATGGTCCGGCATATTTGCCAAACAGTCTAGCATTATGTTCCATACGGTCTAGCAATGTTTCTTGCAAGGCCTACTGTCCGGCAATTCCTAAAGCGGTTCGGAAATATATTTTGTCGGTCCGACATAAGTTTCTTGCGGTCCAACAATTAATGTGGCATGGTTCCGGTCTGGCAGTAATATGTGCCTGACCGTCTTTGGTGATTGAGCATCTATGCGAATGTGATACCTTCATGTGCATGTAAATTTTTGTCATCCAATCTATGACTCTTTAACTTGGGAGGTATTTGCTATAAAAGTTAGTTTTGAAGTAAAAATTATAATAAAAAAAGTGGGTGGGGGCAGAATGTAAAAAAATTTGAGTCACGGGGGGTGTTTTGTAATTTTTCCTTTTCTTTTTATGTTACCCTATGTATCGAAGTTACCTCTCCCGTGGGAGCATGGTGCACATCTACTCCCTTGGTCAGAATATCTACTTGGGATAACTTTTTCAATTTGAAATTTTGGGAACTACTTAAAAATCACTAGATATTATTCTCAAAAATAAAAAAATTGAATTTTGAATTTTGTAACATTTAGATATCACCCTTTAAAAATTAGATAGCCTCTATTCAATATAGTGTGCAATTAGGAAAGTTCTTTTGAGGTTATCTACATGTTAATTAGATAGTCTCTATTTAATATTCAAAGTCTTCAGACATTAATTTTTCAAGTGTATAAGGTGAAATTTAGAAAGTTCTTTTGAGGTTAATCTATGTGCTGAAAAGGTTGTATTCCTAAAATTAATTTCAGATAAGATTTTATCCAAGGGAGTAAGTCAACAGTATACTCTGTCGGGAGCAAAATATATTTTGGCGTCTCTAATGAACATGGTCGACCTCTCACTAAAGTAGCTGTCCGGATATGGGCATAATTTTCTTTTGGTGGAAACTTGCTCATCCAAACAGGTGCGCATCTCACCATCATGCATGGATATGGGGCATAAATAATTGAGAGGGTTGAATAAGTCTGGGCAAGTGGGATATTTTTTTTGCCTCCAAAAAATACATGTATGGTTTTAAAAAATGTTGATCTATATCAAAATTGTTTATCTAGGTTAGGAATTGTTAGAATCGGTTTGGTTCCCATATATTAGAAAACGATTCGTTACTGTTAGGAACTGATCGATTCTCTGACAAAACCTGTTGGTTCTGTCAAGGAACTGGTTGATCTGGCCCTACCTTTTTTTATATTATTATTCTTAGTTTTGTTTTCTATCTATTTTTTTTCATTTGCCTATTCACTTTGTCGGATTATGAATCTGTTGATGCAAACCAGTCTTTTAGATGGGCGAATTGGGTCACTGGTCTTTTTTTGAACAGTCATACATGTGATATTGTGAGAGAACAAAAATGTCATGAATAGACTTTTATGGAAAGAGGAAAGCGTACCATAATCCATTCTTTGTTATTCGAAAGCTGTAACTACCCTTAGTTCCATAAACTTACGGTTGGAGATTGATTGTTCACACGCTTACGAAACTCACCCTATGGGGTCCCACTATAAGTTAATCGCCAGCTATCGATGGGTAAGGATTACTGGTGGATGTAATCCAGAATAGGGCACCGCAGTCCATTGGACAATGGTGTAGTTTTTCAACCTCTTCATGCAAAAATAATGGGTGGTAAGCTTGAGTGGTCGGGATGGAAAATCCACAAAAAGATACAAAGGGTCCACTCCTATAGTTGAAAAATATTTCATTTGTATAAAAGTAAAAGTTTATATAAGGATGCAAACTTATAATGTAAAACTACGGATACGCCTCAAAAATCCATCGGAAAAAGTAGTTTCAATGTTGAAAAACCATTTGATTGATCATCTCAATATCGAGATGTATGACAATGAAAAATAAAAAGATTTTAAGTCTTATAAATAGTGCATTTTACAATATATTATCTACACCGTCCATTTTCAAGATCTCATATGTTTATAGATCTACTTGATTTTAACCATTTTTTAAATTTAAAATTTTATAATTAGATATATGAATAGATTTTGAGATAATCCTAATAATATTTTACATCAAAATTATATACCATGATAAAATTTGAAAGTACACCTTACCTCTACAACTACGGATGCATCCATATGCCAACTGCACCCTTATATAAATGCAAAGAGAAGTGTGTCAGACAGTTACTTTTATGGTAATATAGCACACCATGGACAATGTGAAAATTAAAAAAAAATAAAAAAAGGGAAATATCAAGCATAAAGTAAAATGATTGAAAAAAATAGAAAATAATACAAAAATTTACATGGTTCGATGTTATTACACTCTTGAAGGTTATTCTCCGGGTCCAAAAAATGCAAGGCAACCTTCATCTGAGAAATCTATCTCACATTTAGTAAAAAACGCATGAAAACCACTTATATTGTCATCAAACGCTAAGTTGAACATGTTCATATACCTAGATTAGCGCTAATAATCCCCAAAATTTTGAAATCATGAGCTTCGGTCCCAAACCCCCCACAAAAGCCGGCCAAAACATGTCAATAATTATTTTGACCGGTTCTTAACCAAATATTGACTTATGCTTTAGACCAAACTTGCTAAAGCGCCTGTTGGCAATTGATTGGTTAGACTATCTAGTCCAGTTCGATCAAATGGTAGAATTCTCTTATGGAGCTTTAATTGAGAAATAATACACAGAGAGGGACAAATAGGGATGGCAATGGACCCGACCAGACCGGGACCCAACATGTAGACTTGACCTTGGGTTTGGGTATGGGTCCAATTTTTAGACCAGACAGTTCCGGTCCAAAACCTGGACCCGAACGCTATTTGGGTTTGGGTCTGGGTATAGCCAGACTCGACCCATACATGTAAACGATTGGAGATAAAAAAACACTTTATTTTAAGCCCTATTCGTTTGGGTGTATTAAGGATCGTATACTATAAGAACTCGTAATATTTAGCTATTAAACAACAAATCAAATGACTTGAAATGACCTTGTTGCCAATAATATATGATATAAAAAAAAAAAAAATTCATAATCATAGAGTGGCAATGGACCCGACTAGACCCGAGACCCGATAAGTACGAGTAAAGGTCAAATTTTTGTATCCGACGGGTTCTTTCCAGGTCCAAAATGTTGACTTAAATACTATTCGGGTCCGGGTTCGGGTCTGAATCCAGATGGACCCGGCCTGTATCCGACCCGTTGCCACCCCTATAGACAAATAGGTAGGTAAGAGAGAGAGAGCGAGAGATTTTCCCTAGTCTTTTCACTTCACTATGAAGTGGGAAATTCCCTTATGGAGCTTGCTACTTAATAGCTCTAAGGACCATGTCATTTGTGTTTAAAAGCGTCACGAAAGCAGCTTGATTTATTGTTATTGTAGTTCTTGTTCCTAAATAAAGGCCACAATACCTTACCCACCAAACTAAGCACATGGGGTGGCTGGCCAACTGTGTTAGCATTTTATGCTCAATTCTTAGCCATCTTTTGGATCAATTTAAAGAACTAATCTCTAAGATATTATTTTATTTGAGGGGTAGGTTAGTTTGGTGTGCATTGGGTCATGCAAACTTGATGTCATGCTAGTGGACCACATTTGTGGGGGAATTTTCATAATATGCTCATGTGCTCATTTCACTCTCTCTCTCTCTCTCTACACAATTTTCATGATATACTCATCTTTCTATCTCTACAATTTGCATGACATTCTCATCTTTCTATCTCTACAATTTTCATGATATACTCACATGTCCATTTGACTCTCTCTCTCTCTCTCTCTCTCTCTCTATATGTGGCAATGATTAGTTTAACTCTTTTGTCTCAAAGATTTTTGTGAGACAAGAATCTAAAGCTTAATCTCATGGGTTACATATTAAGTATAAATTTGTCCTCTCTCACCGCCTCTCATGGCTTACATTTAAGCCAAAATTTGTCCTCTCTCTCTCTCTCTCGCTCTCTCTCTCTTGGGAACATTTCGATTGATTGGAAGCGTCAAAGAGCACTACACAATTCCGACACATGCATCCCCTTGAAAACTTCTATTGCAGTACCACCCAAGCCAAATGATTTTATACTCCCGCAGGAGCAAATTATCTATTTATTTCATCGGGCTAATGCCTCCATTTTTGAGGAACGTATCAACTAAAGTAATCTCGAAAAAAAAAATGGTCACACACATACAAAAACATACAAACTCAACTTATCAGCCTGATGTCGCATAATTGCATGAACATCATCCATTTTGTCAATAAGATTAAGATCTAAGTATTAAAGAACTCAAATTCCAATTTACTTTTTCTTTAAAAACAAACATATGATGATATTTAAAAGGATCCCAAATTTTCGGACCCAAAAACTCTTTTCGAGTACATTTTGTTACTTGAGATAGCAAATGAATAGTTTGCTCCTCCTGGAGCATAGTATTTGCACTAACCACCGAAAATTGACTTTATTTTCATGTTTTGGTACATTCCTATGTACTATTTACTTTTCTCAAACTATGCAATTAAATCATTTAATTTTGACATAAGGGGTGACAATTGCCTATGGGCTAGATGTGAAATCAACTTGTTGAAGATTTGTCATTCGCTAGACTCTAAGTTGTTGAAGATTTGTCATTCGTTAGACTCAATATCCAAAAAAATAAAATATTGTGTTTTGTGGTACATTTCAGATTGTCAGACATTACATTATATTGTTGAATTTATTTAAAAGTAGGATATCAGCCTTAAACAGTCAGAATAAGATATTGAAAACCGCTCCAAGAGCTTGAAAATTTAAAATTTTATTTTTATCTCTAGTTATGAAAGTTCAAGCTAAAAAATATTGTAAACCGAGCTGATAACTAATTGTACGAGCACTTAAAAATTAACAATCTAAATAATGTGATTCACTATTTTTAAGAATTTAAATTGTTTTTCTTCATATCTACGTCAGATTGTTGATCATGATCAGTTGAAAGGTTCTCATCCTCAAAATAAACATATGAGATTTACTGGCTGTGAAAATAAATGAGCTTAATAAAATCGCCACCGTTAGATCTTATGACCGCATGATATTATCCGGATAAGCGGTGGAGATCTTGATGATTTCCCGCCATCCGATGCACATGGGAGTTTACGTAATCCATAAAAAGATAAAATAATAATTAGCAGCATTAATTATTATTGGTAATTTAATAATGCAAAATCTTACTCATTTTTTATAAGTAGCATTAATTATTGTAATAATAACGGTGAGTGAAAGGTAAGTAACGGCCTCTCTGCGTAAGAATGAAGTTTGATAGTGGAATTACCTATCAAAATGAGAAAGATGCTGCGATGCCGCATGCACTTCTTGAGGAAAAGTATCTCGTGTGTCGGCCGACTCAGCTATTTTTGTGCGGTCTCCCTCTAGAATATATCTTAAAGATGTATTTTCGTTCCAAAATTCAAAATTAAGGTTCGATAATCTCAACCATGACAATGATCTAAATTTGAAAGTTTAATCTTTGAAAAAGACAAATAGTTATTTGAATTCATTTTTCAACCATCTATTTTAACTTTTTCTTGGAGATGGATGTTTGATGAACAAGGAACGGGACAGTAATAGGTGAGTTGGTTGAGTCACCAAAACCGCGCCCTTCAAGAAAATAGTGATTTAGAAAATGGTGTAGTTTGTATAGAGCTGAGGCCCTGAACAGTCAAAGTAAAGCATACCTTCGAACAATGTCAAGAAATGTGGTTTCTATATTGGAAATCGTTGTGATAGCCTTAAAATATCTTTTCATCTTTAATTATAAAATTTAACGCTTAAAAAATAGTGTAGATCGAGCAAATCTATGAAAACTTGAAAATCTTCAAAATTGACGGCCAAAAAATACATTACAAAATGCACTATTTCCAAAACTTGAAATCCATTTTTTTTTTCATGTCCATGCATCTTGAATATCAAGACGATCAATTTGAAGATATTTAGGCATCAAACCAACCTCTTATAGTAAAACTTTTGAGGTGGGTTTTAATTTAATTGTTTAGATCCTCGGCTCTATATAAACTCTTTCATTTAGAAAATAGTAAAACTTATCAAAATATATATGATAGAGGAATTACTTGTTATATAAGTCATGTTTTAACTACTTGAAATATAGTTTTTATTTAATTTAAAAAGTCACATCAAAATACATATGGTCATGAGTTGGAAACTTGGAATTGTTGAAAATGGGTAAAAGCGTTGAATAATCGATAAGTTAGATGTATTTGGTTAAATTTATTGATTTAAAAATATGATCTAACTCACTTCAATTCTACTCAAAATCGCTCAGGTAGGATTGATATCGAAAATATAGCAATTCATACATGAAAAATCCTAAATTGGCTGATTCTCCGCTTTTTTATTCCTTTTGGTTTTTAGTTTGTTTCATTAAACATAGCCTGGATAGGACTAGGCAAATTGGGATTGAAATCACTCTCTTTTTTATATTTATAATATTGAGATTGAGATGAACAATTATAGATTATTTCAACATTGAAACAACATTTTTTGATGGATTTTGAGGTACATCTTTCTTCTATAATATAAGGTGGCACCTTTTGGAACTACAACCAAAGAAAGTAGAGTGAAATTAGTTGAGATCCCTTACTCTTTCTCACTTGACTTTGGGAAATCACACGCATGTGTGAAAATGAAACGTAAAACCTCGTTCAACTTATTTTAAAAACCAACTATGTGTAATTTTTTGGTTGATCTGTTTTCTGTGAGAAAAGTCTCACTAAAACAAAGGAATACTTCAAAATATTTTGGTCGGTTGATTGACTCGTGTATCTGTCTGGATTTCCAAGAGATTTGGGACACTAAATACATATATCATAGAAGTGAATCCATTTCCACCTTTGGTCCATGAATTTGGAGTTCTTGTTAGGGTTAGATTAATGATATTTTAACTATTAAAATAGATAAAAAAATCAATATAGATTTTTCAAGGCTCATAATTTATTTATTTATTAGTAAAATTCATGATTGTAGTATTTGAGATGATCTATCCATGACACTTTGTATCCAAATTCCATTTACAAAATAGAGTTTGGATCCATCTACAAGATAGGATTTTGAAAGGATGCACTTGTCACACGTGTACCCCTCGAGGTGCTTCCCCAAATTCACTAAAAGCCGATCCTTCAATTAAAAGAGGGAGGTTTATCAAAATAATCATGAGGTATAAATTATTTAGCATTTTACCTATATTATTTGACTTAATTTCAAAACACCCACATGATCACGAGTTTGAAAAATATTAAATAGCCAATCTCTCATTAGTATTTTGATAAATTTATCTAAAATAAACATAAATATATCCATACAAGAGAGACACACACAAGAGAGACCATTTGAATATTTGAAGCACGTGTAGACATGCATTCACACGTGCTTCAAAGGCTCACATGAGAGAGAGAGGGAGAGAGACGGAATTTATTTACAGTAATTAAAAGGTTTTTATTCCCTCTTATAGAGACCAAGGGTATTTTGGTCCTTTAAGGATAATGATAAAGAGTTACTTTATTTACAGTGATGTGAGCATCCCAAGAAATTTTTTTCTCATTCATGATTCTCATTTAAGTCCAAAAAGAACCGTTCAAATGAAGCAACAAACGGCCACTTTAATACCTTTTCTAACAAGCAATAAGTATTAATTATTATATCCAATGGGTATAGGATAACCATTTTCTTTATTAAATTATATGTTATTTATTATTTTTTCTTATTTATGGTCTGTTGGTTATATATTGTTAAATTATATATTAATTATCATATGTTTTTTTATTGTATTTTTGGTGAGCTTTTGTTTGTTGTTATCCTTTTTCATGCAATGAGAGGAACAAAAGGGTTGTTGATCTAGCTTTCTAAAACTTTTGTTACATCAACTCCACTTGTTTTTCATTCTCTTAAATTAAAAGAACTGACTTTTTTCTTGGTAACACAGGATTTAAAGTATTATCGGTCAATAGCCCTTGATGAAGGAAAATAATTGTAGCACTGGTTGAAAAGGAATTTACAACGCTAGCAAGGGTTCAAACACCTATTGCCAAATATATGTGAAGAGAGAGATGATGTGAGGGTGGACTCGGACCATACTTGGGCTTCGAGGGATAGGCTCGATCTCGGTTTGAGTATTGGTAAAAAAAATTAGACTTAGTGAATTGGATCTAAGCCCACATCTTGAACTCAAATACTATTTGGGTCAGAGTCTGGGTCAGGTAATATTTTTCAGGTCCTAAATCAAGGGGTTTTTGACCTATGGAAAGTGGAAGTTCCCGGGCACCTCAAGTTCAAGGATATTTTTGTCATTTCTTACAATGCAAGTGTTAAATTAGTAACTTCAGACTACCAAGTGTCAATCATGTAATTTTCCCCAAAAACCAGTGCCATTTGATCCCCCTCCACCTCCCCTGAAAAATAAATAAAAAAGCAACGGGTTAGATACAACAAGTGCACACTGGACGGTCCAGATTCTCCCATCCTCTTCGGTCAAGATCGATACATGGTCCAAAACGCATCTCAACTGTTCATCATTTTCCATAATTTATTTTTCCACTCATCTTTCTCTTCATGGGAGGTTTCGTCTGTTACCCGAAAGTCTCACATGGTCTTAGTTGTCCTCCTTCTTGTCCCTCTCTTTTAGTAATTTTAATATTAATTTTTTTATTTGTTATTTTTCTCATGCAATTATAATATTTGGCTACTTAAAATTCATTTTTCTTAATTTTTTGGATAGATTCTCTGAACCAAATGCTGGAAGGCTTTCTTGTGTTTTGACAAATGGTTTTGCATTTCATGCAATTTGTGGGGTATATTTTGTGGGGTATAGCTTTTTAGTACCACTACCATTGTGAGGGGGCTCAAATTTTTTTTTTTTTTTAACTTTTTGGTTTCAAATTTTGATTTTTTCCCCCTTTTAGAGAAAGTGGGTCTGCAACTATTTGTGGTTCTAGAGGTCTGGGGTCTCTCTAAATTTGGAGGTGCTTGGTGTTGGTTTAGTCATGGTTTGGAGGGAAATACTCAGTGTGGGTTTGTTTTAGAGTGGAGTTTTGCTCAAAGGGTTTCTTCATCTTTTTCTATTCAAATTTGGTATTTGTTTTATCTTTGATCTTGTCTGGGGTTTCTCAAAATATAGAGGAGCATTTAGGGTTGTTTTTTTCAGTGGTTTGGGGGTGTCCTCTAGTGTCAGCTTTGCTATAGGGTTTTGAAGCTGGTTCTCTATGTAAT
The DNA here is from genome assembly GCF_054954075.1 of Amborella trichopoda. NCBI lineage: Eukaryota > Viridiplantae > Streptophyta > Magnoliopsida > Amborellales > Amborellaceae > Amborella > Amborella trichopoda. The sequence goes on along the minus strand of NC_142337.1, from coordinate 2,631,960 downwards.
TTGCAGGGAAAGACTTTTACCTTTGTTATTTAAGCTACTGTATCTGCATTTTTTTTTTAATGGGGCTGGAGTTTAGGCTTGCCTTGAATCAAGAGGTGCATTTGGGTTTGCTCTGAATTTGGAAGTGTTCCTTTTTCTGTATTTTTTACTGTTTTTTCCAATATTGGTTGTAGAGTGCTAGCCTGTGGAGCCATTTGTATCAGGTTTTAAAGTTGAATTACAAGAAATCATACTCCAAAAGTGTGTCTTTTCCTTGAATTTTAAGCCTTTTTCTAGTGGGGTCTTTGTTAGTGTTTATGGATAGGCTGGGAGGTTTCTAAGACTGGTTGTTTGCTATTTTAGTTTATAAGGACTGTATCTCTCAATCTTTTAAGTTGCATTGAGCTCTCTCTCTCTCTCTCTCTCTCTCTCTCTCTGTGGGGAAATTGGGTTCTTCTAGTCTGATTTTGCTTCTGGTTTAGCCCTTTTTGAGGTAATTTTAGTCGTCAATGGCTTGTATGAAACTGGGATCCAAGCAAGATGCATTCCAAAGACAAGGGCAGGCTTGGTACGTAATATGCATTTGTTTTCAGTGTTATTTTGGCCCAACTATCAAAGCTGGTGAAAGATTTGTTTTTTTCCTACTTGTATGTTTCCTGGTTTTTTTTTTCGATGATTAAATCTATATTATCATATTAAAATCCATATGATGATCAGATTCAAAAAAAAAAATCAATACGATCAAGTTTGATTTTGTTGCTGTTGTTGTTGTTTTTTTTGTCCCTCATTTTTAACTGTTACGACTTGTTTACAGGGATGATCTGTTTCTCAGCAGATGGGCTCTTTGAATTTTTTTAGAAATTTGGTTCTTTTATTTGTTCATGCTTAGATCACTTCTACTTTTTCAGCAAATTGGTTCCTGTATCTTTTATGCTCCTTTTTTTTTTTTTTTTTTGCTGGTGCTGCATCTTTCCCAAATGATTTATTATTTTTTTCTTTTTTCTTTTTTATTGTATAGTTCTGCTCATTTGGCATCAAATTTTATTTTTCTTATGATGATTACTAGTTCTGCTCATTTGGCATCAAATTTTATTTTTCTTATGATGATTACTAGTTCTGCATCATGTTTGGTTAGGTTTTTTCACATTTAGTTTTTCTCTTATTTGTTATTGTTCTCAATTTATTCTGGAAAGGCTCTGGTAATGGATTTTTCAATTTTTTAGATTTGTAGGCTTCATAGTATCTTTTTAAAATCTGCTTCTTTTTTGGAGTGGGTTTGTTTGCATAATTATTTTTATATGCTGATATGATATTTTTTAACCTATAAAACAGCTGATATGTTGTAAACTATTTTATTTTAACAGTAAGTGAGTATTTTTCGTATTGTGAAATATGTTAACTCGTTCTATAATCCTTTCATGTGAGTAGCAAATGGGTTTTACTAGTTCTTTTACAGTTTGTTTTAAAAATCTTTCTTATTTCTATTTAGAAAGGAAATTGTTCCTTTGTTGATGTTTATGTTCTGGCAATAATTTTATTTTCCGAATATGGTTTCTGTTTGACTTCCTATGGAGTTGGTTTATTTTTGAATTGGTCTTTTTAATAGATAAAATGTTAGGTATTTATGGATAATATGATTCTAATCTTTGAAGCCTGGAATTTTCATGATCATATCTTGTTGCATTTGGAGTAGTTAGACTTGAGAAAAGACACGAACTAAGTATGAATTGAATTAGTGGAAATGGTTCTTGTTTCCGTGACTCTAACAAGTTATTTATTGTGAATATACCATTTATGAATAAGTATTCAAATCACCCATTGTAAATGGAAATAGTTGACGGTCTTGTTATCAAACTACTTTGACAAAAGAAGGAAAAATCTGTTAATTTTAACCACGACTACACATACTTCTAAATTTTGGATGGTCCAGTTTATGTAACTCGTAGAGTGTATTTATCTGGTACATTCGATGGTATTTTAAACTCTAGAAGTTGATTATACCTCTAAACGAAGAAATAAAAAATAAAAATAAAAGTTCCTTTATGAGTTTGCACTATGTGTGTGTGCATGGGTGGTGTGTGCCTAACATGGGGAAAGAGGAGGGGGGGGGGGGGGACTGGGGGAAGGTGATGAAGCAAAGTAATTCATTCATTGGTGGGAAGAGTTGAGTGGTTCGATAAAAACCTACATTTAAAGGAGTCTTTGGATATTTGACTGAATCCATCACATCTTTGTTTTGAGGACTTGCTATCAGTTATACATATGGCATTTTATTTACCTCTGGATCAATGAATATCCTCCTTTAGAACTTGGAATCAAATATTTCCTGTAATTGTTGCAGCATGATGTTTATGAAGGTCCATGTAAGTATGTTTGTGGCATGATGTTTTCAGATAACATCATTGTTCATCAATGGCAATACAAAGTATTTCCAATTTAATTCATGGTTTTTGTACTTTTTTTAAGTTATTCATTCAAAGACACTTTTGTATCTTGCATGTTTCCTAATTCCTCGTCGCAATTTTTTTTATTTACCTTATCACATCTTTGATTGATGATTCAAATAGATTTGCTTAATAAATAAAGGAAATCTCAAAAGGACATGAGTTTCATAGACTGAGAGCGACCGGCTGAAAGTTAATTTTGAAAAGTTTCATTGTCTGGAGCGGCTAGTGAATGGCTGTACAAATATACACATGCTGCTATTTTTTTATTTAGACATACTTCTGAACTGAAAAGCACATTCATTTTGTATATCTTTATGAAATGGCATTGGTTTTTCGTAGTTACTGAAATAACGGTTATTAGTTCTAAGAGCTTTTGAAAGTTGGTTCTCATGTATTATAAACATTAATTTTCTTTGTATTGAATACAACAAACATAAATTCTTTGTTTTGAAGTTCTAAGTTATGACAAACATTGACTGGACTACTCTTTGGCCTCATGCAATTTTTTTAGATTGGTTTATATTCTTAGCCTTTATTTGATTGTATTGATTTCTCTATGAGTTTCAAAGTAATTTTAGGGTCAAAGTACCCAACTCAAGATCTTCTGAAACTCCTTTTTTTTTAAATCGGATTTTCTGAAATTCTTTTTGTTTGTTTTGTGACTTCACTCTGCACTTTTGCAGGTTTTGCACTACAGGCCTCCCGAGCGATGTTACCCTTGAAGTTGGAGATATGACCTTTCATCTCCACATGGTGAATTCCATATGCCGTTTTGAGTGGCTTCCCATTGAAATAATACGGTGGTTATGATTCAATGCAGATTGGTTTCCCTAATCTGCCTGATTACAATATCTATCCCTTTGAAAGTTACAAAATCCCACTTGTTTATCAATTCTGAAATGGCCGCCCCCTTGTCACCTAAAAATAATAAGGAAACCAAAGTCTTTCTCTACCTTTTTGAAAAATTCTCTACACGACTCGTGTCAAAAAGAAAAAGAACAAACTATTCTATGAAGTGGGGCCCATAGGGCCATGCATGTGTTATAGTTAATCTCCAACCATCCATTAAAGGGAATGGATGGTGGGTGTGGCCTTGGCATGCCAAATACCACAATTCACTGACTAACCGATAAGTTTATGGGAGAGTCTTCGGACATATTATATTACCCAGACTTGAATCAATCTTTGTTTTTTTCGTTGTTTTTTTTTTTCTTGGGAGGAAACCCTTACCTGAATCTTATGTAACAGAATTATTCCTTTAATTGAAGTCATTACTTACCAAGAAAGAGGAAGACCCAAGAACAATGTTTGGACCGCATAGCCAATATGTGGTCCAAATCCTTGAATCTTATTCAGCATTGATATATATACTTTTTTTTTTAGTATTTTTTAAATTATGACTTTTCTTTTGCAGTTTCCATTGCTTTCCAGGAGTGGGTTACTAGAAAGGCTAATTGGACAGCTCTCTAATGAAGAAGAAGAGGGTGGTGGTGTGATAAAGCTCCGTGATATACCTGGGGGTGCAAAAGCATTCGAATTAGTAGCCAGGTTCTGTTATGGTGTGAAATTGGAGCTCACAGCTGTCAATATTGTGTATATCTATTGTGCTGCTAATTATTTGGAGATGACTGAAGAATATGGGGAGGCCAATTTGGTATCGCAGGCTGAGGTTTTCCTCAATCAGGTGATTTTCTTCTCTCTCTTCTTTTCTCTCCTTTTTGATAAATATCTTTTCTCTTTGTATTTTCCTCAGACCAGCTGATTTTTTTTTTTGCTTTTTTACTTATCAACTAACCTTAGTTGGTTCTTGTTCATACTTGTTTGTGGATATTTTTGGGGCAGTCATCAAGTGCCGGGACCTGGTCTGGGACTTATTGAGGATCCCCAGACTGAGTCAGCGTTCGAACTTTGGCCAAGTCAGCGGGGCTAAGCCAAGTCTCAGTGAAAACTACATTAAAGGGCAGTGACTTGGTGAGACATTCCTGAGTCTCCAGGTTTTGTCTGGACCCTGCACTCTGCTGGGTCCGAGTGACTCAGGCGAGTCTGAGCCTGAGTCACCAATTTTGAATCTTTGCAACATAATAAAGATTTTTTTGTTTCCCCTTAGAAAATGCGTGAGACATATTAAAACGAGATCTATAAAAATTCTCTAAAAGAAATAGAGGTGTGTTAGTAGAAATAAAAAAAAAACTCTTAGATATAAAATTTTTATCTTATTTTCCATGTGCATGTAACTTCTTATATATTTTCAGATACCATTCTGTTATGGATTGCATTATCATCCTGAACTGAATAAAAGAAAAAAGATGGATGTAATTGTTTATCATGTTCTCAACCAATGATTGTGCACAGGTAGTCCTTCGTAGCTGGAAGGATTGTGTCAGGGCTCTCCAAACATGCGAGGATGTTCTCCCTCAAGCTGGAGACCTCGGAATAGTGAAGCGATGCATAGACTCTTTGGCCACAAAGGCTTGCACTGACCCTAACCTATTCGGGTGGCCCATGATGGAGCATGGTTCTATGCAAAGCCCCGGTGGGAGCGTCCTATGGAATGGTATAAGCACTGGAGCCAGGCTTCGAAACCCCAGTTCAGATTGGTGGTATGAGGATGTATCGGCCTTAAGCCTGAACTTATACAAGAGGCTTATCGCGGTCATGACATCAAGAGGAGTGAAGCCTGAGATTATAGCTGGTTCCCTCACCTACTATGCTAAGAGGTACTTGCTTAAGCTCTTTGGTATGTGGTAAGACAACCAGTTTATGTTCGTGAAAGTCCAAAGGTTGAACTGTGAAGTTGTCTTACAAACAAGTAGGAAGGAATACCGTAGGAAAATGTGCAGTGTGATCCATGTGGTCACGATTGGAAATAATGTTTAAAAAGTCAGACTTGGGCTCCAACTTGCCAATGGCCCAAGACCTTGTCTGACTGATCCAACTTACGTAAGTTGGAGTCGGACTAGGTAATTTTTAATAAGAAAATTTTAAAGGTTCTATATACTTTTATGGTCTGGAATCGCCTGGCTCCAGATCTGTGCTGACTGTGATGAATCCTGGGCCCAACAACTTTCTGAACACTGATCAGAAAAGATCAAAACATAATCATAAAGTTATCACCATCCAATCAATGGGTTATGTGGTGATGGACCAAGAATGGGATGTACAATTGGATTAATGACATTTTGTGGAACTACTCTCACTCCTTTAGGGGTGGCAATGGACCCGGACCCAACCCAAGACCCAAAGGGCAGGCCCAACCTGTGTCGTGTATGGGTCCAAAATTAAGACCCGGTGGGTCGACCTGAATACTATTTTGGTTCGAGTCTGAGTCCATGTCCATGTAGACCCGACCTGGACTCGACCCAAATTTTATTAATTTATTTTAAATGATCATCATCAACAGACCTTTTTCCCAACTATTTAGAGCCGGCTATACGAATCTTAGTCTGTCATTCTGTTCTATCAAGGGCTATACCCTCACTGAGGCCCTAAGTCTCCATATATTTTTTTATTACTTCCAACCATGTCTTTTTGGGCCTACCCCTCACTCTTTTTTAGCCTTCCACTTGAATCAACTCTCACCTCCTAATAGGTGTTGTACTAGGCCTGCACAGCATATAGGCAACCTACCTAAGTAAGTTTACTTTCTCTCATCTTATCGCCTATTGGAGCCACACCTAAGTTCTCTTGAATGTATTCATTTCAAGTTCTATTCATTCTTGTCTTGGCACTCATCTATCTCAATATCTTCATCTCAACTACACTCATCTATAAGTATGCTGTTTCTTGACCGTCCAACTTTTCGTCCCATAAAACAAAGTTGGTCTCACATCTGTCCTATAGAACTTCCCTTTCAGCTTCATCGGTATCAATTTGTTTTAAATATGTATTTATAGTTATAATATTTAAAATAATACATATACGAATTTAACATATTTATGAAATATACTTAAATATATATCCATGCCCCTTATAAACAATTCAGGTTCGGGTCCCAGTCCCACAGTATATTTTGGGGTTCAGCCGAACCCCGACCCATACCTGACCTGACCCATTGCCACCCCTACACTCCTTCACTGTTCAACATATTGATGGATGATGAAAACGCTTGTGACCTCATGTTATCACGATCTACTGTAAACAAAATGGATTATATTATACTTTTCCATGCTATAAATCCGTGGACCATGGGAATTAGCCTATTGGTGTCATCATCACCTATTCATGTGGATGGCACCAGAGAGGGCAGAACCCATCTAGAAGTCATGTCTTTTTCTTATTTGTCCACTTTCTCCATCATTATCTATCATTCATGGGAAGGTGATGACCCAACTTCAGGGCCTGTGGACATGTCTTGCTCTGGTGCCCTCTACTCTCTCTCTCCATCACCATGCACCATTTGAACGGATGGTGTTAACTGTATACTTTCCTAAACAAGCACACTAATCAATCTTCTTTCTTTTTCCTTTAGGTATTTACCTGGGCTCAACAGGCGACAGAGCATAAGCGAGAATAGCACGCGCCTCGTATCAATGGGTTCAGGGCCCACCGCCCCTTCAGAAGACGAGCAAAGAGTCTTAGTTGAAGAAATCGAGGCATTGTTACCCTCTGAGAAGGGTGTCACATCAACGAAATTCTTATTTGGTTTGCTTCGAACCGCCATGATCATAAATGCTAGCCAGAATTGTAAGGCAAATTTAGAAAGAAGAATAGGATGGCAACTCGACCAAGCCACTTTAGAGGATCTTTTGATGCCAAATTTTTCTTATTCAGTTGACACACTTTATGATGTTGAATGTGTGCAAAGGATTTTAGAGCATTTTCTGAAGATGGATCAGGCAAGTGGAGGAGGAGGGATTTCCCCTACTTGCTCTATAGAGGATGAGAGGCTCATGGGTTCACCATCTTTGACGCCAATTACCACTGTTGCGAAGCTTGTTGATGGCTATTTGGCGGAGGTGGCGCCTGATATCAATTTGAAGCTCCCCAAGTTTCAGGCACTGGCGGCAGCGGTGCCTGAGTACGCCAGGCCTTTGGATGATGGGTTGTATCGTGCAATTGATATATATTTGAAGGTAATGTACATGCTCTCTCTCTCTCTCTCTCTCTCTCTCTCTCAGCATGTATCTGTGAATTGTGTGTGCATGTGTGGCTCTCTATTTATTTGTTCATGTAACTTTGTCTCTCTCTCTCTCTCTGTTTATTTGTGCATGCGCGTTTGTGCATTGCTCTCTTAATGCATGCATGACTGTGTTTCTCTCTATCTAACTCTCCTTGTGATTGGATATGTGAGTGTTTCTTATTCCCTCTCTCCCGTCTGTCTGTTGGTTTCTGTGTGTGCCCTTGAGTTTTCTGGGCTCAGAGACAGAGAGAGAGGCTTCTCGCTAATACTATTTTCTTGACTTGTCCATTGAATGCAGGCGCACCCATGGCTCTCAGATTCAGAGAGAGAACAGCTGTGCCGCCTCATGGACTGCCAAAAACTCTCCCTCGAAGCATGCACCCATGCGGCACAAAATGAGAGGCTCCCTCTAAGAGTTGTTGTCCAAGTTCTCTTCTTCGAACAATTACAATTAAGAACCTCCATAGCTGGCTGCTTCTTAGTATCAGATAATCTCGAAGGCTCAAGGCCTTTGTTAAGAAGCGGAATTGCACCATCAGGAGAGGGAGGGTGGGTTAGTGCAGTGAAAGAAAACCAGGTCTTGAAAGTGGGTATGGATAATATGAGGATGAGAGTTTCAGAGCTTGAAAAGGAGTGCTCAAGCATGAGGCAAGAGATTGAGAAATTGGGCAAACCGAGGGGGCCATGGAATAACGTCTCGAAGAGGTTGGGTTTCAGGTTTAAGTCTCAAATATGCAGTGCTCAAGAGGGTTCAGTGAGAAGTCATGGCCGGTCGCCTTCTTCAAAGCATTCCAAGCACAAGAAGAGCTCCTCCTTCGATGGTTGAAGTCTCTCTCTCTCTCTTTCTTTCTCTCTCTCCCCCGCTTTCTTAGAGGCTGCTGTGCCCAAAAGGAGTTCTTCCATTGATGTATAAGGCCTCTCTCTCTCTCTCTCTCTCTCTCTCTCGGATTTGATGTGGACTTGTGGGTACCATGTGGGAGTTCGACCTCTGATTTTTGTGATTGTTGTTGGGATGGGATCAGGGTGATGGTGATGTAACTTTTTATGTGTTTTGTATCTGTACTTTCCAGACAAAGAAAGTGTTTTGAACAATGAAAGCTTGGTTTGAAGTTGATGTTTGTTGTCTGATGGTTTTGCACTCTTTTTCATGGTGATGGCTTCTTGGAATGAGCTGCTAAAGTTGTTAGAGTTGGCTTTCCCCTTCCCCACTCCACCCACCCTCTCTCTCTCTAACACGCGCTCCCACGATAGAGAGAGAGAGAGAGAGAGAGAGAGAGAGAAAAAGAGGCAAATCTAGGAGAAGTCTTGTCCCAAGGGCCATAGGAAAGCCGTATTTAATACTCTCTGCTAACTGGATAGGGGATTGAGGAAGTTGTGATTGATTCTTATCACTAAATTGCTTTTTATGTGTTTAGGCAATGGATCAAATTTTCATTTTGGAAAATGTGACGTAATTTATGAGAGAAACCATAGGTGTAGAAAAACTAATACGTCACCTCTATTGTAGCCGTTTGATCTGAATGATAGATAGTTTCAGTCATGATATCAGAATTTAGCTTCTTACCACCTCTCTCCTAACCATTTGATCTGGAGTAATGGATACGATATAGAAGTTAGCTTCTTACCACCTCTCTCCTAACCATTTGATCTGGAATAATGGATACGATATAGAAGTTTGCTTCTTACCATTTCATTTTGGTCAAATAATTCAGAGTATTTATTTTTTATTTTTCTATAAACTAATTGTTTATGAATTTTGGGGCATGCTCCCTCTATTAGGGTGCAAACAAATTAATATCCAAAATGCCAAGCCATGTAGCTTGTATGGCGTATTTTGGTTTTTTATATCTAGAATATCATTCTTTTCGTATTTTTTTTAAAGGGACGCCCTAATGGGAGAAAGTCACACCCCTAATTGCTTATCAAAATGATTTGTAAAAAAAAGAACAGATAAAACAATATTAAGTAGTGAACTTGTGATTGAAGTTATCACAATCGTCTAGTATTTTGAAACCTGGATCTATCGGGTGAACTGGCCATCCGGGAAACCGTTCTGGGTGGGTGAATTGTCAATTTGGATAAGTGAATAAAGATTTGGATCCGCGATACGAAGTAAACATAATCGATAAAGACAATGGATGGTAGGTCAATACTGGTGTTACCATTCATGTATCTAACAATCGAGACATTTTTAAAACTTTCGAATCAGCAGGTGACAGCAACTCAGTTCAACTTGGAACCCAAGCTATAGCAAATATGCTTGGAAAGGGCACGGTGGATCTAAAGGTGAGTTTGGGCAAGGTACTCACCTTATAAAATGTATACTACGTACCTGACATGAGAAGCAACCTTGTTTCACGATATATCTTGAACAAGAAGGGCCTTAAATGGTCATTGGGTCTAACAAACTCATCTTGATTAAAAATGGTATATTTGTTGGTAAGGGATACTCATGTGATGGGGAAAAACAAGAACAATCTCAATTACGTGGAAACCATCACGCTTGTATTATGTTGTGAATGCGTGATTGAGGTACCACCAAAGTTCCTCATAAATTATGCAGATTCCAATACGATGAGTTCAAGGTAATCTCTTAACAATAAGAGTTTAGAGTTCTTTGGTTCATTCTTTCTTAATTCGTAAATTTTTTATTAGATTAGACTATTTAGTATCCCGTTGCATGTTTGGAATTTGATATTTTTCAAAAGCTTGAGAATTTATGTGGGGAGCTTGTCAATCAAAGAACTCTTAGCGCAAAAGAGTAGCCACTGCTATGCCTATGCTATTTGATTTCCTATAGAGCTTGGGCCCACACGCACGCTCCTGTCGCAAAGCTAGTAGCCTTTTGCTTTCTATAGCTTCAAAGCCGCCTCCCTACCCTTTTGGTAACGAAGAGGAAGTAATAGCAACGGGTACTACAACTTATAGAGCTTTTTTTAGCCCTATGCTAAAAAATCCCTATCCCTATCCTGGCTATGCCTATGTCTCAAGTAAATAAGTTAATAGCAACTGCGCGTTGTAGCAGCCTATAATTGAAAGGTAGCTGTAACTGCTTTTGATTGAAAGGTAGATGTAGCTTCAAAGCCAAAGAGGAATGAAGATGGGAAGGTTTCCGCTGTAACAGCCAAAGAAGAAGACCCGTATTAGCCTCTTTTTTAGCTATTGAATTAGCCATTCATTTGTAGGCTACTGACGATCGCAAGCCTTTGGTATATTAGTGAAGAACAATTGCACTATTCTTACTTCGGCTACCTTAACCTTAGCCCATAAATTATGCAACCACCTCTTTGGTTTGAAGGAATTTGTTTGGTACATTATTAAAAAACAGCCGGTATTCCATTGAAGATTGGAAGAGGGGTTGTTCGCCCTTGGTACTTCAGTAGGGTTTCGTTTCAGTTGTAGCAGCAAAGAAGAAGGCAATTTCTACTGCTAAGCTAAAAAAAAAAAGGTAAAAAAAAGCTACAGCTATAGAAGTGCTTCACCATAGAAGGCTATAGAATAGAAGTGTTACTCTCAATAGGGGATTGGGATTCAAGCTAGAAGGGGAACCTTCGGTTTACTCTATTATATTGACTAGACGGGTCTGAACAATGGGGATATGGATTATGTTTGGATAAGAATTATGAGGAATACATTTTCTCCTAATATCAAAGCCATTACATGATATGTTCAAGGAGATGAATTTTTAATTCGAGTTTAGATTGAAGGTCTTAGAAATGGTATCAAATAGGATGAGAAAGTGAAACTGAGAGTGATTGATAATGACTCTAGGGATGATATGGTACCAGAGTGGAAAACTATACGTAGGAGAGGTCAGAAAGAGGGAGAAGGTAAGGCCTTTGGGAAACAGGGTTCTGGAGGTGTTGCAGAGAACAATGGCAACCAAGCTGCAAAGGTGGAATAGCTATACACATGGTGGATGGAATAACGGTAATTTGAAAAGGAATGTGGCATATGATGCGGCGCCCAAGTCTTAACAGATTTGGGTTCCAAAAAACATGCTGGTCAAAGTGGGTGATGGTTATGTAAATTCAAAAAAAGATGACCAAGTAGCCCGTCAAAGACATGTTGTGGATCCATTAGCCAAAAAAGAGGTGCTGGAAGTGCTAACTAAGGCGATATAGACATTCAAGAGACAATTAAGGGGGATATGGGGAAAGTAAATCCTATTCCTAAGGGTGGAGGGGTGATCACCTTTGGGGACATAGTTGTCCCTATCAACCAAGTATCATGTGGGGTTAACATTTATACATTTCTTGAATTGTGGGGCTTGGTTTGCATTGGTAGTTTAACTTCTAGTGTGAGGGAGGTCTCTCGGTGTATCAAAGGAAAGGAACCTGCTATTGGAAAACATGCCTTTGGAGGTAGAAAGAAAGAGAGGACATTCTCTCTAAAGGAAGTAGTGGTTGTTTTGTTCTTTCTACTCAAACTCCACAAGATTATTGCCACATTGCTTGCGGCTGCCTGGTGGAGGAGCATAGAAAGGTTATTGCCTTTTAGAAGGGTTGGTTGAAGGAGGCTGATACGAGGTCCGAGGGTTACAACCGAAGACCAAGGCATGCCGATTGTGGTCATCGAAGAAGGGGTGGGGGATGATATTGTACCAATCCAAATGCTTTCGGCCGTTGAGTCCTTTACCTTCTCTTCAAGGGTGGAGGACGGTGACTCAGAAGGCGAGGTTGAGCTTTCGCCGCCTCCAATGCCTTTGGGGCAGAGCAATCACAAGCTTTTGCCTCCATTGCTGTGGGGGGCAGTTGTAGAGAACGATCAAGAAGATGAACGTATGCTTCCTATTGTGGATGGCGATCGGGCAAGCGGCGAAGTTGTTGGTGAGAGAGTTGTTGGTGATGATTTGATAGAGGTGCAACCACTGTTAGTTGACGAGGTAGATGAAGATAGGCAAGATGGGGAGATCGTAGAGGGTGGAAACTTAGAGGGTGCAATTGACGTTGAAGTAGTTAATGGGTAGGGTGTTCCAATTGGGGTACTTGATGATAATTTGGAAGAAATATCTGCAATGTGGGATGATATTGGACTGGGGTCCAATGTCCCAATTGCCCAGTGGTCGGTGCCTGAGTCGGATTGGATTGGACCCCCTCTCTAACAACCGCGTGACCTTGTACGTGTCACTTGCGTGGCTCGAGCGTCACTCTTGCAAATAGGTATGTCCAACTATGAGAGGATTTTAAAAGTGCCGAAGAGATGAACTGAAGCACCTACCTTGCTGCGGTTTGAGTTCGTGAGATAAGCTCGGGCTAATGCCCTCTTAGATCAACGCACGAAAGCCATCCGGCTATCCAGCAGCTCAGTTTGGACATGGCCCCCTCTCGAAAACTCAACACTTCACCTAGGGATTTCACTTCAAGAAACTGCCAATGGAGTTCATATAGAGTGGGCTGTTCTTTAATGCACATTTTTTATGAATGAGTGGCTCAACTTTGTGTGTTAAAGGGGTTTAGATAAAAGAGTGAAAGAAAAGAGAGAATGAAGCACTTCACAACCCTAGCACTGTGCGACATGGTGATTATAGTTGCGAGAGGGTCAAGATTCTAAGAAAGCTGGCCTAGGACGACCCCAACCTGAGTAACTGGGTGCAAGAGGAGCAATGCCTCTTATGACCCGAGGTCATTGTACGAGAATGTGCTTAGAGTAGCAGCCCCTAAGACATTACCTCATGACAACCCCGAGTCGAGTGTTTAGGCAATGAGGGAAGCAACCAATGAAGAAAACGGGATAAGAAGATGACAAAATAAAAGTGAAATGAAATAAATGGATGATTAAAAGAATATGTTTAGAGAAGAGAGAATAGAAATTGTACGTGCAAGTGTAGGGACTAAAGGGGTAGTTAGAGGTGACGAGAGATGAAGGGTGGATAGAGGTTAACATGGGCTAGGGATGTGCGCGGAATTAGTTTGGATGAGGGGTGGATGAAGCCAGGATGAGTAGAGCATGGGCAAGAGCTGAGATGTACTAAAGGCATGCACAAATTGATGTGCATGAGTGTGGGAGCGAGTGAATGATAAGTGCGGGCAAGAGTGTAGCGATATGAGAACGTAAGGGTGTGAGGGAGGTGCGCTGAGTGATGGTGCAGATGGTGAGTGTTGGATGATAACATGAGCAGGGGTGTAGGTATGATAGCATGGGCAGGGATGTGATTGTGATAGTGCGGGTAGAGATGAGTTAATGGGCGCGGGTAGGAGTGCAAGTGAATAGGCGCGCGCAGGGAGAGGTGAGCGAATTGGCATGGGTAGAGGTGAGTTAATGGGCGCCGGTAGGTGTGCAAGTGAATAGGCGCGGGCAAGGAGATGTGAGTGGATAGGCATCGACAGGTATGAGAGTAGATAGGCGCGGGCAGGGAGGTGCAAGTGGATAAGCGCGGGTAGGTGTGAGAATGGATAGGCGCAGGTGGAGGATTGCGGAGTTAGGTGTGGGTGAAAGGGAGTGAAGGTGTAGAGGAGTGATGGGCGCGGGCACAAGAGGAAATGAAAAACCAGGAGGTGAATGAAGATGAAGATCGAGAGGATTAAGGTATGGAAGTCGGGCCCGCCCTAAGCACAGGTCCATGACTTCAAACAAAAAATAGCAAGGGAAGGAGAAGAGGAGGAAAGAGAAGAGAAGGGAGGGGCTCAGGCCAGCCCCGAGCTCGAGCAAGGAAGACAGAGAATAATAGAAGGGAAAGAAGAGAGAGAAATAATAGTAGAAAAGAAGAAAAAGGAGAGAGAAAGAAGGGAGGTAGAGGAGAGAGAGTAGACTTAGGATGGGCTTGAGCCTAGGTACACATCCATGGACCTTCTTTGCATGCACATTAGAGAGAGGTTTGGGCTTTGTGGGTTACGGTTAGGGTCTAGGTGCGGTTCATGGAACTCTAACGTGTATGTTGTGCAATGAGGTGTATGGAATGGGCTGTGTATGGGGTCTAGGGGTGGTGTAGGGTAAGGTGTATGGTGGTCTAGGGGCATTTTCTCTCTACCAAAAATGTTTCTCTCCCCTCTCCTTTTGGTCTTGAATTTGAAAACAAAGCACAAGCACAAGCAAGAATTTGATAACAAATGACGTAACTTTCAAGAAACATCCAGATACCTTATTACAAGTGACTTGGATTTCCTTATATAGAAAAACCACTAAACAAGGGTGGAATATTCAAAAAAATCCAAAATTGTCAAAAAAAACACATTTAATGAATTAAAATAATCATCATATATTTTGACCAAATGACCATAATACTCCTATGCACTTTTCAACAAATGATAAAACCATCGCTCCACGAGGGGCCACTTGCCATTGCTAGTCTTCGAGAGCTTTTTAAGACATCTATGATGATAATTCGAGCAATCAATCATCGTAAAATCGATGCTTGAACTTTTGTAGACGTTTTGATGCCCTTTGATCGTCTTAAAACATATTTTTTAGGAAGAACCCAAAATCTGGCCAAGTCCATAAATTTTGCAATTCTTCAACCATTAATGTAGCATAATTTATGATGTCCCAAGTATTCATTTTCATCACAAATCAAAGACGACACTGTCACAATCATTTTTTACTAAATTTCATCTGTTTTGGTATCTGTTTAAGCATATTCCAAATTTGGGAAGTCGTCGAAAAATAGGATTTCGACAATTGGAAAAATGTGTCATTTTTTACCTCATAATTCATGTCATCCGGCCTCCGATCATACGTAAAACTGTACCAAACTCTTCAAAGCACGGTCACAACAAATGCGTACTTGCGACGATCCAAAACCGGGATCTTGAGCTATGACCTCTTCAAGAATCAGATGTTCTATTGTATAATATCTGAATTTTCATGTTTCTGAGCCCATCTTTTTTCTTGAAATTCTCTTGTTTTGGATCATGCCACAGTGTGTGCTTTATGTAAAAATGATCGGGTCGTCAAGATCTAGCTCGTGTCAAATTTGAGCTCAATTGGACTTAAAACTAGCATGTTATGATCCTAAAATATGATATCACAGCTTCCATAAATGGAAATTGGTTCACTAAGGCTGCACTGCAATAGTGTAAAACCCACCCTTTATGGTAAGTTAGGCCCAGAATGGTCTTGGAAGGTCTGATTGAGCCCAAATTTGGTCATTAGGGTTCTTTAACGTCTCGAATCTGATGGCGGTGGTCTGGTATTGTTTTGAAACCTATAAAATAGGGTTGTAGTTGTAGGGTCCATTTTTAGTACGAGAGGAACTGGTTTTGAAAACTAAGTTTCGTCCTGATCATATCAAAACTTATCAGACCATGACGAAATTTATAGGCATCCTTAGGGTATCCTATAATACCCTCTCTTGCTATTTGAGGCTATTCTGACACTTTTTTTAGAGGTCACCCAATTTTAGGCTTATTGTTGTAGTGTTCCTGTGGTCTAGCGATGTCTTGGATATCAGCGGTATCAGGTTACTACTAGCTCTCTCTTTATTTGCCTTAGGGATACAAGTATGTCAAAAATGACGTATAATACCCAGATTTTATAAGTGATTAAAGAGAGGGTTAAAAAGGCTAAGGAGAGTCGTAATCAGAAAGCTGAGATGGGTGTGGGCTAATGTGGGGGAAGTCTCATCTGGTGGTGGATGGACTGTTACAACTTCAACTAGGTTCTCGCTTCGGTTGGTGGCTAGGCGTGAGCCTTAACCAAAGAAGCTTGCTATTGCTGATAATGAGAGAGGCAAAGATGCAAATGGGTGGTTGAGTCCAGCTCTTCTTCAACTAGCTCTCGTGGTGGTCTTGATCTGGTCAGGATAGGTTCCTCATCACGTTTTAATGAAGATTTGTAGTTTGAATATTAGAGGTCTTGGTAGTGTGAGGAGAAATGTGAAATCCTGCTTTTGGTCAGGTCCTTAAAGCCTGACGTTTTGTTATTGCAGGAAACTAAATTGCCAATACCGATAATTATTAAATTTAGGGAGATATGGGGTGTAGGTCCTGTGGCCTTTGTAGGGTTTGAGTCTGGGGGTTTATGGTTCATGTGGGACCCCACTTGCTTGAAATCTGTTGATTCCCTCTTGACTGAAAGGTTTGTTATGATGATTTTGGAAGGGATAGTGAATGAGTTTGTCTGGATGTATTGCAATGTTTATAGACCAAATGCGAATGAATTAAAAGAAGATTTTTTATATATCTTATCAAATCTGATTGTTGATGTGAATTTTCCATTTTGTATTGGTGGTAATTTTAACATGATTAGATGGCCAACTGAAATTTCGTTTTCTACTTCTCTTAATCTATGTATGAGGCTATTTAATTAGTTCATATTGCGGCATTTGCTTATTGACTTACCTATTAATGGGGCATATTATACTTCGTCGAATAATAACATCGACAATCTTTTTCAAAGTAAGATTGATCACTTTCTTATCTCTAATGAATGGAAGCAACATTTTTCGTTGGCTCGTGTTGTAGCTTTCCCAAGCTGTCTTCGAATTATATCCCATTATATTTTCATACTGAAAACTATCATTTTGATCCTAAGCCATTTAGGTTAGACCTTGTTTGGTTTTATGAAAAGGAGGTTGTTGAAATTATTAAGCATACGTGGCAAAATTCTATTATTCTGAGGTGGTATGGTTTTTCGTGCATAAGAAGTTAATTAATATCAAGCATAAGTTAATTCAATTGAAGAAAGAGACGAAGTTCTTAATTAAAGAAATGATTCAGAATATCATGTTAGATTTGGAGGGGATAGAAGCTCAGATCCAAAATGAGTGTAATTTAACAATTAGTCTTCGAGAGGAGAAGGAAGGTCTCCTAAGTTCTCTTCATGAGACGCTGAGATCAGAAGAAATATATTGGTGGCAAAGATCTAGGGTGAAATGGTTGAGAGAAGATGATTGGAACACACAATATTTTCATGCAATTGCGAACTCCAAGAGAAGACAAAATAATATTTCGGGAGTTTGATTTGAAGGAGTTGTTGATGGGGATAGAGACACATGGGAGATGAAATTTGTCAGCCATTTTCAGCATTTATTTACCAAGGATATGGCTTTTACTCCTATATTGCATGGGTTAAATTTTCAAAGGTTGTCCTTGGAGGAGGCTACATCGTTGGAAGGATGTGCATTTGAGAAGGAGGTGAAACGAGTTATTTTTGCTTTGCCGGGAGATAAGGCTCCAGGACCTGATGGTTCCCTCTTAGGTTTTTCAAATGTTCTGGGATGTTATGAAAATGGACTTGATGATGATGGTAAATGAATTTTTAGAAAGGGGTTTTCTCAATAAAGCAATAAATTGAACATATATAGCGCTCATTCCAAAAAGTGGCTCTATCTCAGGGATATCAAATATTTGCCCTATCAACATGTTAACAAGCATGTATAAAATTATTGCTAAGGTAGGCTGAAAGATTGAAGAAGGTGTTGAATAGAGTTGTGGTTGGTCCACAATCAACGTTCATTCAAATGAGAGTTATTACTGATAGGGTTCTCATTAGGAATGTATTCGATCAAGGAATTTGTTGGGAGAACCTTGTGTTTTGTTAAAGTTGGATTTGAAGAAAACATATGATAGGGTCGACTGGTATGTGTTTTCAGAAGTAATGAGATGCATAGGTTTTGGGGAAAAGTGGTGTAGATGGATAAAGGGTTGTTTAATGAACACCCATTTTTCGATTCTGGTGGAAGGAAACCCGAAATGCTTTTTTAAAGCCCTGAGGGGGTTGAGACAAGGTAACCTATTGTCCCCTTTTTTTTTTTTACTATAATGGGGGAGGCTTTTAGCCGTAGCATTGGAAATGTGGTAAATAGGGGCTGGTTTAAGGGGTTCAAGGTCACAGCTAATAGTCGACAGATTTTGCACCTTCAATATGCTGATGATATGCTTATCTTTTGTGATGCATCTATGAAACAAATTATGAACATTAGAAGAATGTTTTTGTGATGTTAAGTGGGGTTAAGCCTCAATGTGAATTTTGAGAAGTCTTCTATTATTGGTGTGGTATGCGAGAATGAGATCGCGAACCAATTAGCTAATATTTTGGTGTATAAGGTGGAGGCATTTTCTATTAGGTACTTGGGGTTGCCAATCTCAAACTGTCAGTTACCAAGGTTGGTTTGGGATCCCATAATTGAAAGGATGCATGCCAAATTGGATTTCTCTCTCTTGGTGGCATGATGATTATTATTAAGGCTTCACTTTCTAATTTATGTTTCAGATGTCTTTGCTAATGATGCCAACTTCTGTCTCAAAGGTCATTGAAAGACTAATGAGAAATTTCATTTGGGGATCAAGTGAGTTTGAGAAGAAGTACCACTTGGTAAGTTGGGATAGAGTGTATACACCATTCTTTGAAGGCGGCCTTGGAGTTAGGAGAGTAAAGTATGCTAATTATGCTTTGTTAGTAAGGTGGAGGTTGACATCTACGGATGGTGAGGAGGCTCTATAGAAAGTGATTATTAAGGATAGGTATGAAGAGGATAGAGATAACTTGTGGTTGGGGAATAATAGGAGTTCGAGGTTGCAGTCAAGGGTTTGGAAAAGTGTTATGCAAAATAGAAGGTTGTGATGAGTTGTTCGACATGGGAGGTGGAGGGTGATCTTAGGACTCCATTCGAGCACGGGAATTGGAATGGGGAGACTCTGTTAAGGTATTATTTTTCTCTGATCTATAATGCATCATCTAACCCTAGGGGTAAAGTATGTGAGGTATACTGCAGTGAGAGGGGAATCTGGGATATAAAGTGTGCGTATAATAGGGTTAGTGATGAATTTATTTTGTAGATGGAATAGTAACTTAGACTGCTGGAAAATATGAAGTTACATCAAGACTTTCCTTATGACTTGGTATGTGAGGATGAAAGTGATGGGGTCTTTTATATGAAATTAGCATATAATCTTCTATTCCATGATAGGATAAGGTGGAATAGGGACTTATTGCGCAAAATATAGTCTTGGAGGATTCCATAAAAAGTGCATGTGTTTCTTTGGGTGCTATTTCAAGGGAAGTGCTTAGACAGTTGATAAGTTTATGAAGAGAGGGAGGATAATGACAAATATTTATATGCTATACAAAGAGTGTGATGAAAGTGGTGATCACTTATTCTTACAGTGCCCTTTTACTTATGATATATAGTGCTGGTTTCTTTACATGATGGGAATTACAGGACCATTGCCCCAAAGCCACATCAATATTATTGAATATACATATTTTGATAGACTGCCAAAGGTTGGAAATTGGATCTTCATGATTGGAAGGGCAACAGTCCTTAGGGAGATCTAGTAGGAAAGGAATAGAATGGTGTTTGAGGGGTTGATAATGGAAAGGGACTTGCTAAAGAAGAGAATTCAACATACAATTTGGAACTGGTTCTCTATTGTGAATGAATGTTTTGGGGTCTCGAAGGTAGGCATGGAAGTGAATGTGAGGAATTCAATGATGTAAAATGTGATGAAGGTGAGGCACAAGGGAAGATGGATTGCTCATGGATTAGGAAGTATAAAACTGAATTGTGATGGGAGCTCCTTAGGGAATTCGAGGCCAGCAGGCTTTTGAGGTGTGGTAAGGAATCACCTTAGACAATGTATTTTCTGCTTTGCAGGTCCGTGTATAAAAAACAACCAATGAAGCATAACTGATTTGTGATGCTAAAGGGGCTCAAACTTTTTTAAAATAGAGGCATACATGAAGGATGTATGATAGAATGTGATTCTCTAAATGTGGTTAATTTGTATGATTGTGTCTCTAAACCTCCTTGGAAGATGAGCTTGGAATGGATGGAAGTAATTGAGTTGAGCTGCGAATCGAGCCGGTCGTGAGGGTTAGATGATGCATTATAGAAAAACTTAAATATTTTTCAACACAAAAACAATATTTTTTAACACAAAAAACAATATTTTTATAAAAAAAAAAAAAAAAACTTAGATTAAGTATACAATATCATATTACATACATTTATCTTATAAAAATGTTTGAAACAACTTTTTATATAATTTAATATTTGAATATTATGGAGATATGCAAGACAATTTATAATTTCACATAAATTCAATTGATGAAATTACAAAGTCCAACTAACAATGGATGATGAAACAATATATGCTTCTATATTGTTTTAATGTCGATGTTGAAAAAAGTTGTTTTAATATTGAAAAACCCTTTAATGCGGTTTAGAATTGGGTTTGAGAGCGTATTTTTTGTAGCATGATGTTCCCAGTTTTTTTGAAGGGTTGTAAGTCAAGGTAGTAAGAGAGAGCACAACATTTACTCGGTAACTTGGTTATCAAATGAAGGGTGTGGGTCAATGTGTTAAGTGCCACTTCCAATGGCCAAATCACGTATTTTAAAAAAATATAGCCAGGTCGATTGTCAAATGTCCAAATTGATTTTGAAATGGCTAAACCTCATTTACTCAGCAACCTTTTGTGTTCGGTTTTAACATGAAAAAAAAGAAAAGAATATATATATATATATATATATATATATATATATATATATATATATATATATATACGATGGCAACTTTAAAATGTAGAATCAAGATGCATATTTTTTAAAAAAAAAAAACAAGTTAATTTTTTATCCATTTCAGCATGTGGAAACATGAGAGATGAGTAAAACACTTTTTAGTTTCTACCTCTTTTTTTTTCATAAAGGCTAATAAATAGATTTAAGGAGTATGAAGTTGCAACAAATGATAGATAGCTTGTAACAAATAAAAAAACAAATTAGAAGAAAATGTCACAACTAAACAAGAAGTTGTGAACATGACAATAATAACATACACCAAAAATAACCTTAAAAACAAATAATTCTTTTCTTCTCATATTCAACACAAAAACAATATTTTTATAAAAAAAATATATCACATAAAAGACAATCCAACAAGCTCACCACAAATATATAACATTAAAAAGAAATAAATATTTGCTTTTCTCATATTCATCACAAAAAAACATGTTTTTGTAAAAAAAAATATATATAACATAAAAAATAATCCAACAAGTTTCCAAAAATATATAAAATTTTTAAAAAAATCTTTTTTTATCATATTCATCACAAATAACATATTTTTAAAAAACAAAACGTAATTTACTAAAAAAACAATTTCTTTTTAAGAACCCTAAAATCGAGCCAAAGAACACATAAATTTTAGAGTCAAAATCAACCCCAAATCTTTCATTTTTTGAACAAATTGACATGGGGATATGATAGATACTTCAATTAAAATTCAAATGCCCCAAATTTCATGAAGATTAGTTGACTAGTGAGATCTTTATTAAAAAAATTACGGATTTTTCACTTTAAGAAAATTTCAGGAAAAAAGTGCGGCAACAAAAAATTGTTATAAAAAGCATTTAATCAATAGTAAATCAAAGTAACTATTTTATTTGATAGATGATGCCTTTATGATCAAACTTCAGTGATCAATTTGATAAAACCGTTCAATTTATCGATCAAAAATCAATTTGTTTGGATAAAAACAGTTCTTCGAGCCGCAGTACTTGGGGCCCAAAAAAACCCCAAATCTTCATTTGTTTGGAAAATTTTAAATTTGTAAACATTGAATCATTCAACAATCCCCAAATTGAAATGGAGGAAATTTCTAATTTTCAAAAATCCCCATTTCAATCCGCCAAGAACTCTTTGTTTTTCGATTTTTTATTCAATAATCTATGATTTATAGAAAATTTTAGGTGTATAACATCAATATTTGACTGAAAAACAAAAAAAACTGGAAAATGGAATAAAAATTAAGCTGCAAAATATTGTTAAGTGAAAAATAACGGGCTTGTGTCAAATAACGGTCGTTATTTGATGTGTTGAAAAGACGTTATATTAGTGTTAAAACGGTAAATCGGACCGGTTAAAAAAACCGGCCAGTTTGACCTAAATACCACCGGTTCGACCTCGAAACGGCCGGTTTTGGCCCTGATTTTTTTGGGATAGTTCTGTCATATATGGTGTGTCATAAAACCGGCCCTAACTGGACTCGTCATCCCATCGGTAGAGATCTGACCGGCCGGTTCCGGTTCTAACCAGCTGGTTTTGCGAACACCGACTAGGATATGACTGTGACTGTGAGCTTCCAACATGTTTATAGAGATGGAAATGAAATCGATGATACTTTAGCCAAGAGAGGAGTTTCAATGCAAGATTTGGTTGTTTCAGATGTTTTGATTACTTGATTGCATTGTAATCTCTTTTGATTAATAAAATTATGGAATATTATATAAAAAAACAAAGATACTCATGTGATGAAATGTTCAAATTTGACCTTGTTAATTAAATGAATATGTCTTCTGCGTACATTGTTACTCCTTGTAATGTATGACATGGTAGGTTAGGAAATGTTAATTATGCATTTGGTTAAATTAGGATTAATTTCTTATTATGATGAATTAATTAAAATAATGTGAAGTATGTGTACAAGCTAAAATTACTAAAAAAATCATTGCCTTCAATTGAAATAAATAGTTAATTGCTAGAACTTATACATAATGATGTATGTGTTTTAAATAATGTTCTTACTAGAAGTGGTAAAAGCTTTAGATATAAAGATGAGGATTTTGAAAAATTTAAAGATTTCGAAGCAGAAGTTGAAAATCAACTTTGTAAGAAAATCAAAATTGTTAAAAGTGATAGAGGAGGAGAATATTTATCAAATGACTTTAATGAATTTTGTGAAAATAATGACATTATTCATCAAGTGATTACTCTGTATACCCCTCAACAAAATGGACCAGTGGAAAGGAAAAATAGAACATTAGTAGATATGGTGAATGCAATGCTTAATTTTTCTTCTTTACCATTCAATTTGTAGGGTGAAGCTTTATTATCTGCATGCTTTTTTTAATACAATTTCATATAAAAGTGTGATAAGACCCCTTATGAGTTTGGTTTGATAAAAAACCTTCTTTGAATTTTTTCAAATTATAGGGTTGTCTTGCATATGTTAGATTTCCAAATCATAAAAGCAATAAATTGGGTCCTAGAACATCTAAATGTGTTCTTGTGAGACATTCTCATAAGGAAATTGTTTCATGCGGGCTAGACCGCATTTTAACATATGCGGTCCAAAAAGTGTAAAGCATCCATCTTAAAGATGGATTGCAAGTACGTGTTCCATCTAGAAACAATAGAAACTAATTGTTCAAATATTTTCTTACTAGAATTATTATTTTTAGTTCTTTAAAATTTATTTATTTTTCATATTCTTGATCTCCATGTTAGAGATTACATGTCCTTAAAAATTAAGTCTTAGAATCCATCTAAAAAATAGAGTTACTAAGAGACCCGCATTTCTACATATGTAGGCTTGGATGCATAGAAAGTGGGTCCTTTTCATAATAGTAAAGCTTATAAATATTTGGATCTAATTTCTAACACAATTTTAAACTATAGAGATGCTGAATTTTTTGAAAATCTCGCATGTAAAAGTGAAGTGAATAAATCTATTAACATGCAAAACGAAAGTGATCATATTGTTGATGAAGAACACATAGAAAATAAATGATGATGAAATAATAGAAGCAAGAAGAAGTAAAAGAATCAGAGGCAATCCATCTTGCAACTTTGGATTAAATTTTTATATTTATCTTATTAAGGCTAATCAAAATAAAAATTTGAATTCATTGCCTATAGTCTCAAATGTAGAGGAAACCCTTCATCTCTAAATGAAGCTTTGGCATCTTAAGATGCCAAATTTTTTGAAAAAAGCTGTTAATAATGAAATTGATTCTATTATCGCTAATAAAACTTGAAATTAGTAGATCTTCCACCAAGTTCTAAACCCATTGATTGTAAATAGTTTTTTAAAAGAACAATGAATTATAATGGTTCTATTGATAAATATAAAGCAAGATTAGTAGCAAAAGTTTTAAACAAAAAGAAAGCATCGATTATTTTGACACATCCCGAAAGCCTATTCAACAACAGAAACCTCTATGATGGCTCTAAACTCAATTTCCAACACCGACAATAAAATTTGAAAGTAAAAAAATGGTGCAAATATTGTGGATCTATGAACGCTTAATTTTAGAGTAAAATGAGCGGTCTAGATAATTTATTATAATATACACTATTTTTAAAACTTGATATCCTAATTTATTTAGACGACTATAATGTTTAAGTAAGGATGATCTGAAAAGTTTTCTTATACTTGAATTGCTAATTTTTGGATGAGTTATGAGACGAGGCTTTATTTTGATAGGGCTGCAGCCCTATGAAACTATTCTCCCGCTAGGACATTTCCGTAATAAAGTTTACAAAACCGTGGTCGTACCTCGTTTATAATTTTCGCTCTCCCTATCTATACGCGCGCACTCTTTCCTTCTCTTTATTTTTTTAACGTTGCTCTCTCACTTTCTCTCTCTTATTTTATTTTATTTTATGGATCTGAGTGTTGCAGTTTCGGAGAAAGCAACCCCCGTGCCGTAAATTGAATTGCCGCCTCCACTTGAAAACCTACGTTTCTCCGAAACCCCTGCATATTCTCAGGATTCACACGCACCACAACCTTTTGTTTCTCTCTCTTTCTCCACCTTCTTATTCTCTCCTCGAACCACAGTGGTGATGCGATCTGTTGTTGTGCCCCTTCCAGATCTGATCGTGAATCCTTTTCTCTCCCTCTGCATTTTCTCTCACTTGATCTAGAACGAGAGAGGGAGAAATACAGAGAGAGAAAGACAATGGAGAATGGGGAAATTGAGAGCTCGGATGAGGGCTCGGCTTCCCAGACTAGGCGCCAGTACAGGCCCGTTGTTTCCCATGATAGTGCGGTTATCGAAATGTCATCGATACCTCCTGGTTTTTCACCTGCTCCGCCTAATGATGAGGTTTCATTGAAGTAAGCTCTCTCTCCCTCTTCTTTATTGAAATGTTTTTCTTTCTCTCTATCTATATGTCTTTATCTCTCTGTTTATTGAAGAATTTGTGTTCTGGTCTCTGAAATTTCCAATTAGTGCTATCTTTCTATCTGTTTTTGGACTTCTGTTTGATGGTTCAACAGTTGGTGTAACTCATAGTTCTAGAGATTTCTCTATTGAAATTTCCATTTCAGGTTCTCTTTCTCCCTCTCTCTGTTAATTTGGTAAGTTTAAAGTGTTGGTTTATCTCATAGTATGGGATTTTATCACCTCAAATGTCGAAATCTGGTTATCTTTTATTTCTCTTTTTGTTTTACTTTGATAAGTCTCTGGGTTTCTCTATTTGTTTACTGACTTTTTTCTTTCTTGTTAACAAATTGTTGTAACTCATAGTTATTGAAATTTTGAATTCTGTTTCTCTATTTCTCCCCGTATTGAAATTTTATTTCAGTTAAAGAATGAATTTGACTCATAGTTCTTGGATTCCGCTCTACTGAAATATTGAATGGAATTGAAAGTTACATGGAGTTTTCTCTTGCTTTGAATATCCATTTCTGGCTGAGTTGGCGTTATTCATTGTTCTCAGGGTTCTATCTTCTTGAAGTTTCCACTTACAGCTTAAATTGGATTGATTCATGTTGGTGGTTTCAGAATTTCCATTTATGATTAAAATGCGTGTTTACCGGCTTTGGTAATTTCTATACTGTGTAAGTTTGTTTCCGGTTAAAGAAATGGCATGTTTCAGGGTTTCAATTTTTTGAAAATTCCATTTTGGTCATAGCGTTATTGCTGTTTCGAAATTTTTTGTGGAGCGATTTAGTGGTCCTAGGGTTTTGTCTGTTTTTATTGTCCTGTAAAAGAATGTGTTGATATATATATATATATATATATATATATAGGGTGAGCCCACTAGCTCACAGGAAAAAAATGAGCCCTACGGCCCAGATTGAATTTGAACCGATCTGACGATCACGAATATCCGGTGGTGTTTAAATTTTAATTTTTTTTCTACAAATCCAAATAATTTGAAATTTGGAGCGTGTATACATAAAAATAGGTGAATCTTTGAAAAATATATAAAAAATATTTTACATGAAATAAATTAACCAAAATACCCCCGAAAAGTTTTAGGGTATTTTGGTCAATTTATTTTTCGCGAATTATTATTATTTTTAGGTGCGGCTTGATGAGAAAAACACACGCTTAAAATTTCAAGTGATTTGGATTTGTAGAAAAAAAAAATTAAAATTCAAACACTACCAGACATTCGTGTTCGTCAGATTAGTCCAGATTCAATCTGGGCTGTTAGACTTATACTATTCTATGAGCTAGTGGGCTCACCCAAGCTTTTTCCATATATATATATATATATATATATATATATATATATGGGAAAAGATCCTGTCAGCCCACGGGCTGATAGTTACAGTGTCAGCCAATAGCCCAGATTGAATCTAGGCTAATTGGACGGTCACAATCTCATTTCGTGTTTGAATTTTCATTTTTTTTCTACAAATCCAAATCACTTGAAATTTTGAGTGTCTATTCTTAAAAAATATAAGAATATAATAAAAATATAAAAATATTAATTCGTAAAATACAAATTGATCAAAATACCCCTGAAACATTTTGAGGGTATTTTGGTCAATTTATATTTTACGAATTCTTTTTTTTTTTTAATTAGGTGCGCCTTGATGAAAAGAATGAACGCCTAAAATTTCAAAGTGATTTGTATTTGTTGGAAAAAAAAAATATAAATTCAAATATGAAATGAGATTGTAACTGTCAGATTAGCCCAGATTGAATCTGGGCCATTGACTGATACTGTAGCAGCCAGCCCGTGGGTTGATAGAATCCACTCCCTATATGTATATATATATTCTAGACCATCAATTTTCAAGATTTTCATGTGTTCATAGATTTGTTCAATCTACACTATTTTTTAATCTTTAAATTTTATACTTAGAGATAAAAATAAATATTTTAGGCCATCACAAAGATTTTTGATATTGAAACAACATGTTTTGGCACTATTTAGAGGTGCGCCTTGTTTTGATTGGTTAGGGCCTCAGCCTTATACAAACCACACCCATATATATATATATATATATATAAATGGAAATTCAAAGATATATATATATATATATATATATATATATATATATATAAGTTTGAGTATTTGAATTTCCACTTGTGGATGAATTTCATGTTTTGGAGGCTTTTTTTTTATTTTTTTATATTTTCAGATATGAGTATTTTATTGACTTGTTGGATCAAATTTGGAAGATTGTCTAACAATTGCGTGGTTCATGGTTTAATGAGCTTCCTCAAAAATCTGGTTGTCTGTCTCCCTCCCACAAGTGCCATTAGAGTTGTGAGAAGCATAGGATTATGTATGTCACCTTATCACAGGTGAATGAAATTTAAGCACACCATAGAAACTAAACATAAGCTAATTATGATATTATGTATTTTCATCCTCCTGATATAAGACACGCATTGGATGACCCTTATACTGGAGAGTTTAAACAGTGGTCTTTTCCTTATTTCCAATTATAAGAATATAGAGACCCTAAAAAGGAGCCTTTTTTACCCAACCCACTACAATGGAAAGTTTCATTTGCCATTTTCCTCACAGATTTCTGTGTACGTTTTGGCCAATAATTACTCCAGTGCCTCTAAATCCGATGCGATTCTCTCCTTTCTTATTCTCTACATAAACTTAGTAAGTGATACTACAAGGTTCCATTCTTCTTGCTTCTTGCATTTATCCTCCACAGAGGTTCCTTTGAAGGTCTAAGATCCAACTTATATTCTGCGTCCCTTCGAACTAGTATTCTCTTGCTTTACATTCTGAATTTAATGATTCTTAATGGCTACTTTAGAAGTTCATGATTTCTTGTTGTCATTAGTTTGGTGTCTCATAATTCATTAGTTGCTCAAAGAGCAATTGAAATTACTTTTGACATTAGTCATGGAACACTACAGATGGCATGGGAAACTCGATCGTGCCATTCATAACTTGAAACTTCACAGAATAGTGTTCCCTATAAAAATTGGACTGCGTTGTGGTATTTTTGGTCGAACTCTGTTGTTATGAAATCTAATGGGATCTCTTCGTTTCAAGTTCTAAATTGTCTGATTTTTGACTGATGGAAATCTTCGGTTCTTGAGTAGACGTGAAAATGAACTTCATCATCATCATCATGATCCAAGCCTTATTCTGAATGCTTTGTTTATCGTGACAGGAAAATTGAAGTGAATATAGTTCTGATTGGCTTCTTTTCTTTATCTTCTGTTTTCATCATTTAACTCCAAATGCTTTTTTTATCGTGACAGGAAAATTAAAGTGAATACGCCGACAAGTGCAGGGTCAAATGCTAGAGATGGAACTTCTTCTCCTGGCCATTCCATGTTTAGCAGATCCCGGGATTCAAAACTGGAATTGTTCGGTTTTGACTCTCTTGTCAATATACTGGGCCTACGGAGGTAACTGAGATTATATTGAAATATTTCCCAATTTCTGCCTTTTCTTGCATGCAAGAAGTACAATTGCTTCTGTTTGTTGTGTTAAAATAGCATGATTGGTGTTTTGATTGAACATATGCATCAGTATGGCAGGGGAACAAATTCCAGCACCCTCTAGTCCCAGGGATGGCGAGGATGTTGCTATCACTCTTGGACGTCCCAAGGTATGTTAGCTTTTAATGTGATGCTTATCATTCCTGCCAAAGGGACGCTCTGCTTTTGCTCCTTGGAGTTTATTGTTTGGGTCCTTAGCAATGAACTTTGTGATAACTGTTCCGAACTTGTAAATGGAATATTTTTTTGCTTTCGCATAAATATTCTGTATCAACATATATGCATGTATAAGTTCTAAACCTTTCACAATGACTTTTGGACCTTTCTGGATACCATCATGTTGACGTACTAGTCCCATAACCTAATGCCCACCATCTATTAAAATCATTTTGTTGACATGACGGATTTGTATGATGATGTTTTTTGTACAACATGTGGTTATGAGGCAAAGTATTGGAACTGATTATCATCTATGGATTAAAGAAAAAAAATCATTGCTTTTCCTTTCGCCATCCTTTGTAGGTAATTTTGCATGGAGCTCCAGATCTTTATCAATACACAAATTAGATGAATGGTATAAAATAACTGGTGAACCTTAACCAAAATAATGAAAGCGTTGACTTATCATGAAAAACTAAAAAAAAAACAGTAAACAATGATCTTACAGAAGTTGGGGTATTCCTATGAGAGAAGAGTTGGAGCAAAATACACTATTATCTTGCAGTCCCTAAATTGTATTTGAACTTGGGGATCCCAAGCTTCTCAATGTTACGAATTTGGTTGATACAATGTGGGGCTAAAGTTGTCAAAATACTCATAGCATTAACATATCCAACTTTTAGACATTTGGTTTGCTCCATTAATATTTCTTTTTAAGCACCAAACTGACTAAACATAAAAGTTAATGGTATTGAAACCTGCACATCATTTTTTTTGTGGATTAACAGAATCTTCATGTCTTCTGAACATTTGTTCACATCGAAGAGATGAGCGAAATACCTTCTAAGGAGAAACCCAATGATTGGCCAGCTCTTCTTGAATAGAATGTGATGCACAAGTTATGAAAGATTCGGCATGCATATTATGCTAAATGAAATCTAGTATTCTTGCTTTAGAGAGTGATTTAACTTGTGTTGTTTGTTTGATTGAAGTTAATATATTTAAGTGGATTTGATATGCCTTGCAGACAACAGATATTAAACTTGGGACGTTAATGGGCGTGTTTGTCCCATGTTTGCAAAACATATTGGGAATCATCTACTATATTCGTTTCTCATGGTAACTCACTCCCCTAGTAGTTGAATTTTCTAAATTTTCATATGCTTATTTGCGCTATTGATTACTTTGTATCTGTAGTATGTTATCTGATCTCCACAAAGAAATAGATGATGTCTAACTTATGAAGTATACTTATGCTTTTCCTCTTCATGGACATCTAGGTTTGGTACAACATTTTTGCAATAGGGATAAATATTAGGGGGTTAGGGGAGAAGAAAATGGTTAAATTTCTCAAGACAATCTTGCATGATTTACTGGATATTAAAATTTGCTTGGGGCTTAAACAAAATATGGAATTAGATTTGTAGGTGGATGCTATAACAAATGAGCATCAGGTTGCAAATTTTGCTTTGTAAAATTGTTTCTAGGTCTCCAGCTGCATTAAGCATTTACACACACATGAAAACATGCAAGAAACTGGTTCCACGAATATGAGGCTTTATCTGAAATAATCCCAAGGATGCCTAGAGTTTCCTTTGGAAAAGAATAAATATGCAAAAGGAGCAAGAGGACTTCTGATCAATGATTTTTTACTTAAAAAAAGTGAAGAATTAATAATTGTTTACTTTATTACTAATGCTGGATGAGTTGTTTTGCAGTCAATGCGTATGCAACTTTTTTTATTCAGATTTTTGTTATTGTTATAAGAAAAAAGGGATTGATAAGGGCGGCATCAAATTATTTCTTCTGATGCAACATTGTTTGACATTATTTCCTTGTCCCAAATTATTTCTTCTGGTGCAACATTGTTTGACATTATTTCCTTGTCCCATCTTTGTCTCTTCTGTTCTTTTACCTCCTTTTGCTATCTTCTGATGCATTATTGTTCAGTTTTACACAAGTTGGACATGTGATGGATCATGTTTTTGCAGGATTGTTGGCATGGCAGGCATAAGCGAGTCCCTTGTGTTGGTTGCAATGTGTGGCTTGTGTACGTTTTTGACCAGCATTTCACTAAGTGCCATTGCAACTAATGGTGCCATGAAGGTTTGCCTGGAAACATATAGATCATGAGTAGTTAAGATAATAATGTATCTTTGTGCTCTTACCAGTATTTTCTTTTTAAACAACTTACAGGATCATGAGTAACTCTTGCATCTCTATCAATGTACCACATTTCTTCTTAAGTGGCAATTTATCCCCCTAATATTTAATGGATCAGAGGATTGATTCCATTACAACTTGCAGCTATAAGAATTTGGAATTGTTTTCAGACATTTAGAACCACTAGAGAGAAGCGGACATGCATGTCGGCATGTGTCTGCTCTGGCTCGCTAACATCCTTCCAAATATTTTTCGTGGTAAACTGGTAATAATGTGACCAAAGTCATCCATCACAAAAAGTAAAATTTTGAATGAAGTCAGGGGCAAGCCTCAGGCTATGTGCAGTTTTTTATTGGCATAGTACACACTTTTAGGCTGCTTCTTTGGGGAAGTCTCATCCTCAACATATCCTTAGGTACTTGGGTAGGCACGTAGGGGTCGTCATTAGGTGTGACGGTAAAAGGCTAGGGTACTCAGCACATGAGTACGGGTTCAAGTCCTGAGAGCAGCCACTTTGTGCATAACTGTGTATCAAAAAGCGCTAAGCGGGTCCTATGCGGCCTGGGGGGTCCAGGCCGCCCAGCGCTTAGGCGGGCGCCTAGGAGGGCACCGAGAACCTTGGCAGTTGCCAGTTGAAATTTGAAAAAAAGTAAAAACTATACCAAATTATTTCCAATATAATACCATATTCCAAGTTGAAAAAAAAAGAAGATAGACGTTGAGAAGAGAATTTGATAATCCATATTGTTGTAACAGTAAATTGTAAAACTATACAAGTGTAGGTAGGATATAAAAGTCAACACTCAACACAACATAAATTTAGAAAATATACAGGATAACAAAAGTCAACACTCATGACTCAAAACAACAGTCAATAGACTCAACACTCAGCACCAAGAGGCAAGAGTCTTCAGTCATCATCATCATCATCAAAAGGAATATCAATAGGGCAAACCTCATCATATGCATCAGAGTGGAGGCCATCATCATCAGAGTTCTCTCCCTCTTCAATATAACGCTCGTCCTCATCTGTTTCTTCTGAATCTGCCTCTTCCTCCTCCTCTTCTTCTACCTTCCTCTTACTAGTCTGTGCAGATGAGGCCCTAAGAGTCTTGACCGCTCTACCCTTTTCTTTGTGCTTCTCTGGACTCAAATATTGTATAATTTCCTCCTTAGTAGCCTCATGAACATTTTTACAAAGGGCAACATGCCCCTTAATACCGATAAGGTGTTTTTTAAATCGGTAATGCCCCCATTAGTATCCTTTCCACAATAATTACATTTAATATTATTTTTATCACTTGGAATCGGGTTATAACCATACTTCCAACCCGGATCACCACTCCGTCTAGAACCTGGATAAGATACTTTCATAGAACAAGGTTTATTTTCATCATTTTTTGGTTCTCCAAAATTCAGAAGATGTCGGATCTGATCCCGAACTGCTTCAGGAACCTTTGTACAAGAAGCAACATTACCTCTAACACCAGCAAGGTGTTTTTTGAATCGGCTAATACCCCCATTGGTATCTTTTTTACAAAAATTACACCTTATACAATTTTTATCATTTGGATTTGGGGTTGTACCCATACTTCCAACACGGATCGCTTTCTCTAGGAGTAGCAGAAATAGATCTATGACAAGGATTTTATTCTTGTTTTTGTTTTACATAACTTATAAATTGCTTAATCTCCTCTCTGATAGCTTCAGGAACATTTTTACAACGGACAACATCCTTTTTAATACCGGTAAGTTGTTTCTTAAACCGGTTTATACCTCCTTTTGTATCTTTTTCACAAAAATTACATCTGACGCAATTTTTGTCATTTGGATTCGGGTTGTATCCATATTTCCAACCCGGATCTCCACTTCGACTAACTCCTGAAGAAGACATCTCAAAATAAGACAAGCAATCTAAAAGTTACACTTACTTTGGTTGCTCGAACTCCAAACTTCGAGAAACACTTCAATGATTCGATCCAATGAAATGTAGTTTTTTGGAGGTTTCTTTCTCTCTAAAAGAGTTTCTTGGGGGTTTAGGTTTCAAATGAACCTAAAACCCGTATTTCTAAACTTTTATATCTTGAAAAAAACGAAAAAAAAAAAAAAAAAATTTTCGGCCTCTAGGCAGGGCGCAAGCCCGGGGCGGCCGCCTAGGCGGTACGGTAGCGCCTAGGCAGCCGCCGGAGGACCACCGCCCAGTTTGGCCGCCTAGGCCTGGGCGATGCGCCCAAGCCTTTTGGACCGCTTAGGCGCTAGGTGGTCCGCTTTTTTGAACAATTATGGGTTCAAGTCCTGCGAGCGGCCACTTTGTGCATAAGCCAAATGTTAGGACTGTTTCAAGCCCAACACTCCCGGGACCCTGCTTAGGCGGGACCAGCACCGGGTTACGGCCCTACTTGGGTAGGCACGTATGACGGCGACCTTACATCTAGATGCTTTTCTCTTGCCTGAGACAAGTGCCTGTGTCGCGTTGAATCAATTTCTCATGTCATGGGGGTTCAACAATATTGCTTTTATTTATTTGCTGCCTGCCCTTTTTTGTCCTCCAAAAACCTCGTCTAGGGTTGACATGATACTCTAAAAGGTTCCATGAGGGAGAGCTGGAGTGGGAGATGAAGAAGTTCAACTTGTTTCTTTTTCCTGAGATGGAGATCCAACGTATTTCCTTGAATAAGATCTGAATTCACCATTTTGTTTACTCGTTGATTGATTTATGACATTGTATATCCCATGATGCGATATTCATTGTGATTTACTTTGTTGCAAAGAGGTAGATGGTGTAGCAGTGGTACTGTAACTTGGCCTGTATGACAGAAAGGAGATCCATGTCACTATTTTCATGATGGGGAAAATGTGAAAGCTCCCAAGCTTGTAAGATAGTTATTATGACCATTCATATTCTGCAGTTGGACGTTTGTTTAATGCCTGCTCTGGAATTAAAATTCACTATTTAGTTTCACTATGTGACTTTTGGAGGCATTGGATTAGAGTAAGAACCATTATTTCTAACACTTCCATCATCGAACTTATAGGCCAAACTTAACATATTCAGAGTAAGAACCATTCTTTCTAACACTTGCATCCTAGGACTTATAGGCCAAACTTAACACATGCACTGACCAAGGGATTTTAGGCGGTCCTTACTTGATCCCCTTTGGCCTCAAAGCTGAGAGCATTATCTGTTCCCTTTTCATTAACTCTGGGTTTTGGGGCTCCTATCCAAGGATGCATTGACTCTCTTAGCTTCTAGCAACCCATGACCTATGTCCAGTGAATTAAATGCTGCAACCACAGAGCATAGCTGTTGATGTGTGTAAAATATGTTCATTATGGGAATCTGGAAGATGGTAAAGCAGTTTCAACCAACTGAATTACAGAACTAGCCAACAAGTATGAAACAAGGAGTTGAAGTAGTCTGAAATGCAATATTCTTGGCTGAAACAGATTGTGGTTACCATTGGTTTTCTTGCGAGGGACAACTGGAGATGGGACTTGGAGGTCTCTATGTTTTATCGTTTATTAGTAATATTCGCTATGTTATTTGGAGGACATTTATGGGTTTGCTTGAACCAAGATACGATTTCATCTTCTCTTGGTTTTTGGGATTCAACCTGCAACTTAGACGATGATTATATATAAAGTGATGATTGAACTCTAGGCTTGGTGATTAGGGCCCTGAGTGCCACTGAAGAATGTCCAAGTCCCAAATCGTAGCTGACCTATCCTTACCTACATCTGCTAAAAAGTTTAAGGATAAACTGTACCACCAGACAGCCCGGAAAAAGCCACTATATCTAGTTTAGATTAGATGTATATCCAAAGCTTAACTTGTGTCCTGTTTGTGATTCACATCCTGTAGGAGATGACTTATGTTCAAAGTATGCAAATGCTCTGTCTGATGCTTTGTAGTTGTTAAAGGTTCCACAGTATATGTGGTCTTCTGTCTGATGCATTGTAGTTGTTAAAGGTTCCACAGTGTATGTGGTCTTCTGTTTGTGGTTGAAGAGCTAAACTCGTTGGAAGATGATGTTGGTGGAAAAACTTAATCTTCTGCAAGGATACCTTCAGGAAACTTATCATTGAATTAAATCACCATTCTGACACTGCAGACCCCTCTATTGCTCCTCAATCTATTCAAAATCTTCGCATGTTTCTCCTCAAACTCTGGGTTTGTGATACCATGCCCTATAAACCACAGCAACTCTTTCTTTAGCATCTTTTTATAGTTGCATGATAATCATTTGGACTGGCAGAACCCTTGGATGAAACACAAGTCAGGCCATGATAAGTATGTGGCTATGTTAGTTTTTAAGTGCCTAATGCATTGCTGTAAGGATCATTGTGCTTTCCATCCCTGTTACTAGGCTTGTGGACTTCCTTTTGGTATGCTAATTACTTTTTGGGAATATTACACCACCCTATCTTGAGACCTTCTGCCACAAGAGTACCATACCTATAGACCCACATATCATAGGCCTCTCGCTCCATGCTCTCTCTGCCCGTGAAACTTACAAAACCTATCTCTCTCTCTATCTCTAGTTCTTGGAATTGATGTCCTGGACACCTCTCTCTTTCTCTTACTTTGAATTAATGTATAGAACGATAGATTGTCATCCCTTTCAATTTCTTTCATGTTTCATGATCCCATCATCACTGCTCATATCCTTTCTTATACGAAGCATGCACGCCTTTATTTAATTTTTGTCCTGTTGATTTTTCTATTTTTTGTTTCAATTTTTTGTTTATTATCACCATCAAGGATTTATACAGATTTCAGTGTTGTTATGGTAATTTTTTTTCTTTTCCTGAGAATTTTCTATGGGCAATATTTATTATTGCGTATGGATATGCTCTGTTTGCTCTGCCTTTTTTTCTTTAGAAACTCTGTTTACCCTTTTGTATATTTTTATACAGCACTGAGTTATTTGGCTTATATCTTGACTCAATGCCTATTCTTATACTGTTTTTTCCTCTATTAATTACTTTTTATTTTTTGATATTCAAAATTGCGCTCTTTCTTGGGGAAATCTATACTTACTGATTTCAAATTTGGAATCCCTTGGAAATTTCACGAATAGCTGCAGGGAATTCGGATCCTGTGATATCTTCAAAAGGTTATTGGCAGGAGGCAAAAAAAAAAAAAAGAAGGTTATTTAGCACCTACTAGGAACAAGCTTTATCTCATAAATTTTACTAACAAAGTTCCTCCTAAATGTTGCTGCTCATTCCGGGAAACCACAAGCTATCTCTTTAACGACAGTTTGGACCTTGTTTTGTTTGATAGAGTGAGGAAAGGGGAAGGAAAGTAGTAGTAGAGAAGGGGCATTTTTGTCTATAATATAATGACTTACTCACATGGGGCGGTGGGGGGTTGTATGAGAAAAGAATTAGCACTTGGTTTTTCGTTGATACCGTGCAATGAGTCGGGGATTTGATGTGGAAAAACATTATTATGGGGGGATAATGTCATTTTCCCTTTCTTTTAACTAAAAAATGTGTCATGTTATCTTATGTTGAAAGTTTTCATTTGCAAATTTTGTATTGTTGTCTGCATTTATCCTGATGTAAGTCCTTCTAAATCTGCATGAATTGCACGTTATATAGAGATTTATTAACTGCTTTTGAAAGTATGTATATCTGGTAATAGTGATTGGAATCATCCTTTTAATATTTTAGAGCTTCACATCATTCAGGGTGGGGAGTTGTATGAGAAAAGAATTAGCACTTGGTTTTTCGTTGATATCGTGCAATGAGTCGGGGATTTGATGTGGAAAAACATTATTATGGGGGGATAATGTCATTTTCCCTTTCTTTTAACTAAAAAATGTGTCATGTTATCTTATGTTGAAAGTTTTCATTTGCAAATTTTTTATTGTTGTCTGCATTTATCCTGATGAAAGTCCTTCTAAATCTGCATGAATTGCATGTTATATAGTGATTTATTAACTGCTTTTGAAAGTATGTATATCTGGTAATAGTGATTGGAATCATCCTTTTAATATTTAGAGCTTCACATCATTCAGGGTGGGGGGTTGTATGAGAAAAGAATTAGCACTTGGTTTTTTGTTGATACCGTGCAATGAGTCGGGGATTTGATGTGGAAAAACATTATTATGGGGGGATAATGTCATTTTCCCTTTCTTTTAACTAAAAAATGTGTCATGTTATCTTATGTTGAAAGTTTTCATTTGCAAATTTTTTATTGTTGTCTGCATTTATCCTGATGAAAGTCCTTCTAAATCTGCATGAATTGCATGTTATATAGTGATTTATTAACTGCTTTTGAAAGTATGTATATCTGGTAATAGTGATTGGAGTCATCCTTTTAATATTTTAGAGCTTCACATCATTCAGGGTGGGGGGTTGTATGAGAAAAGAATTAGCACTTGGTTTTTTGTTGATACCGTGCAATGAGTCGGGGATTTGATGTGCAAAAACATTATTATGGGGGGATAATGTCATTTTCCCTTTCTTTTAACTAAAAAATGTGTCATGTTATCTTATGTTGAAAGTTTTCATTTGCAAATTTTTTATTGTTGTCTGCATGAATTGCATGTTATATAGTGATTTATTAACTGCTTTTGAAAGTATGTATATCTGGTACTAGTGATTGGAATCATCCTTTTAATATTTTAGAGCTTCACATCATTCAGGGTGGGGGGTTGTATGAGAAAAGAATTAGCACTTGGTTTTTCGTTGATACCGTGCAATGAGTCGGGGATTTGATGTGGAAAAACATTATTATGGGGGGATAATGTCATTTTCCCTTTCTTTTAACTAAAAATGTGTCATGTTATCTTATGTTGAAAGTTTTCATTTGCAAATTTTTTATTGTTGTCTGCATTTATCCTGATGAAAGTTCTTCTAAATCTGCATGAATTGCATGTTATATACTGATTTATTAACTGCTTTTGAAAGTATGTATATCTGGTAATAGTGATTGGAATCATCCTTTTAATATTTTAGAGCTGCACATCATTCAGGGTGGTGGACCATACTATCTCATTGGCCGTGCCCTAGGTCCTGAAGTTGGTGTTAGCATTGGCTTGTGCTTCTTCCTTGGCAATGCAGTTGCTGGTTCTATGTAAGGATTTGGTACCCTGCAATGCTGGATCTGAATAGTTCCTATTGTAGATTATCTATTTGAATTTAATTTACTTTTATTTGTGGGATGAAGTTTATGATATCTTATATTTGGACTTACAATGTGCTGTAATTCTTGCTATGCATGACTTTACTTTGCTCTTTGGTTTTGCACACGTGGTTAATGATGACGATTTAAATGATTGCTGCGAGATTGTCATTAATGAGAATAAGTAGTTTTGCTCTTTGGTTTTGCACACTTGGTTAATGATGACAATTTCAATGATTTCTGCGAGATTTGTCATTAATGAGAATAAGTAGTTTTGCCATGTCTCTAAATCTGTTGACAAGCTCATGTTTTGGTTGAATACTTTACAGCCTGGTTAGTTTCTAAACGTCAAATTGGTCATGCATTCTATCCTAAATTTTTTTTTCCCTCTCTTTGTGAATCTATTGGAGTCGCACCTTCCAATATCTAGATTGATTAGTCTATCAGAAACAAAAGGAAAAAAATGAAGAAAAAAAGTTGACATCTAAATTTGATTGTATAGTTTATTGTTTTGTGTGGCACAATCTATTGCTATGTCTAGTTAATTGAAATAAAAATTAAACTTATCAGAAGTATTATACTTTCATCTGAGCTCTTTAAGATTTATTGCGAAATTGTTTTGCTTCAAAGTTTCTTCCATGTTTCTGTCTTTCATTTTTATTTTTTCTTTCTAGGTATGTTTTGGGAGCTGTGGAGACTTTTCTAGATGCTGTGCCAGGTGCTGGAATTTTTAAAGGTAAGTATGAAAGCCGCATCAGTTGCACTTCTTGTGCCTTTATCTGTATGCATATGTTTGTTTAATTTGCTCAAAGGTGTAGAGTCCAATGCAGAAGCCCATTCTTGGATGTGTTCAAATGAGGCACAGGCGAGAGCCCTCGTCTTAGGTCTCAAGTTTCCAGAGTCGAAATGGAAAAACCTTATTGTTGAGGTGGACTATGCTAATGTGATTTTGGGGGAGTTGAAAGAAAGATAGTTCATGGAGGCTGCACCATGTGTTTGCACAAATATTTTGAACTAACCAGTAACTTAGAGGTCTCCTTTCTCCAGTCATGGAGGGAGGCAAATGAGGTACCTGATGCTCTTGCCAAAGAGGGAGTACAAAGACTTCCTCTGGAATGAGTTATCTAGATACTCAGCAAGATATACACAACGTGAGTTCTTATATTGTATTCAATTTTGTACAGGGTGTATACTTGTAAATCTATTTTGATCAATAAGGTTATTCATATAAAGAAAAGGTGTAGTGTCTAGTGTCTAAGTGTTGTGAGTTCCCTTATGTTTTCTTATTTGTTGTTGCTTCTTTATTTGGTCAGTAGTTGCTAGACTAGAACCTTGCACTTACTAGCTGTCCATCCCCAAAACTCATGGTCCTTGGTAGAGGTTCCCAGATGAATTGTCTTGAAAAAATCGCTTTCCATTCTCATAGATGTTCCCTAGGATAATCTGGTACAAATGTCAGTCTGTAGTATGAATATTTCAGAAATGAGTTTGTTAGTAGATCTAGATTTTGTAGCTGCCTTTTTATAGCTTAATTTTGATGGTTGCTCCCTTGGCAACCCAGGACCTTCAGGAATAGGGAGTCTTTTTCGATTGAGTGATGGATTTATGTTGATATCATACTCGAATCCTATTGGAGAAGCAGATTCCACTCTTGCTAAGGCCCTTGCCCTCTTGGAGGGCCTTCGCAAGTTTGACCACAACTGGAGTCACGACCTGGTGGTCAAAGAGACGCCAAGAATATCATCGTTTGAGCGTCTATTCGCTCATCATGGCCTTGGCGTCTTGACAACATTTTTGATGAGCTCTGACATTTAATCCATAGCTACATAATTTCT
Source organism: Amborella trichopoda (assembly GCF_054954075.1). Lineage (NCBI taxonomy): Eukaryota > Viridiplantae > Streptophyta > Magnoliopsida > Amborellales > Amborellaceae > Amborella > Amborella trichopoda. The sequence continues at coordinate 2,591,740 of NC_142337.1, read as the reverse complement.
TGGTGCCACATCTATAGAGAAGCCAACTTAGATGCGGATCGATTGGCTAAGGAGGAGGCCTGTTCCAACTCCCCTTTGGGGGGCTTTTGTGTCCATACTTATCTTTCCCGTTTCCCAGAGTTGCTTTTCTCATTGTATTACCTTTTGGACCCTATCGGGCTTGTCTAGAGGGACCCTTTTGGGTCACCTTACTTTTTGTACAATCTACTATTCAATAATGCAATTATAGTGAATTTCTCTCAAAAAAAAAAATCTGTGAAATATTATGGATAGTTGAAAGCATAGTTATTTGTTATTGATCACTTAATCACTACCTTGTTCGAGTGGATCTTGGATATTGCGGTTGCAAACGTTGATTGGATTGATGCTTGGACCACACATTGGATTGGATTGGCCTTTTGGAATATTTTACCTGAACCATATCAATTCAGATAATCTAAAGCTGATGAGTTATTATTTAGATAAATTCAATTGGAATTGTTGAATTGGCTAATTTTCCAGTACAGATTGGAAAGGACATAAACTGTCTCTTGTTGATGTGATGCCTGCAATACTAGCAATAACTTCATTTCTGCTATAAAGCAGGTATAAGTAACCCATGTCATGATCCATATATTTCTCACAAAGAATTAGGTGCTTGAAGATGAAGTTCCATTTGGATCAAGGGATTGCTACATTCATCTTCAAGCTTCCTACACAGAACCTTTAGATATTAGAATGTCTGTTCTTTTTAAGTGTTTGATTTTGAATATACTGATGCCTTTGGTTTTCTTTAAAGAATGAGTTGTTTCTTTGAAGGATGGTTAAGTTAATTAAGAATGCAATAAACTGAGATTTCAAGGTTTCTTCTTTCCCCTTTGTGAGTTATTTCCCATCACTTATTCCTATTCAAATTCTGTTGCTCAAT